>NC_050097.1:55510821-55813851 GCF_902167145.1 Zea mays
TTCTGGCAAAATATCGTTTGTCGCTTCGGAGTGCCGAAGGCCATTACTGTGGATAACGGAACACAGTTTGATGCCGAAGCTTTTAAAGAGTTCTGTGGACAAATTGGCACGAAGATCCATTTTGCATCGGTTAGGCATCTAGAGTCAAATGGACTTGTCGAAAGAGCTAATGGCATCATAATGATGGGAATAATGAAATTAATCTTCAATCAGCCCAGAGGAAAATGGCCAGATGAATTAATTAAGGTAGTATGGAGCCACAATACAACGGCATCAAGGTCAACAGGCTTTACTCCATTCAAGTTATTATTTGGTGACGAAGTAATAACTCCAGAAGAAGCAAAAGCAGGATCAATAAGAACAGTGGCTTCGACAGAAGACGAAGCTGATTACTCTGTAGACAAAGATGATATAGAAGGGATCAGGCTTCAGGCTGTGGAAAACATCAATAAATACCAAGCCGAAACAATAAAATGGCGTGATAGAAAGGTTCGGCTAAAAAATATTAAGCCAGGACATTTGGTGCTTCGGAAAGTGGCCAACCCAGACACAGTAGGCAAGCTACAGCTGAAGTGGGAAGGACCTTTTCTGGTAGTGTCTTCGTCAAGACCCGGTTCTTACAGATTGAAGGATATGGACGGCAACGACATTCCTAGATCATGGAAGGCGGATGAGCTTCGGCGATATTATGTCTAGCTTGATGTAATTTTTTCTATTCTTTCTTATGGCACCCTTTTCCTTTCCAAAGGGGGAGAAAGGTTTTTAATGGGGCCATAGCATGTAATTTCTCTTTTTCTTATTTCAGCTCTATAAGAGCAATATCCCCCAAAGATGTAAATGTAAAAGCTGGGAACACACCATCGAGTGCAAACAAAAAAGAAAAGAAAATAGGGAGAAGCTCAAAAGTCGTTCCTAAGGGAATGCAGAGCTTACATCGAAAAATAAACGCTGATTCCGCCGAAATAGAAAGCGAAGAAGCTCCTAAGGGAGGCTTACAGTGAAAAATAAACGCTAATTCCGCCGAAATAGAAGGCGAAGAAGCTCCTAAGGGAGGCTTACAGCGAAAAGTCAGCGCTGATACACCGAAAAATAAACGGTGAAGCCGAAAAATAAGCGGCAAAAAGATTTGAGTCATCCCTAAGGGAATGAAGGCTATGATTATGGCTTCGAATATATATTTGGACATTCATTTGCACGGTACATTACATCATGACATTTGCATTCTTAATAAGGTAGTCGAACAAGCTCTTTCTTCTTCTTCTCCCCTTTCAGCTTCGGCATGTCCCATTCCCTCAAAGTTGGGAATACTCTGAAGGCTAAGAATTATTGGACCAGATCCCTGGTGCCAATGTGCTCTACAACAACCCAAAATTCGCCCAGTGCAATCTGACATGGACTATCTGGAGACATGACACATTGAGGTCTAGTTTCTCCGAAGGTTAAACTCAAAGGGCTCTGAACTAGTTTTTCCTTCTTCTCGTCTACTTTGACATAAAACCATTCACTCTTCCAGCCAGCTGGCCATTTAGTACGGTAGCTGATAACTGGATACTTGGCATCTTTCCGATATGCAAAATTGTAGCAGCCAAAATTATCATGCAACCCATCTTCTCTAGCTTTTGTCTGGTAGTGAAGCTCGTGTGCCCGGCAAAAACCTTCGGCAAGTGGCTCTGCCTCCTGGCTTCGGAGTGCCCAGATGTAAACACTAAGCCTAATAATGGCGTTAGGAGTTAACTGATGAAGGTGAATCCCAAATCTCTCTAAAACGTCTGCAATCATCCCATGCAGTGGAAACCTTAATCCTGCTTTGAAGAAGCTCTTAAAAACCACCACCTCATATTTTTCTGGCTTCGGGGTAATTTCCTCTCCCCCAAAGCGAATCAGCTCCCTTTTCTCTTCGCTAAAATAGCCTAGCTTCACTAACTTAGCCATATCACCTTCGGTAATAGTAGACTTCCCAAACTCTAAGTGGCTGGGTTTAGATGGCGTTGCACCGTACTCATCTTCAAATTCATCTTCTTCAACGTTAGCTTGTTTTGCTTCGGCAACAGATGTATCCCCTGATGTTGCGAGCCCAGACCGCCTCATTGCTTCGGAAATTGGAACAGTTTCAGTGGCTTCGGCCTCATCTCCCTCATGTTCAACCCTGGCAGTGGAACGCACTCTAGCCTAGAAGTTTTTTGAAATTAATGACCTTTTTTCCGAAGCTCTTCTTGTGACGAAGCAGAATCAGAGGTGGTGCTTCGTTTGAGTGCAAGGGTTAAGCTTCGGTTATGGTTAAATTCCTGGCAGCAAAACAGTGCAATAGCAATGAATGTTGTGCTAACTTCACACCTACTCGTCTGTTTATATAGTACTGCAGGTAAGAAGGTGAATCATCAAGTCTCCTACACCGGACGAACAGTCGCTCGCATCCACTGAACGGTGGGTCACAAAACCCGAGAGGGTGAATCTGCATGGTGGGACCAATGTGTGCTCGGAAATTTTATCGTTTCCCGGCAACGAGCTCAGGGAAGGTGTTTTTCGGACCTTCGGCTTCCCGAAGCCTAAGAGACTTTTTCACGGATCAAGCTCGTTACGAAAAACAATCTAGCACCGCGAAGGGGCTACTGTTGGGGCCATGCTTCGTCGCCGAAGGTCCTGCAGGAAGACACACCTTCGGCAAATCCGTTTAAAACGTAGTGCCGAAGCTACCACTCATGAAGCTTCGGTATTATAATGTATCTGAGGACGAGGGTTCGAACCGACTTAAAGATAAAATGACTTCTTAGTCCATAAGGGTCTAAGTCATAATTGTAATCTTTTGTAAGGGGCATGATTGTAATTTTTCAGAGGCTGCGTCCTGTGCCTATAAATAGATGAACAGTACTCCTTTACTGTTCACGCAATCCTGTAATCATTGACGTATCACACTGGAATTATTGTTCTTTGTCAAGGCAAAGGTATAAATATACTTGAATATTATGTTTTAATATTTAAGTTTATATAATAAAATATATGTTTAATTATGTCTATCTTTGATGAAAATTTCTTTAATCTTCCATATTCTAGCATTGTTTACATTGTTCTATAGAGCTAATCACGAAGGAAGGACCTTCGTGATATTTTGCTTATGGTCTTCGTCCGAAGTTCATTATATCCTAAGGGAAATAATGCTTCAGCGGACGAAGGGCATTAACGTTTAACATTTTATGTTGCCTTGTTCTTAATTCATAGCATTTAAGAACAAGCCCCCAACACCAACCACTGGGGCAAGCACATGGAGCCTTACGTCGACGACGTCGTGGTCAAGACAGAGGACCTGGAGAGCTTCATCAATGACTTGCAGCAAGTCTTCAATAGCTTGAGATCCTATAGCTAGAAACTTAACACGGACAAGTGTGTGTTCGAAGTTCCAGCTGGTAAGCTACTCAACTTCATTGTCACCCAAAGGGGTTCAAAGCAAATTCTGAGAAGGTTGGTGCCATCTTACGGATGGAACCCCCAAGGTCACAGAAGAAGGTACAAAAGTTGATGCACTGCATGGCAGCCCTGAGTTGTTTCATCTCACGACTTGGCGAGAGGGCATGCCATTCTACAAGATAGTCAAGAATGTGGATAGGTTCCAGTGAACCCTTGAAGCACAACAAGCCTTTGAGGTGCTCAAGAAATTCCTAACGACTCCCCTAGTTCTCAAGCCACCTAACCAAGCCACATCGGACCAGCTAGTTGAAGAACTATTCTTGTATATTTCATGCACGACTCACGTGATAAGCACCGCGTTAGTAGTCGAACGAAAGGAAGAAGGGCACGTGCAGGCAATCCAGTACACGGTCTACTTCATCAGCGAAGTCCTGGGACCATCCAAGAATAGTATCCTCAAGTCTAGGAGCTGCTACACGCACTCCTCACAGCTCGCAAGCTATGCCACTACTTTGACGATCATAAGGTCATAGCAGTCACTGGTTTCTTGATTGGGGACATAATGCAAAACTGAGAAGCAGTGGGGAGGACAACCAAGTTGGCGTGCGAGCTGGGAGCCCACGACATCGAGTTCTGGCCTCGCACGACCATCATGACCTAGGCGATGGTTGTTTTTGTTTTAGAATGGACTGAGAAACAGGTACCTAAGAATCCTAAGCTGATGTAGCTCTAGAAAATGTACTTCGACGGGTCACTAAAGATGTAGGGAGCTAGAGCTGGGATCCTCTTCATCGCCTCTAAGGGAGTGCAACTCAAGTACGTGCTACAACTTCTCTTCCCATTGTCGAACAATGCAGTAGAGTATGAGGCACTGGTGCATGGACTACACATTGCTATTTCGCATGGCATCAAGTAGTTGATGGTGTATGGAGACTCTCTAGTGGTGCTAAACCAGATCAACAAGGATTGGAATGTTCCACTGAGTCTATGGGCAAGTATTGTGGAGTTGTTTGGTAGATAGAAGGCAAATTTGAAGGCCTGGAGTTCCACCATATGGAAAGGGACCATAATGTGGCAGCCGATACGCTGTCAAAACTTGGTTTCAGCAGAGCTTAGGCTCATCTAGGTGTTTTTGTGCAAGAGATATAGCACCCTAGTATTAGTCAGGGAAAGGATGCACAAAAGCAGGAAACACTGTACTGATCACAGAATGGGACCTGAACGACTAGAGCCCCCTATCATCAGATACATGAAGAATGAAGAAGAGACAAATGACAAGGCAGCCACCGAACGACTTGCTTGGTACTTTGCTAACTACACTCTTATTGGTAGTGACTTGTACAAACATGGAGCTGCAGGAGTCTTCATGAGGTGTATTGATGTGGCCATGGGCAAACACCTGCTAGAGGAGATTCATTCCGGAAAGTGTGGGGTTCATGTAGCATCAAGGACACTAGTCAGGAAAGCTTTCAGAGCTAGGTTTTACTGGCCCACGGCAAAGAAGGATGCAACCGACCTAGTTCAGAGGTGTGAAGCATATCAATTTCTAGCCAAGCAACAGCGCTTGCCGGCTTAGCAACTGCAGACCATCCTGGTTTTTGGCCCTTTGCATGCCGGGGCTGGACATGATCGGGCCATTCAAGAAAGCTCAGGGACGATACACACATGTTCTTGTGGCCATCGACAAGTTCACAAAGTGGATCGAATACAAGCCGATTGCATCATTAATAGCAGCCAAGGCAACAGAGTTCATCTAAGAGAACATATTTTGGTTTAGAGTGCCAAACAACATTATCACTAACTTAGGATCTAACTTCATAGGGGTAGGGTTCTTTGATTTCTCTAAGCACAAGTGCATCCTTGTCATATATGCTTCAGTGGCTCATTCAAGGGCAAATGGTCAAGTAGAGTGAGCAAATGGGATCACCCTAGATGCATTGAAGAAAAGTGTCTTTGACAAAAGTGAAAAGCTCGTTAGAAAGTGGATAAGAGAGCTCCCATATGTCATCTAGAGCCTCCCAACCCAACCCAGCTAACCACTCTAGGGCAATACACCTTTCCTCATGGTGTATGGTTCAAAAGCAGTGCTACTTGCGGACCTAGTCTTTGGGGCACCCAGGGTGATGTTCAAGGACATAGCAGAAGCAGAAGCAACCTAGCTTGAGGAGATCGATACACTAGAAGAAGATCAGTTCAAATTTTAGTGATTCAGTCAACACAACACCAATAGTCCCCACATCGTTACCACGATAGCAAGGTACGCTACATAGCCTTTTTGGTTGGGGATTTAGTGGTCCGGAGGATACAGTCAAGAGATGGGCAGCATAAGCTATCGCCACCCTAGGAAGGGCCCTACGTTGTCATAGAAGTCACTCGGCCAGGATCCTATAGGTTATCTCATATGGATGGAACTCTAGTTGATAACTCCTGGAACATTGACCATCTTTGAAAATTCTACCCCTAGCGGTGCCATGAATTATAGATGGCAAGCTATCATTTGTACTATGAAATTCATATTCAATAAAGCATTGTTCTCCTCGCTTTAAGCACTCAGTTACTTTCTCTCGTACCATTTTACTATACCTATGCTTACTACAAACAGAGCAATTGGCTCAAGTCAGAGGCTAGCTTAGTTGGTGTTACATGCTCACATAGACAGAAAATGGTAACCATTAAACCCTATCAATGGAGCAATCGACCTGAGTTGGGGATGCCAAGCTGGCCGAGGGGATGCTGGCGCGAAGGCTTTGAGGACACCGATGACAGCTACACGCCGATCAACTTGACAAGGTCCACCGGGGGACACGCTCGGAGGCCCACATGTTAGTGTAACGTGCGGGGTGCGTAATCTAGTGTGTGTCGTTTGTTGTACGTACGACATTATAATTACTCTGTTTCATGGAATATCCCTTGGATATAGTTGGTAGATGGGTGTAAGGTCGTACTTTGGACCACCTACCCTCGGATGGGCCTATAAATATTCTCGTTCTATAGCAGGATGGGACATGCAATACGAGAAGCTATAGTTCCCTACCATTTGTCTTGTCGCGCATATGAGATCTCACCTGCTTTCTGAGTGTTTGGGCCCACCTAACAACACATCCATATGTCTCAGTGGCTAACAAGAGGTTGACTAAGAGGAACATGGAGTGAGATGATAGTGTACAAAACCGAAAATCCTGAGGAAGATCACATTCCCGCATGTTCTTGGAGCAAGTGAAAAGAAGTCACCGAAGACAATTCTGGATCATGAGTGAGTAGTGCACTAGCAGTTTTTTGTTTCTACTATATATTTCCAGACCAGCTAAATGCTTCTTAGCTAACAAATTCAAGGAAGAACTTTTTTTGAACGAAAACGGCAGGAGCTCTGCCCATCATTTAAGGGGAAAGAGTTTAGAGAGTACAAACAACGGTCTGAGACCAGACAAGCCACACCCAAGCAGACTCAAAGGGAGGCTAAGCCCCACACCCTAAATCCTCCAGGCTAGCAGGAAGCAGCAATATGAAAATTACATGGGAAGCAAAGCCCGCCTAAATTGTGAAACATCTTTTGTTTAATTCTTAAGGCGACTTGGACCGGGGTAAGGGCGACGCTTTCGAAAATCCTGCAATTTCTCTCCTTCCAAAGGTTCCACATTGTGTAAATCACGATTCCATCGAAAGCGCGTTTCTGATTTTTTGGTAGTGGGGGAGTTGCAGCTTCCCACCACTCCCTAATGTTGGTGATGGAAGCAATGTCAGACTGGGCAGGGTGGATTACACCTTCCCAAGCCAAGATTTGTCTCCACGCCGCACGGGCAAAAGGACAATGTAGACATAGGTGAATACCAGTCTCAAGCGTTCCGTTGCAGAAGGCACAAGACGGCTGATGAGGCCACCCACGGGTGGCGAGATTGTTGGCCGTGAGGAGTTTTTCCTGCAGGAGAATCCAAGCAAAAATTTTGCATTTTGGTTCTGTGCGTGCCTTCCAGACAAGGTTAGCATTAAGGTGACTGTACGAGCCAATGAACTGTGCTATGTAGGCTAATTTAACTGAGAAGATACCATCAGGAGACCTATTCTAGGCAATGGTATCCGGTGAGTTAGGTTGCAGCTGGAAATCCCAGAGTCTAGTCCAAAGAGAGACAAACTCCTCAATCTGAACACTGGAAGTGATCCTACTTCTTAGTGTTTTGATCCAATGTTATTCGCTAAGTTCGTGGGCAACCGAATTGTTCTTTCTCGGGATTAGGTCGAAGAGGTGCGGGGCTATATTCCTTGGAGCCATGCCATCGAGCCAACTATCGTGCCAGAACTTGGCCGTCTTATTGTCCCCAATTGTGACAGTAGTGGAGGCGCTAAAGAGCAATCTGTCAACCCGGTTACAAGGCACTTTGAAACCTTTCCAAGGGTGATCGTCTCTCATCCATTCCTTCCAAAGCTAGTGAAGGTGAAGGGCGCGTCCGAACTTGTCAAGGTTGAGAACACCCAAGCCATCGAGGGCTTTGGGCTTGCAAACTAGTGGCCATGCGACGAGGCAGTGACCACCATTTGATTTAGCCTTCCCTTTCCAAAGAAAGGAGCGATGGATCCTGTCAATGCGTTTGCGTGCCCAAACCACGAGGGGAAAAACCAATAAGTGGTAGGTGAGCATGGATGAGATAACAGAAGATATGAGCGTGAGTCAACCAGCTCGGTTTAGAAGATTTCCTTTCCATCCTGCCAGATGGTTGCCAATTTTTTCAATGAGTGGTTGGATGTGGATTTTCCAAAGTGGTTGGGTATGGAGTTGGAGACCTAGGTAACGACAGGGGAAATTCCCCCGAGTCCCATGGAACGGCTAGAGCACATGATCAAGGTCGATGTCTTCACATCGGATCGGGTGGATGGAGCTCTTTTCAAGGTTAGTAACCAAGCCCGAGGCGCATCCAAAGGCATGTAGGATGTCTTTGACCACCACAATTTCATCCCTAGAGGGGTTGAAGATAGTAGCATCATCAGCATAAAGAGACGTCCTAAGATTGGTTGTGTTCAGCAGAAAGGGGGAGAGGATTCCTTGTCAGGTTGCCAGCTCAAGGATACGCTGCACCGGGTGAATGGTGAGAATGAACAACATAGCGGAGAGGGGGTCTTCCTGCCTCACCCCTCTCCTGTGCAGGATACCTGGCCCTTGGGTGTCGTTGAGCAGGGCCCTGGAAGAGGCCATACCGACAGGATGGAGATCCACTCACGCCAGCGTGGCCCAAATCCCATGGCATGTAGGACTTCTAGGAGATATCCCCAGTCGACAGAGTCGAAGGCCTTCTGGATGTCGAGCTTCAGGAAGAGCGCCGACGTTTTTTTGCTTATGTAGCCTCCTGACCACGTTTTGAACATACAAGAAGTTGTCTTGAATGCATCTTTTCCTAATGAATGTAGACTGGGATTCGGAGACTAAGTTGTTTAGGAAGGGGGCCAGCCGATTAGCAAGTAATTTGGAGAAGATTTTTGTTGTGCTATGGATCAAGCTAATAGGACGGTAGTCTCCCACAGACTTAGCATCTGGCTTCTTTGGAATGAGCACGATATTCGCAGAGTTCAGGAACTTGAATTCAGCTCCATTCATGGCATGTAGTTGGTGAAAGGCCTCCAACACATCCACTTTGATAATGTCCCAGTACTCCTTGAAGAAAATTCATGTAAAACCGTCTAGCACTGGGGCCTTATCGCTTGGCATAGAGAAGATGGTTTCCTTCACCTCATCCAGGGAGAACGACGCTTCCAAGGCCGAGAGATCGTGTCGCGGTAAGGCCAGCGCCAACCAGTTGAGGGTGAGCTCTCTGGGTGGGGTTGTCCCCATATGTGACTTGAAATGGTCATAAATAATTTCTTCTTTGTCATTATGGGCCACTGTCAGATTCCCAATGGTGGGCTGCAGGTATTGGATATAGTTCTTCCTCGCTCTGGAGCTGGCAGTGAGATTAAAGAAGTTAGTGTATGCATGCCTAATCGAATGCGGGTAAGTCGGGCCCTTTGGCGAATCCTCGATTTCTCAATTACCGCCAGTCCAAGGGAGTGGGCCTTGAGCACCTTCAGGAAGTCCAATTCTTCCGACATGAGCAATCTATCTTCTTGGGCAGTTTCCAACCGGAGGATTAACACTTTAGTAATTACAAGCTGCAGTTTCGTGTCTCCAACCTTGGTTCTGCACCACACCTTGATGTCTTTTTGCAGTGCATGCTATCTTGATATGGAGGCATTTTAGTGGCACATAGGAGGAGCATACAGGTTTGGACCATGCATCTTGAACGGCCTCTTTAAATCCCTCCATCTTTACCCAAAAGTTTTCGAAATGGAAGGAGGGGCTACATGTTCTCGTCAGCTCTTCCTGTAGGAGAAGCGGAGTGTGATCAGACATGAGGGACGGGAGGGAGTGCATGCAGCAATTGGGGAAGAGCATCTCCCATTCAGAAGTGCAGAAGATTCTGTCAATCCTTGTTAGAGTTGGACTAGCATGGCCATTGCTCCAAGTGTAACGCCGACCATTGAGGCGGATTTCTTTGAGCAACAGGCTGTCCAAAGCTGATTTGAACGCCCCCATGAGATGCCGGTGTAAGTTTCTATTGTTTTTATCTGAAGTTTGATAGATGAGGTTGAAATCCCCAAGCACAAGCCATTTCTCCCATCTCTGTGATGCTAAGCTCCTGGAGAAAATTGTGCTTCTCCGCAACAGACTGCGGGTTATAGAACCCTATAATCCACCAGAGTTATCGGCCTTCATAGTGATCGAGGCTGAGATAGTGTGAGGTGTGGTGTAGACTTGTGAGAGGGAGAAAAAATCATCAGAGGCTGCTAACAGAATCCCTCCCCTGGTGTTAATCGCAAGCATGATTGCAACATTGTTGAGAAATTTTGGTCCCAAGGGGTGTAAGATGGTTGCATTATCAAGTGCAGCTAGCTTAATCTCTTGTATGCAAACGATGGTGCTTTCGGTGTCCTGGATCAGTTCCTGAACTGAGTCACGTCTGGCCATTTCATTAGGGCCCCTCACGTTCCAACTAAGAATTTTACAATTTTGTTGAGGCATTGGCAGGCAGTAACACCCTGTTGGAGGACAAACAGATCCAAGGAAGATAGGAGACCAGAAAGGATGTCATCGGTGAATTGCAACCATTATCCCTGAAACACAAGCAGTTCAAAGCGACTGGGAGCAGGCCCAGTGGCCTCCTAACCAACAAAGATAACCGACAGACGAACAGACACGGCGACATTAAACGACTAAGTGGGGTGGTCCAACAGAAACACAACAATTGAAGGCCTCTAGCTGGTGTCGTGATTCTGGGCCACCGGACAAGGTGTTGATGAAGACTTGGAACCACAAACACAAGGACACCTCCTGGGCGATCGAACACAGAGTTACTAGACATTTACTAAGATCTTGTACCCACACATCGCGATGTCGGGGGCAGGATCAAGTTCCATGCACTGTCTGCCCCTGTGGGATGATTCCACAGAGGGGTAGCAGTGCCTGAAGAGCCACGGTCGTCAGCGAACCCTTGAAGAGGTTGATGTAGTGCTCAAGTGCAGCTTCACCATTAGTAGCAGCTATTGGCTGGCCAATGCTAGGCAAGATCTGTAACACCCCCGGATCCACAAACACCCCAGAATGCTACTAAACTACACATCTACCATTCATATATAAAATTTCGACAGCATCTCCTTTGAAAATTGCATAAACGGGGAAGCAACAAAGTATAAATAGATATCATGATAAGAAAACATAATAGACATTAATAATCTGGTAGCAATGGGAAGACAACCATAACGACATGAACTGAATTAACCAGTACGCACGACTAGTTAAAAACAAACATCCTTTGACCAGATGTTTCTAATTAAATCATGACTGCGCCTGAGCAGCATTATTATGAGAGTGAAGGTGGATGTGCTGCTATTTCCCACTCCCCTTGATGAACAACAAGCACCTGCATTGAGTAATACAAGAGTGAGATGAAACATCTCAACAAGCTAATTGTTTTGACGAGATATTTAAACCACAAATTGAATTAATCAACATTCTAAAATAATCACAATCAAGATCAGAAATACTTGTAGATATAGAACTCAGTAGTCCCAATATAACCAATACCATCTCATTTCCTCGAATAACCACAATAGGTTGTATAACACTTCCCTGCATCAACAATACCTGCAAATATCACTTCAATGTATGCATAGGAATGCAATGTGTAGGTCCTCTATCTTCATACCTCTGAGGGTATAAAACCACATCATCTGCAAATATCACTTCAATGTATGCATATGAATGCAATGCATATGTCCTCTTCCTTCATACCTCTAAGGGTATGAAGCCGCATCGTACCCCTCCTCGGGCAACGTACGATGCTAAGTTGTACCGGTACGGTCGGACCATATGTCACGACAAAACTTCAGATGCAAATGAGTCATGCAATGTATATGGCATGCTGCATTTATCAATAAATTTCACTTCCTTTAGATACAATACAAACCTCAAATAATACTTTATCTGCCTTCAGATACAATGCAAACCTTAAATAATACTTCGTCTGACTTTAGATACAATGCAAACCTCAAATAAGACTTCATCTGCCTTCAGGGGTGTGAATTAATCTCATGGGTCATACTTGAACCATAATCATCATCAATATATAATAGAGCATCAATATAATACAATCAAGTAAAACATCATCATAGAGTTCAATTGTGAAAGAATCCAATAATTCTGAATATTAGAGTGTAGGTGATAGAAATAACAGGTCAAAACGGTAGCAACCACCGCTACATTCACTTGCCTTCATCGAAGAAGAAAAATGTACTAGGCATGATCTGGAGTGTAGCCACCTGCTAGCGGGCATAAAACTTAGTACAAATATTTCACAAACATTTTCCAACAATCAACAAAACACTCCTACACTTGAAACCAAGGCCCAGTGGAAAGACTCCCACCCTGAACCACATGCCATACAGCAGCAGCGCTGTTTGTTAATTTTGTATCTTTAAAATTAAAACAGTGGTGATATCAAACAAATACTCTAGGAGTATCTACACAAAATACTCTACAACTTCGGTATTCAATGGATAATTAAATTCTGCCATCTATAAGTTCTAAAACATCTGACAAGATAATTGACTGAATCTGTTTTAGACAGCAGCATAGTTAACTTCAAAATTCGATATCTCCCAAACTACTAAACCAAAAATTATGAAATTCTTCTGGTAGTAAGAACTTTTATCCCCCTACAAAAGTCTTCTTAGTTGGAAGAGCTATTTCGGCCATTTACTAGATGAAACCCACCAGTGAACAGACCCGCTCATTTTTATCAGGCAAACAGAAACAGCCACAGTAAAACAAACATAACTGGAGTTTCACAAATCATATGAATGCACTCTTTAACAATCTGGAAAGCTTATGAAATTATCTACAACTTCTTTTACTAACCCACAGTTTAATTCTGTTGATAAAATTGCCTAACTCTTAAGAGAACAGATTCTGCACAGAATTATGAGACTGAAAAACTGTTATAATCAAACTGCAATAACTTTCTGTTCTGATGTCCGATTGAGGTGTTCTTCACGGCCACGGAAATATCTACAAATTATCTACGACTCATATATAGACTTTTTATTTTTTTGAGGCCACTAAGACCACGGAAAACTGGCATGAACAAAAACTGTCGAATCTGCCATTCTGCAGAAATTAAATTCGAGATCAAAACCTAACCCCACATCTAATCAAACCTCTAATCCTTCAATCCACATGATCCATAACCTCCAAAAGCACATAATTATAGGGAGGAACAAGGATCCCATCCTTACCTAGGGTTTCCCCAAGAAAATCTGCAAGAGATGGGGGTAGAACATCTCCTTGATCCTCTCTTCCTCTTCAATCCATCTTGCTCCTCCTCTTCTCGATCCTTGCTGCGTGGGGGAGATCTAGAGGGAGGAGGAAGCAGTGGAGGGCGGCTGCAAAGGGGAAGGGGGAGGGGCGACTAAGGGTGGGGAAAGTCGGGGGGGGGGGGGGTGGCGGCCAAGAAAAGGGGAAAAGGGGGGCGACCACTAGGGTTTTTGTGGGAGAAAGAAACGACGCCTCAGATGTCTCCTGACTTTACATCCAACGGCCCACAACTCTTTCCCTCATCCACGCACCGAAGATCAACTTTTGGTCAAATTTTTTTGGGATATTACAAGATCCCCAGCCGCTTCATGAGGACTTGGCGAGCGCGCTCTTGTATGTTGCCGCGTGGCCAAACAACCGCCGCGAGCCGCTTGCTCCTGCGGACTGGCCTGACCCCATGCGTTCCCCTATTCTTTAGGCTTGACGGGGCTGCTGGTGTTGTTGGAGCAGGGGTCGGGCTGCTGGGCGGGTGAAGTTGTTGATGAAGGACACCGAAAGAGAAGGGGACAGCCCTTCCGGCTCAAGGCCAGCAGCAGCGTCCATGAGGCCTGGCACCTCTTCTAGCCCCGACCCATTAGGCGTGTCATCCATAGAGTCAGCTTCAGTGCCGGAGGCAGTCTGATTTGTCTCCGGCGTCGAGGCCTCTGTAGGTGTCTCGTTTAGTGTGGTCGGCGATGGCGGGCATTGTCCCGGTACTAGCAGGGGAGGATAGGTGCGTCTGCGGTAGACACGGCCAGGCAAGTAGCGACGTGCAGCATGCGATGACAGCAACCTTGGGCTCTTGCACAGGTGCGGCGATGAAGAACGGTTCTGTCCAGCGCGGAGATCCCTCTGCACCCCCTTCCCCCGTTGTCCGAAGCAGAGGCGGACGAGGGGAGGGTCTGCGGTCCTTCTCGAAGCAGGGAGTAGAGGCCTGATTGCAGCGTCTACGGATCACCGTGGGGATCTCCGAGAGCTGGCGAAGTGAGCGGGGGGAGGAGCAATGGCGATGCCCTTGGTGGCGATGTGTATGCCGTTCTCGGCTACAGCCCGGCACATGCCTCTTCTCCAAAGGCTGGGGCGTAGAACCGAGTCCAAGGTGGCGGTGCCGTCCTCCATTCCTGGATCCTCTGTCGCGGTGTTGCTCGCGCCGCGAATCAGAACAGTCCGGGCCTCGCGACACACGGGGAGGCTGCGGAAGAGTCGAGAGCTCCAGCTCTCCCCTTTATGTTGTCGACACCCACACCGTTCATCTCCTTCGTCTTCATCATCTCTGTCCCAACATCGACGGTCATTGCAGAGGTCTGTCGGGGGCGGATCGTGTCGGTCGCGTGGCTCGTGCTCCTCGTCGACGACACCATGGCGCCAGGTGAGGGAGCGAGTGGTAGGCAGCCCATCGCAGCCCGACGGCCCCTCCACCAAGTCGAGGTGGATAGGAACCCGGAAATTGAGGCCACAGTGGCCCACTGGAGGGGGTGCACCTTCATGGATCACCATCACAGAGCTAGTAATTGTAAGCCAGACAACCTTCGGGATGTCAGACGGATTATCTGTCCACGCCCAAAGGTTGAGGCAGCGGGCGTCCTTCTTGGTGGAGGAGAGGCAGTCGTCTTCGACGTAGTCCAAGACGCAGGCACGGGCCACGGCACGCTTGGCGATGCTTTCATTCCACGCATGAGGAGGGATGCCCTTGAGGCACAGCCTGACGTGGAAGTTGAGGTCGTGGCGTTCACCAAGGGTGATCAGCTGCCACAGCCTGTTGCGGAAGTCAAGGTTGCCAAGCGAGAAGTCCCTAGCAGCGATGGCCGCATCCCGATGGTGCCGGTGCGTGAAGGTCACGAGGAAGTCCGCAGGTGGGCTTCTGGACACCGTGATGTCCACCGGCCGCACCCCAAAGAGGGAGCAGAAGGCCCGCTCCAGCCTATCGAGGCTGATGTCGGGGCAGTCGCGGTCGAGCCAAACCACCACTGCATGGGAGCTCAGTCGTACGAGCTCTCTCTCCATGTCGCGGGTGGCAAAAGAGGTGGTCCAGGATTGATCCGGGCGCATTGCTGGGTCACCTGGAAGGGCCATGGACGGAGCGGCAGGAAGTTGTGGGAGTCGAGGCAGGGAGGTTGACATTGGGGGATAGGAGTCGGCCTGCTATCAATCTACGAACACTGCCAAGACCTGTGCCCGGAGCGCTTGCATTTGATGCACTTGACCAGATCCCTGCAATGAATGGCCAAGTGATCCCTACTCAAGCAGCGAGCACATTTACCTCGTAGGCTTACCATCAGACGGCTAGGGGCATGGGCTGAGAGAAGACGAGGCGTCGCTGGGGCGTAGCCTAGGCCTGCGCGGGCGGTGCGTCCACGCCTGTGTCGAATCGTCGTCCATCCTTCAAGATCCTCATCTTCAATACGGTCGCAGCTTCGAGGCGGGGGCTTCGAACCAGATGTCGGGGCAGGGGTGGCATTGTGGCTGTGGGATACGGGGGAGGGGTAGTGAATGCGGGGCGGCGTGGTGCTTGAAGTGAATGCAAACCTCACCTGCTTGGTTTGGCAGGGGCCGCCCGCGCACGACATGCAGCTGGATCGGAAGGGCGGGCCGGCTGTAGTTGTGGGGGTGGTGGTGGTGGCGGTGGGAGCTGGGACACAGGTGGGCGAGCTGGTGGTGTTAGAGGGGGGGTGCGGGGTTGGATCTGGCTTGGTACAGCCGGCAGGAGCTGGGGACGGCCGGTGGCGGGCGGATCTGGCGGCGGCGCTGTTTTGGAGCTCGGTCGATGTGGTGGCGAGCGCGGGGGAGGAAGGAGCCGTCAGTTTATATTTTGTTTATATATCAAGGAAGAACTTTGCACCGAACATTATCCTATCAATTTTATTTCTTCTCGACAATGTTGTTTGGCTTGGGGACCTGAATTACCGGATAGCTCTTTCGCATCGCTCAGTGAAGGCTTTAGTTGAGATGCACAACTAGAAGCAGTTGTTGGAAAAGGACCAGGGTAAATATTGTCATGTCAACTTGTTATGGAGATGCATTTTGTTTGGTTATCTTTATGATCCAAATTTCTGTTATAGCTTCGCATGGAGCAAAGGTCTTTGTAGGCAATGGAGGATTTACTTTTCTCTCCCACCTACAATTACTCATATAACTCTTATAGATATGCCGGCGATGACATGCGTCCAAATGAGAAGTGTAGGTTCTGATGATGCAAAGGAAGAGAAAACCCAGTACTATCCAGGTTAATACTTCATTCTTATTCTATATTATTGCCATTTCTTCACTTAAAGTCGTGGTTACTTGTGGTTATGGTACCTAAATAGAAATTGATATTTTAGGATTCTATATTGGAAAACTTAGAGAACTTGTGCCTTCCTTATTGTCACATTGTGATGTGTCCTTAAAGATATGGTTTGTAATAGGAGATGTTTGCATGACATTTTTTTTCTTATATAACTGTGTTGGTAATGTTTCATTAGGGCATCTAGCTATTCCCTAAAGGGCTCCTTGTACCTTTTCTTTTGTGTGCCTTACTTAATTCTCTTCGGTTGTACTTTACAGTTGCCTCCACATGCTACAAGATCTCAAAGAAGACAGCGAGGAGTTGTTCAACAGTTGGCTTATGTCAAGTGCCTCAACGCTCAACGTCGCCGGACCGCGACTACGTAACTCGTAGCCGCGCTCCAGGCCTTCGCCGTGAGGAGTTCTCACGGGGGGGGGGGGGGGGTGGTTGAGAGATTTGAGGGAGAGGAGCAACTTTGGGATAATTGATCTTGCTTATCCTTCCATGTCTGATTACACGGCATATATAGCCAATGGCCCGGCCTACAAAAGGAAACTCCAATCTCTCCTCTAATTAAGGCATGCAAAAGGAAACTCCAATCTCTCCTATAATTAAGGCATGCAAAACGAAACTTCAATCTCTCCTATAATTAAGGCATGCAAAAGGAAACTAGATCCTAACTTTTCAAAACTCAGCCATTGACGGTGGCACCTACCTTGGCCGCGCGCTCCGCAGCCCTCCTGGCGTCACGACGACGCCTATAGGTGCGACCGTACATGACAGCTTATGATTGGAGAGGAAAGCTTTTTGACATCTTCTTGTTGTTTATTTTCACTTTGAGCGTGAAGATGAAATAGTTCGTGGTTCAGAAGGTATGATCCCCTTTTGATGGGGATCACTCACTTTTTATCATTTAATAAATGGTTTAAGAAGGTATAGCCAGTACCGTCTAAATCCTTTAAAACTTTGTGCTTCCTCCTGTGAAGTGTCAAATTGTATATTGCATAAAATAAAGAAGCTTAAACTCTAGCTGTCAGCAGACTCTAAATTTTATCCTGCTGTTGTTGTTTCTTCTGGGACAGACTCGTCAGAGCTAAAGATTTTTTTTTCTTTGGGGGGGGGGGGCACTTTGAGATTCGTTGGCTTCGTTGTCATTATCTTCGATTGATTATGGTTTTAGACCACATGACATTTTTCTGTTGCTCGCTCCTCTGACTGAACAGCAATATCACTTTGGTGGGAGTTTCCGTGCACTTCTGTGGCTTCAACGTTGCTCGCCTTTGCTGATTCATGCAAATTCTGTTGTGGCTGGGTTTTCTTCTTGAGTTGGCATCTGAAAGGGAATACCATTCATTTCAAGGGATGTTTCATTCACTTTGCCAATGTGAGTGTTCCTTATCTCATCGACAATCACACCCCATCAGAGAATTCTGCATTATATCCACTTGTTGACTACCACAACTTGGCTCGACTTCTGTTACATTATCTTCCACTGTGTCCTCTGAAGTAGATATAGTTTTTTTTCATGGTAAGTTTCAGTGTCGTTAACTTCAACAACTAAATCTTGTTCAAGGGTTTGATGGGTTTCACCATTAATTATGTGGTTCCTCTGCCATTGAATCATTCTCTACTGCAAGTTCCTTGGAATGAGTCACCATACAAGGTCTGTAAGCTATATGAACATGAATACTAAGCAAGCCGTATATGACAAAAAATGTATGGTTTGGTAAGCCAAGCTTACCTAGGCCAACTAAGTAAGCCATTTCAGAAAGTGCTGGTTACTTTTTTGTGACCCTGCCTAAGAACAGTTTTCATTAAAGAGAGGAGAGTTACAGTGTATGCCGTGGTAAGCCAAGGCTTACCAAGGCCAACTAAAGTGTCACTTAAACGCGGCTATCTGAAATGCAGCATGTAGGCCAGGATACGGGACACGATCTTTTTCATCTGAAGTAATCTGAAGTAATCTGGAATTCCGGTGCCTTCCAATCCCATGGTACACACTCAACGCTATCACCTATACTCTCCCTCCAGCAGTCTGCGACCCTAGTCCCTCCCTTTTGAGACCGTTGTGTCACCTGACTTGTCAAGTTCTCAACCACATTTAATTTGGGCGGCACTCTGTGTGTCGTTTGTTGCTTGCCAAATGCAGGCACTCACTGCTCTCTTTTAAGGTCTTGTTGATTCATGGGTCGTGCAATCGTACATGCAGCTGGCATAAATATAATGACTACTAGAAACCATGGCGCGCCGTTGGCGCTCCCTCTAGCTAAGAGACCATGCACAAGTAATGGGCTTCGGTCTCTACTTTTTCTAGGCCTTTTGGCTTAAATAAATTATAATATTTGTTCTTACGTGTCATTGTAACACATGTATTCCTATAATCCTCATGCGCCGTTGTAGTGCTCGGGCATTATACCAATGTACTATTATAATGCCTCAATCCGAAATACAGAAGGCATTACAAAAATACGAAAATGGGAACGAGTAGGCCAATATGTGGCTCAAACAGACAAGCGACAAACTCTTCTGGGCCTGAGCCAGTATTTAGCGGATGAAGACGAAGACGGAACCTTCGTCTGCGACCCAAAACCAAAACCAGAGGTGGGTAGGGTTCTAGCTGCCGGCGACGGCCTCGGTTGCCATGAAATTTAAACGTCAAAGCATTCTTGGCGTTCATATTGATTCAAGTTTTTAATCCAATCCCCATAATAAACTCATTTAGTGGTTGATTTTCTATGTGGTTGAATATTTCTTGAATTGAATTCGTTTTTAACTTTCCCTGTTAGGTTTAATTGAGACAACTAAGTAGAATCTACGACAGATAATTAATACGACGCGATAAGGCGGGTAAAAAATGTTAAAGCTCAGAAATCATTAGATTATCCTTCTCAGAGCTCTCCACAAGAAGTGGCATCTGAGTTATCGAATGGGAACAAGCACCAAGATCTTTTTAAAATCGTCCCTTTTCGAGGTGAAAATTTTGTAGGGAGTATGGTTGGATGTTCAGAACAGTATGACACCATACTCTGGTAAGTTGCATATTAAAGATAGAGATCTCTAAAGAATTGAAGTCTTCTTTGTACTGTTCTTTCCTGGTGTCACTAGCTTATCCTTTTTAATATGTTCTAATGTAGTTTGAGTGTGACAAAATGGATCCACCTGAACTGGGGTGACGATGGCCTAGTTACATTATCGTGAAGATCTTGAGAATTATTCTAAGAATGGTATCTATGCCTCTCTGTTTGTTGGTCTTTTCTAAATTGCACATAGAGGGTAAGATGAAATTACCTATTTTCACCACATATATATAATTGTGATTTTGCAAGGGGTTGTTTTTATCATGGAGCCTCAACCATGGAGTTCATACAAGAGAAACAGATTAGTTTAAGAGGTTGGTTCTATTTATTCATATTAACACTAGCTAACCCTTCTTGACATTTTCCTTTATGCTAGATTGAAACGTGTAATATTTATTTTTAGACTAGTTTGGAAACTCTATTTTCCCACGAGATTTCTATTTTCCAACAGGAAAATAAACTAATTTCTCTTGAAGAAATGGGGTTCCCAAGCTAGCACTTAAAGGAAGTTGTTTGTGAAAAGCTTGCTGCACTACCCTTAATTAGGCTAGAGGCATCTCTTGACAAGCCTTTGTTTTTATCCGATGCACTCCTAGTCCTAAGGTTAACTGCTGTATACGATGAAGATTTTAGAACGGATGGAGTATTATTATTTAATATAGTTGGTTTTGTCTTTTTAGGGAAATAGAAGAAGACGGACGTAATCCCAAATAAAATAACTAGTAGGAGTGGAGTCTTGTTTTGTAGCTCTTGTAGCCATGGTAGCAAATACCTCATTAGCAACTTCAAATGGGAACCAAGCTTCTTGTAATACTACATGGTATATATAATTAAGCCACAGAAAGTGATGAAGAATAATGCAAATGTTCTTAAGCCTTTGGTTTGTACCTTCTTTATCCTATTGCAATCCTAGATCACCCGGAACTGTTTGATGAGTCGATTGGCTGAGCCACAACCGTATACTATTCCTTTTTTACCTTTGCTCTCTATCTTCGTTTCATGAGCTCTCATCTGATCGGTAATATACATTCATTTTCTATTTATATATATATACCAGAGGACCTTCCAAGCGTCACAGCTGTAACTCTTCCTCTTTCTTTTTTATTAAATTTTGCTTTCTCTCTCTTCTTTCCATAGGTTCTCTCACTGGTAAGTGGTAACACACAGTCACTTTTCTTTTTTATATAAATACTAGAGAATCTGTCAGCATACGCCACGTTTAAACTCTCTAACTGTAACCAGGCTTGCACGTGTCATCTAGAGAGATAGGTAGCTTTTGGCCAAGATCCTATGGTTGATACTGCATTCTAGCCCAAATCAACGGTACCCACATTTTATGGTGACGTGGATGGTCTCGCTGAGTGTAGATGTGCGCTGATTTCGTTTAAATCTCTACTACTTATTAATTTAGCAATAGTAGTCTGCCTTTTTGTGTTCTGCCATTCTGCGATATCAGCCGTCCATTCTACTGTTCTACAATCTCAGCCGTCCAATCCTGCACACCAGTTTTCCGCGCGCAGAAAAAAAATCAAACCGTGGCTGCCTAGGGATCGAACCTTGGATCTATTGAGTAGAATGCCTAGCCTTCCACCCTCTAGCAAACATGACTCATGTTGAATTATGTACAACTTCAACTAAAACGTCTAAAACGTCTTTTGTGTTTAACCCACCGTCCACTCTGTATGCTAACTGAGTCTAGAAAAACATTTATAGCTTGGCCCCTAATCTTTCTGGAATTTGGGACGCAGTCCAGGAAATAAAGAAAATAGGGAAAAGGAGTTTAGAAATTGATTTTTAGTTTAAAAATAATTGCAGAAACCCATTTAATTCATGGAAATTTCATATTAAATCAAATGAGTTCATTCCAATTTCTATAATTCTATAATATTATTTTTATCACATAATACCTTTGTTTTGTCATGAAAACAACAATAAAATTGATTTCCTAATTAATCTTATATCAAATACATAGAAACTTTGGAAATTCGTAACTTCCCCATTTTAATTCCAAATTGAATCGTTCCAGTTGTGTTAGTCTCGTATGAATATTTACTACGCAGTAACAACATTGATTATACCATGTTTCATACTTTTATAATTAGATATTTATTTATCCTATGTTAATTGGGTTAATCTATGTCTATTGGATTAATTTATTTAATATATTAATATAGTATTCTAACTTTGTGGTTATACGATGTTTGACCATTAGTCTTGCAAACACACACTTACCTTTTTGTTTAAGCAAAAGCGTATGGTGGTATGTGTCCAATGACTAACGATGTACGAGAGAATTTCTTCCGGTATGTGTGAAACGTGCTCTCCAATAATGAGATCATACAAATCGTGATATATATCAAAGTCTGCATGATACTTATGGTTGCAATGTAGTGGTGAAACAGATAGATTATAAATAACAAAATTTATGTATGGCCAGAATCACAAATTGATTATGAAACATTTTCTCATAACGGTATAACACATATTTTGTATATAAGTTATCGTAGTATACTGGTATTATATATTCCCGTTGCAACGCACGGGCATTCAGCTATCATGTATAGAAGTCTGCACGGTACTGTTGGTTGCAATGTAGTGATGAAATAGTTAGATTGAAATAACAAAATTTATGTATGGCTAGCATCACAAATTAATTACGAAACATTTTCACATAACAGTATAACACACATTTGTTCATAAGTTATCATGATATTAAATGTTTCCGTTGCAACACACGGGCACCCACCTATATGTGTTTATGTCTACATCTATGACAGGAAACACATCTACTACTACATCTCTTTCCAAGCTCACTTGCTACCATTGCACAATGCGTAGTAGTAGATAAGTATCACCGATATTCTTGAATTATATTTTTGGATGGAGGTAATATTATTTAAAGAAGAGCTTTGCATGCTATTTCTTTTGTTTGAATAATGCATTATACTTAAATTCCCTTTTTTGCATGTGTGAAATTTTTTCTTCGTAATATTTTTTTCCATGGATCAGACTTGTGAGTCATTTTCATAAACCAACGCCAAGCATGAATCCATGTTTCCTACTTCAAACCCCGAACAAACTCCATGAGCAGGAGGCATTCGCGTTGTCGTCACTCATCGATGACGAGAAGAAGCTTGGAGACTATCAGTTCGACCTCTAAAAGCAGTCTTACGTGGTCGCATGCGCCGCTGTGTACGACAAGCTCCCGCGAAGCCGCCGCTTGGACGCGGTCCAGAGCAGCTGCACCGCGCTGTCCATCGTTAAACAGGGGGGCCTCATGGTTGTCGCCAACGTCGACGACTCTCAGGTTGTTCTGGACACCGCATCCGACGACGACGCCATCACGCCGTCCAGCTCATCGTCCACCTGAAGCCCAACCTGCCACGTAAGTCGCTATTGACCGGACATGAATTCTTGTGCGCTGGGACGATGGACGTTGCTGACTTTGTGTGAGTGTCCTCGAACATGATGTATGTAGTGGAATAGCGCATTCGGTGGTGCAACGGCCAGGGGTACTTCCTCGCTGATGAGCCCGGGGTGCACTTCGTTTGGCAGCCCAACCAAGAGTCATCGGTACTCGTCATGTCGCGTGCGTTCGACGACTACTATATCGAGGATTGTGGCGTCATCTTGGTGCCGGAGGTGACACAGAGGAGGATCGACAACAGTGACCAGTTCGTCATCCTCGCCACCGTCAGGGTAGCTTTTATGCCGGCCTGCCTTTAATTCTCTTCGCAAACACATACACACTTACCTTTTTGTTTAAGCAAGAGCATATGGTGGTGCGTGTATGATGACTAACGATGTACGAGGGAATTTTTCCGGCATGTGTGGAACGTGCTCGTGCTCTCCAATGATGAGACCATACAAATCGTGGCATATATCGAAGTCTGCATGA
The DNA here is from genome assembly GCF_902167145.1 of Zea mays. Lineage (NCBI taxonomy): Eukaryota > Viridiplantae > Streptophyta > Magnoliopsida > Poales > Poaceae > Zea > Zea mays. Next base: position 55,534,338 of record NC_050097.1, read on the forward strand.
TACTGATGGTTGCATGTAGTGGTGAAATAACTAGATTAAAATAACAAAATTTATGTATGGCTAGGATCACAAATTGATTATGAAACATTTTCTCATAACAATATAACACAGATTTTGTATATAAGTTATCGTAGTATACTGGTATTATATATTCCCGTTGCAACGCACGGGCATCCAGCTAGTAGATAGATTACACACCATCTCGCGTGCACTGCACTTTTTTTTTCTGCTCTGGGCAAACATTTATATTAATTCCTGCTTCACCTAAAGCCAAGAGACACGATAGATGCGCATAACAGGATGTCACTATGAAATTAACTATAAAACGGTGGAAAACATACCCAATTTATAATGCGAAGAAAAGTGTTAAGAAATATGTTACCACGGATCGTTAGATCGACTTCCTTTCCTCCCGTCAGTCAATTAGGCGTGTTCCCAGAAGTACCACAGAGTAAACAGACATTATATAGGGTTGGACCTCTTACATCTTCCTCTTCTGTATTCTATATGAGGGGGGTAAAGGTTTCATATATAGAGACGTGATACTCCTCAGAGGCATATTCGGTATTTGCCCATATAACCCTTTATTAGGGTTTCTCAACAAAAAGCATCGCTCTTCCAATAGGTTATTCTCATTTAATCCCCGACAACCTCTATATGTCCACACCCAACAACGCCTTGGAACCTTGGGGCATGTACAACCCTAAGACTCTAGTTTGGTTTCTAAATACAAGAGATGATTAAAAGACTACATGATACAAGTCTGAGACTCTAGATCATAAATAAGCTAATAGACAACCTGTATAGAAAGTCGTAAAGAGACAGACTCTTCCCCTTAGAGACCCCATATTAAATAGGGTTATACATGCCCTTAAAATCAATCATCATCCATGGCACCATCATCGATATCCCACACATCTGCATGGTTGTCAACATTCATGAGCTCAGCTATAGCTCCATCCTTCGTTGATTTCTTTAGGTGCTTGGAGCATTCGACTCTGATTGAGCCTCCTTTTATTTGCACATTCATGATCTTTAGGTGTTAGTTTTGACCTATCCAAATGCTTCTCTTTCATGCTATAATAAGGAAAGAAGATATAGCAGCAGTCACAAACATACACCATGTAGAATCAGTTCCGCTCTTGCATTGACACCACATTGTTACAGACTTGTATCGTTTGTGATGCTTCAAAGCTGAAGAACCCAACAAACTACACCATATAGATTGTTATTTAAGCTCATAAGATGTTTTCCTAGGTTTTTTCGATAAAGGAAACTTTATTGTTTTTCAAGTCCATACATCGATACAAAGTCTAAAAAAGTACTTTCGACCTCTGCATAACGGAATGCACACCGCCTAAAAAGAAAGACAAAAAACCACATGGTAGGCATCAAGCACTAATGACCATCGATCCTAAGTCTAGACTGCCACCTGTAAGGCCCAAAATATGTATAAGAAAAAAATATATAGATAATAAAATAAGTATATGAAGAAATCAAATAGTAAATTCAGATATCTCAAATTATACTTGAGTGTTGAAAATTGAGAATTGCATTTTTGAAAACCAAGAAATATTTTAGAAAAGAAGTAATAGAAAAGCTCTCTACTCAACTAAATGATTATGCATTACCTTAAATAGTGCACCATAAACATTTAGTTACATGAATATTTAATTTTGAAGTAATTTTAAACTCATGTCCCATAATCAAAACACCATTTTCCTAAAAAGAAAGGAACCATGTTAGTGTGTCTCATATTTCAAACATTTATCAAGTAAATAAATTAATCAAAATAAATATACATCTATTGCATCATAGTTGATTTTGAGTATGTATTAAGGAATTAAATTCCTAAACTTTATCCTGGATTTGAATTTTAATTTTGTAAATCAAAAGGGGATAGAAAATAGAGAATGAGAAGGAAATTCTAGAATTTAGAAAAGGAAAAAAATAAATGTAAATAAAAATATACTATTCCTACACTAGAGTTTGAATTTGTATAATTGACCCAAAGGTGAAATTCATATTCAAATTCAAATTGGGATTCAAAATAATTAAGAATAAAGGAAAACAGAAAATAAAAAGGAGCTTACTGAAAGGAAAATGTGCTCTTGGGCCATTTCTAGTATATTTTGGTGATTAAGTGTCCAACACATATTAAGTGGGTTATTATATGCCAAATGATGAATGAAGTGCAAATCAACAAGAAGGTATGTTTTTAAGACTTAGTACATTATTTGGATACTAATGCATTGTGTCTAAGTGATAGAAACCGAAGAAAAAGGATTGGAAAAGAGTTGGCTGTATACAGCCAACTGCTGCTCGGTCTGGGTGCACCGGACAGTGTCCGGTGTGCCAGACTGGCTTTCGGCGAACTGGCCGCTCTCGGGAAAACTTTGGCGGCGTACGGCTATAATTCACCGGACTGTCCGGTGAGCCAACGGCCGCCAGCGCAACGGTCGGCCGCCAAATCCGCGGGCGACGCGTGACCCGCTCCAATGGTCGGAAGGGGCACCGGACAGTGTCCGGTGCGCCAACCGACGCTAGAGCTGCAACAGTCGGCTGCGCCAAATTAGGAAGGAGATCCGCACCGGACATGCTACAGTGCCTGTCCGGTGGTGCACCGGACTGTCCGGTGCGCCACCAGATAGAAGGCAAGATTTGCCTTCCAAGATTGCCTCCAACGGCTCCTAGCTGCCTTGGGGCTATAAAAGGGACCCATATGCGCATGGAGGAGGCACCCAAGCATTCCTTGATCATTCCTAAGCACCAAGACTCCATTCTCGCGCATTCGATTCTTTGTGATAGTGACTTGAGCTCCATTTGAGTAGAGAACTCCTCGAGTTGTGTTGTGAGCTCAAGTTGTGGCTTGTGTGCGTGATTGTGCTCTTGTTTTGTGTCTTGTGTGTGTTGCTCTCCCCTCCCTTACTTCCGTGCTTCTTTGTGATCATCAATTGTAAGGGCAAGAGGCTCCAAGTTGTGGAGATTCCTTGCAAACGGGAGAAAGTATAAGAAAGGAAAACACTGTGGTATTCAAGTTGATCATTGGATCACTTGAAAGGGGTTGAGTGCAACCCTCGTCCATTGGGACGCCACAACGTGGAGTAGGCAAGTATTATACTTGGCCGAACCACGGGATAAATCACCGTGTCTTTTGTGTTGTCTTTCTTTGTGACCATTGTGTTTCACAAAAGATCGGTCCTTAGCCTCTTGGTCCTATTGCACTAACTCTTAACCAAGTTTTTGTGGCTACAAGTATTTGATTTTTACAGGATCACCTATTCACCCCCACTCTAGGTGCTCTCACTTACCTACTCTCCTCAGGCCGAATCTGCACAGGCGCGGCCCAGTTCGCACCGGCTAGCCCACGACCTCCCGGCTCGGCCACTGCCCGTTCTCGCCTTGTTCACTTACCGGTGGACCCTAGCGGGCGGTCTCACGGGCACTCCGGCTCTCGGCACCTTCAATGACATGCGGGCTTGGGAAGTCAGTAGCGTCCTCTTTAATCGCACGCAACAGAATCGCGCCGTTCTCCCGCTGGAATCCTCGCGTTCGCCGCAACCGACACCGAGCTCCACGGCTGGTTGTTGCGTGGGCGCCATCGCATTACCCTGTCTCTCTATCCCGGGCAGTCAGTCGTATCTCTCCCTTCCCTAACTTCTCGGACAACAGCCATGGCGGGGGGGTGCCATAAGGACCCCCTAACCCGCGCTTGAATCTTGAGATAAGCCTGACTAAGCTCGTCCTCGCCCCAGGCTATAAGTCGGGCCCCGCGACCTCTTCTCCTTATCCTATCCAACCAAGACCACGCGCCACCATAAAAGAAAAATGCTCCCCGCCGCCATGGGAGAGAAGTGGAAGCCGCCGTAGTCCAAAAAAATCGCACTCACACCATCGTAGAGCCTTCGGGATGGGTCGTGAGTTTCGCAGTGTAGCTAGGGAGATGGTCGTGGCGTCCGTATGGGAGGAGGGTCACCTGAATTCCGGTAATTGCTCGACGGAGCACGATTGCCGCCGTGATGTCGCTGTGCACCGTGGCCGAGTCTCCCTGCCATCTTCAATCAATGGTATGTGACCCTAATCGATGCGCTATAGTTCGGGTGTCGTGTAGAAGTTTTCGGATTAGAGAATGGCGCACTGGCGCGCCCTCGGACCGCCTCTCCAGCGTGGCGCGCCGCCGCCGTTGTTCTGTTGGGTTGGGGGAGATGGACGCTGGTGCTCCGATTTGGGGTGAGCGGCTGAGATGTAGGGGGCTACCCTGGCCGTTGGATGGGGATTTGACGGCGCATATTAGAATCTTGGGCATCGTTTTGTATGAGTGGATATGATTCGTCCGATCCCGATCCTGCGCGTGCAGATCGATCTCACTCGTATAAAACCTAAACCGTTGGATGGCGATCTGATGGCCAGGATAGGGTACCGGTTCGGGTTGATTTGGATTTAGTCTGGGACATCCGTTTTTAATCTGACGGACCAGATCAACAGATACCCATTCGCAAGCAAATTATTCATAAGAACCCCCGAGTTTGACTGGATTCAACCCACAGTCCAGTCCTGAGTTAGCCTGAGTCTGGTGAATCAGTCAAATTAGCCCCTATGGTTATCTGTTTTGTGCGCGAAGTCCAGAGGGCAGGGAAAATCATATAAATAATAGGAATTGAATTTTAGTGCCAAAATAAATTCAGAAAATTTATTAATTCATAGAAAATTCATTTGAAGTCCAAATTAATCCATTCCAGTTCCTATAATTTTGTAATAAGGTTGTTTATCACCTAGTGTCTCTGTTTTGACATGAAAACAGTAATAGAATTTATTTCTTAATTAATCCTATGCCAAGCACATAAAACCTTTGGAAATTCATAACTTCCCCATTTTAACTCCGATTTGACCTGTTCGAGTTGCGTTAGCATCATATAAGTATGTACTATGCAATAATAATACTTATTATACCATGTCTTATTATTTTATAATTAGAACTGTATTTAACTTATGTTGGTTATAATCTTGTTAATCTACTTACCATTATAATCTGCTAAAAATATGATCTATGGTCAATTTATAATTTAGATTAAAGTTGGATTAATTACTACTTTAGGTTACCTTTTCTCTGGAATTATAGAATAAACATAGAACCTGGTGTTAATCATTTAATCACATCATAACTGGATGACCACGACTCCGATCTTAGTGGTTCTCGATTTCGCGATCTCGTAGCTTCGCGTAGATCATTATTATGCAGTATGTTCTTATGTTTGGTGTGATGTTAATTTTGTCTATACCATGTCTGTTTGTATTGCTACGACTAGCAGTGATGTCACGAGGATTTGAAGAATCACCCTGGTAACTGGAATCTCAAGTGCTAGGCAAGTTATGCCCTTGATCCACTTTTGTTACCCAATAATATTCTTTATTATCATTATTTAATGCATAGGTTTAATTTTGATGGGACCTAATAGGTCATCCTAGTCTGTTTATCCTTTTTACCTTGTTACCCCTGAATCACATGGGTAGTTTTTGCTATTGCTTTATATGGTTTTGGGGTTATTATTTCATTATATCCATGTTCCAATTATTTTGTTATTCTATTATGTTCATGTCAAGATCATTAATGTTAATTGGAACATGGAGCTTAACTTGAGAAACACGTGCCACCCCAAGGGTTTAATGGGACGCCCTTGGCTAACTAACTATGAAAGCTAGTGGAAGACTACCTTACCCGAAAGGGGCAAGGGCAGTAGGGGATTGCATGCAAGGAGGTTCTCGGGTTGATTTTGCTGCGATGGCGGTCAGACGGGGGATTCTTGCAAGTGCTCTTCCCATAAACTGTAGCGGATTTTCGGAAGCTAGTGGAACTTTGTAAAGGCCTCATAGTGGATCCCTAGCCATTCACCTTGGTAGTGTCTAAGGGCCTTGCAAACCCTGGCGACATGAGATACACGACTTGTGGGTACAGGGTACAACCTCTGCAGAGTGTAAAACTAGTATACTAGCCATGCTCGCGGTCATGAGCAGCTCAGGACTCTCGCATGATTAATTTATGGAACTTAAATTCAATTTGTCATATGCATATTCATGGGTTTATTATTAATTTTGTTCTATTATGTTTATTATGGTTTGGTATTCACTTACATTTAGTAACTGCTAATAAAATTTTGACCAACTTATTAAAAGCAATGCTCAGCTTTAACCCCTATTGTTGATCAGCCTTACACATCACATGAACTCCCACATTTGGTGAGTTCATGCCACATTATTCCACACAACTTGTTGACCGATGAACATGTGTGAGCTCACTCTTGCTGTCTCACACACCCCATAGGAGAAGAACAGGTGGTTCAAGAGGAGCCACACATCGAGGAGTTTGATTCGATCTAGGTGGCGTCTCCCAGTTGACTTTCTGGCGCCAAGGATGGATTTTAGTTCGATCCATATTTATCTTTTACTTTGTAAGACTTCCTCTATGTAATAAATACTCTGATTATATTATGACATTTATCTCTATACACTCTGTTATTATATATGTTGTCTTCTTTGGCGCATGTATGAGATGCACCCAGCTTTGTTCCTTAAAGCCCGCGTGTTACACCACCTATGTGGCTAGATAAAAAAATCTGTGGCCACTAGCATCAAGTGTTGAGATGCCGCAACAACCATGTCCTGTGAAGCTGGTCGCTGCAAAATAGCCCATGAACGGAGCCAATGAACAATTTTAAAGAAAACCTGCAAAGGGGATAAGTTATATTTTTTATCAAATACCAAACTATATATTTCTGCAAAGCCATAACGACCAGCAAGTAGCAGCCGCTCCAAACAGAACTAGTTGTTTTTTCATTTCCAATTCCCCACAATCAAGGCCCGAACATGTGAGAAACACTATGAGGCCTGGAAAACCCAAAAGCAGTATGAATGATGAACCACACAGCTCAAGCCAAATGACATTTATAAAATAAATGATTAATCGTTTCATCTTTGTGACAAAAATAGCAAACTTTACTGCCCTGCCAATTTCTCTTGGCCAAGTTATCTATTGTCAAAACTATCACTACCGGACTCGCGTTCTTTGCCGAGTGTCTCAGACACTCGGCAAAGGCCATTTTACAATTGGTAAAGCCTTTGTCGAGTGTTACACTCGGCAAAGAATACTCGACAAATATTTTATCGGCAAAGGGTTCTTTGCTGAGTACTTTTTTCGGACACTTAGCAAAGACTTTGACGAGTGTCGAAAAGCACTTGCAAAGAAAAAGCACTCGACAAATTAAGAATCGCAAAAAACCCAAAAATAGCAAAACATTTTTAAATTATGGGAACAACTCTCCAACCACTACTCATTACCATACCCATCGCCTATCATTTTTCGCTATTATTTTGAATCAAATTTACATGTTTTGTGAATGGTGAGATTCGAACTAGCAATCTCTCTCTCACGCATACCCTTCTCTAAACTACACTACTACATCAATTATGTCTATATTACGTTTTCATTCCTCATGTACTATTACAAATAGAGAGTAATTTGATTATTTGAGGTTCTAAATGAATTCATTTGAAAATGTCACCAACTATAAAGTTGCATAACATTTCAAGATTTATTTTGATAGTTTCTACATCCAAGGCCGTTTACAAAATTTGAATTTGCACTACACGACGGTTGATCTTTAGCGACCCTTATTAGGTACCAACTGTTGGTTGCTAAAGGTTAGGGACCGACGGTCAGTCGCTAAATCCTTTTGTAGCAACGGTCGGTTCGTCGCTAAAAGTCTAGAAATTTAGCAACTTATGGTTGGTCGCTATAGATATTGTCGGGGACTAGCGGTGGGTCGCTATAGAGCAAGAATCACTATCAAATCTTATAGCCTGAACGTATCTGTAGATGTTAGTGACTAAAAATTAATTAAAACAAGTAAACATTGATCGCTAAATTGCGTGGTGATTTATTTCTTTTTAATATTGCTTGTATGTTTATTTCATGGTTTGTTTATGTACGGACATGACTATAGTATGCAACTGTGTTCTTTGTGCTTATATGATATTAGATTCGAGTTGAAATTCGTTTCAAATGTTTATTATTTATTTGTATTCGGAATAATTTATTCAAATGTTTATTATTTATTTGGTAAAATTTTTATGAATTTTTGAGTAATTTAAAAATGCATTTCGAAATAAATAAAAAAGAAAACCCTCCCTAACCCTAAAGCCCACTAAGGGCCCATCTACCTAACCCTATTAGCAGCCGTGCGCTCTCTGGCTTCTCTCCCAGCCGCCGCCGCCTCTATCTCTCCCTTCCCTCTTCTCTCTCCCCTCACCTCTTTCCTTCCTTCCCTCGCCTCGCTCCTCTCTGTCTCGACCAAGCAGCAGCGGCGGAGCCCTGGCCGAGCCGCCCTCCCCCGACGCGCCTACACCGACCGCGCTTCAGCTCGGCGCCCAGGCGGACCGACACCGGCCACCGCCCATGCCCCAGCTCCTAGACCCCTATCCGCAGGTCGCAGCAGCCGCCAACACCCAGATCTCACACCACGCCGTCACCACGCCACCAGAGTCTGGTGGCCAGCCAAAGCCCTCGCCCACCCGCGAGCCAGCGAGCGCGAGCCAGTGAGTCCCTGGCTCCCTGCGCGTGCGAGACCGAAGATCCAGGCAGCGGATGAGCCCTGTTTGTTCCCAGTCACATCGCGTCCCTGGCTCCCTGCCCTGTTTGTCTCCATGCGTGGGTGAGGCCGGACATTCTCTGTAGCTGTATGAGCATTTGGAGCCACATCGCTGGACAAGGTGATATGCACGAACCTTTTTTCTACAAAATTCACACTTCAAATAGAAGCTCATGTTCACAGGAATTAACTCTCTTATGTATAGCAACATTCTAAGAGTGTGCATGCTTATTTGTGCTAACTTGCAGCGGTGTACACTGACATAATTCTTGTTTCTATTTTTAGGGGGCGATTTATTCATTGGAGTAAACTGCATTTAGGTTGCTCAAGATTCAGTTTTGCTTAGACCAATAGATAAAGTCAATCATAGCATTGGATCATCTAAAAATTATATTTATATGGATGGTCAAATGTGAGGTATGCTCAAGATTTATCTTATTAAATTTCTTGGATGTTTATTGGCCTACTTCAGCTCTACTAGCGCTTATTCTGACTTCAGATTGAACATGAGAGAGACTGCAAATTTGTCTGATGCAAAAAAATCATTGATAAGTCAAACCTTCAGATAAAGTCAGTTGTGGCATTGGATCATCTAAAAATTATATTTATGTTGAAGCTGAGAAGGAGGCTCATGTCAAAGAGGTAAGCATGTATGCGTATGCTTGGCATTTTACCTTTGATTTCATTTTGTACTTGCTAAACTTGTTCATTTGCTAATACAGAGAGGGACCGTCTAAAAGTATTGTGCAAGATATAGAGCATGCACTCATCATATCTAAGTGATCGGAGTGATATTGATTGGCTTATTAGATGGATATTGGCCCAGTTTATCTTTCATTTTTTCTATAGCTGTTAGAAATTTACTTTGCTCATAGTTCATACTATAATTAATATGAGACTCTTGTTTTGTGGTCCAAGTGTTCAGCGCTCAGGGTGCCTTGGAAGTACGCTAGCTTGTTGTCATGAAGAAGTCATTCAAGTTCCTTCCAGTGAGTTATTAGTTCATATGTATATTTTTGTTTATATCTTATCTTGTTTATGTTTAGATTTATATGAGCCAGCAACTTAATGATGATTAACCTTGATTGCACCAGCTAAAGTTGGTGCATAAGGCTGCAACACCATCTAGTGGAGGTAGATAAGGTATCAAAACTGTATTTTTATTTGCAAATGCAGCAACAATATACTAATTTGATGTACTTTTTTCTAGGGTGTTCTAGACAAAGAAAGCTTGTACCTTAAAACAGGAGGATACAAGAAGCTAGAGTGGTTGTCTGAAGGCTTTTGAACTGCTTGAAGCATTAGTGTAGCTTTGGTGCTTTTGTGACTGATCAGCTCTGGAGCAGCTAGAGTGATATAGTTGTGGGCTTTTGAACAATAGTTGGAGTGATATGAAACATTAGTGATCTAGTTGTGAATGATATTATAATTGTGATGCTTATGTGAATATATAATTGTGGTGCTTTTGTGTTTATGTGATGGATCTATGACTGTGGTATACTGATTAATTGTGTATGTCTTTATGATTTGTGTACAAAAATCTGTGATTTGTGGTGCTTAATTAAATGTATATTATTATTAATAACAACTGTAAAAAGGGCGACTTTCTGTTGGTTGCTAAATGTATAGTATGGCGACTTACGGTTGGTTGCTAAATCTATAGTATAGCAACCCACGGTTGGTCGCTAAATATACAATATTAGCAACGGTCGGTCGGTCGCTAAAGTCTTTAGCGACGGCACTTACAGCGACCATCCTTATGGGTTGCTAAAAGTTTTTAGCGACCAACCGTAGGTCGCTGAAGGCCGTTCTAGCAACCAACCGTAGGTCGCTGTAAGTGAACCGTCGTGTAGTGTTGAAATTTGAAAACTTCACACGAATTTTTCAATGATAAGATGATTTCAAATCAAAAAATTGTCAATTACAAAGTTTCATTACATTTTAAGACCTACAACTTTTTATTTTGGCGGGTTTTCCATCCGAGGTAGTTTGAAAAAAATCAAATTTTAAAATTCAAACATAGTTTTGCATGACAAGATGATTTCAAACCAAAACATTGTCAACTAAAAAGTTTCATAACACTTCAATACCTACAACTTTCATGTCGGTGGTTTTTTCTTTCGAGGTCGTTTTCAAAATTCAAATTTTAAATTTTTAAAATTCAGACGTAGTTTTCGTTGACAAGATGACTTCAAATGAAAAGTTGCCAACTACAAAATTCTATAACTTCTCAAGATCTACAAAGTTTATTTTGGTTGTTTGGTCATTTGTTCATCTCACATGATGGTTCTAGCAATATGCACAAATCTTGTACATCTCTCTCGTAGTTTCATAAACTATGAGAGGGATATATGTTTTATAAACAAAATTATTTTTATTTTGTCATATGAATAAATGTTCAAAATATAAATTGTACAACATGATGAGTTATACAAATTTGTAGTTAAAAACTTTTTCATTTGAATTAATTTATTGCTTTAAAATGTGATTTTTAAATTGTCTTTGCCTAGTGTTGAAAAAAAACACTCGGCAAATAAGTTCTTTGCCGAGTGTTATATTTTTGACACTCGACAAAGAGCTTCTTTGCCAGTGTCAAAAATATAACACTCGACAATGAGCTTCTTTGTCGAATGTTTTCTTTTACCAAGTGTTTTTTGCTTGGCACTCGGCAAAACATTTGACACTCGGCAAAGAGCCGAATTCCGGTAGTGTATTCCCTAACGTAAATCTCTACTACTTATTAAGCCTGTAAGGGTAGTCTACCTCTCTTTGTTCTGTCGTTCTGCCTTCCAGCGATCTCAACCACCCGATAAACCATGGAGCTCCTCCGCCCGTCCGATGTGCCCACTCCCTCCCCCGACGCACACCGCCCGCGATCCCCATGTCGCTCTCCCCCGTCGCCCACCAACCCTTCCCCGATGCGTTCGGCAACCTCAACCCTCCTCGTCGCGATGATCTCGGTTGGCCGAGCTCCGCACCAACCACCAACTCGATCTCCTCGCCGTGAGCCTTGCCAACCTCCAGCCCGCTCTCCTCGCCGACATGCGAGGATCTCGGCCGGCCGAGCTCTGCGAACCCGCCCCTCTCGCGCCGAGCTCCGCGTTTCCCCACCCGTCATCCCGCCCTTCGTGTTTCCCTGCCCACTCTACCTCTCGCCTATCATGCTGCCCGCCATCCGCTTCCGTCGCAAGGGAACCGAGGATCTCATCGGATCCAACCGCCATCCTGCCAGCGTTTCCCCGCAAAACAAATACCCCTAGAACCCCTCCACACTGGCGGCCTTGTTGGGTCCTACTCCTCCTTGGCTATGCCTGCTAGGGTGGCGGCGGCATGAACTAGGTAAGGGGAGGGAAGGGAAGGGAAGGGGATGTATGAGCAGAACAGTAGCGGTGACGCCGTCACACACAGATCTAGACCACCAGATCTCGCAGCTGCGAGATTGCAAGTTCATGCCGGCGGTGGAGGTCAAGGCGCTATGCGAGCAGGCAAAGGCGATCCTCATCGAGGAAATCTGATAAAACAAAAGGAGCAGCTTCAACAGAGCCTGCAGCTCCAGTGGTCGGACTGACCAACATTTGCACAACTGAAATTGAATCCATGGGCAGAGGAAGAGGGAGAGGGAAGAAGCAAACCACTGTCAGGAGCCATGAAGACAAAGGTAGCAGCGGTGAAGAAGTCGTGCCTGCAAAGAAGAGGAGGGGAAGGCCCCAAACGTGCTTCGCCAGTAAGATTGATCAAGCAGATGTTGAAAACTTTGTAGAACAGGTCGATGCCGACCAAGAAGAAGCTGGCGATGCCAAGCTAAAGAACAGTGCTGCAGCTGGTGGTCCCAAGAGAGGCAGACTACTGAAAGGGCGCTCCAATATTGCCATAGAAGATACTAATTCTACTGTTCGATTAAGCAGTGATGAATCAACGAGGACCAATGGGTTCACGCAGATTGGGAGCCGACGGAAAAACAAGCCCAGGCGAGCATCGGAGGCAGGGCTAGAATGCAAGTGAATCGTCCCTGCATTTTCAGTACAAGGTAGCATCCATTTTTTTTGCTACATCTGTCATGTTCGGTAGCTCCCAGTGCTGGAAAAACAAAATGTAAACTAGCATGTTCTGATTGCATGCCTCAGTTTTTTTCATTGACACAAAGTGTATGAACTGATGGTACACCAACTTGTTCAGCTGCTCTAGGCCCTGGTTCTGTTTGAGCTGCTTGTAGCAGACATCTTACCTTTCAGTTTACCATACGGTGTTCCTGCAATTTTGATTGATCTGATCTTTTCCTTTTCCTTTTAGCCTATTACTGAATATTTGTAGTTTATTAAGTTCTGGAAATGGAAAAGAACATAGGTGCTGTCTTGAGGATCTGTTATTTGTTGTTCTTAGACCGCTGAGCTAACATCTAAATGTATATAGTTTGCTAGATTATTCGTTAGCTCCATGCGGTCTACTACCTCCAGAAGCTACTCGATGGCACCGGGTCCTTGGACGGTGAAAAGCGGAGGCGGAGAACGAGCGGCATTGGCAGCTGGCCGAGACACAGGCCAATGGCGACGGTGGCTGCTGCGTAGACAATGGGCACGACTGGACGAAGACACAGGGAGATGGTCAGCTGCGACGAGTGCAGCGTGTGGGTGCACACGCGGTGCGCACGCTATGTCCTTGGCGTCCACACATCCTTCTCCTGCCACAAATGCCGGAGGTCCAAGCGCGTGTCTTCCTCCACCGACGAGGCCGAGGTTGCTGAGCTCCTCGCCGAGCTGCCAACCCACTGCCCGCCTCCGCTGTACCGCCGCTAGGCCGAGGTCCTGCTCCTAGCCCGCGTCCGCGTCCATGGGCTTCCTGGCTGGGGCAACGACGCTCTTTTCCGCGGCACCCCGACCTTTTCCGCTGCCCTGTGGCGCTGCACCGGCTACGTCCCCAAGAGATTTGGCTTCCGCTACTGCGAGTTGCCCTCCTAGGCCGATGATAATGATGGGGCTGATGCTCTTTTTGTGCTGGCCAGAGAGAAGCCCAAGGAGATGCCAGATGATGTTTTGATAGGTACTGAACCGAAGAAGGAGAAGCATTACGTCCGAAGCCTGAGTTGTCGTGGCAAGAAGATTGACAGCGATCAGCAAGCAATGACTCCTCTAACCAAGGTTAAGAAGAGAGGTAAATAGTTTGGGCATGATTTCCTGTTTAATTGCTGCACAAAGAACACTCTTTTTTTAATACATTGTTTTTTCGGTTCCTATGTGCTACAGAGCCTGATAGTTGGAAGAATGGGTGTCAGCGGAGTGAGGGCTGAAGATGCTAGATGTAGAAAGAGGGAAGACGTGGAGACTGCTACTAAAAAGAGTGAAGAATCGGACACTGAATCTGAAGAGGAAGAACAAACACGAACTGAATCAAGCACAATCGAAAAGCAAGGTCCTATCATCATTAACCTTGTTCCTCAGTTTGATTTCGTATTTGAATTGTACTTATATGACACTTTGTCTAATTTGTTAATCCAGATGGTTGATGCATTTTATGTCTTTACCTTGCAAACAGGTTAACAGAATCAGGGAACTTCCACAGAACAGTAAGATCATATCCACTCACACTAACAGTCCAAATGTATGTTCAGACCTTATGATGCTGTTTAATTCTTGTGAGGCATAATGTGTTACAATTGGAATGATGTCAACCTTTTTCCCATTGTCATCTAGGTACTTTGTTTGGATGAACAAGAGCTAATTTTTCTTATGTGGCGAGGAATTTCTAGATATGAATACATCCAAGTGTATAAAGAACAACTTCCTCAATTTTTAGATATGAATATAATTGGTTCGTAATGATTTTTTGTTTGTTGTTGGTCTGCCATGTGATGCATCCAGTATCGCAACAACTTCATTAACGAAGTGTCGGGTATCCTGTTCATTCATAAAAGAATATCTGCATTTTATTCAACTTTGATGTGCAGTCTGTCCTCTTTTATTTTCTGTTTGTTCTTTGATCCTTATCACACTTAGGTACTTTGTAGACTCTGAAATTTTAGTCACTAAGGTATACAAAAAGACTCTGAATTTATTTTTTCTGCACACAATCCAGAAAATGTTTTTTTGTGTTTCTCATTTTCATTTGGTTAAGTACATTTATGTTTCTACTTCGTGCAGTTTACAATTGAAATAGGCAATGTGCAAATTGGTTTGATCTGGTAACATTTATGTTTCTACTTCGTGCAGTTTGTGAGCATGGTTACACGTTAGCCCAGAATTTGGATCCGAACAGCGAAGGGAGAGGAGTATTGCAGTTCAAAACCGATTTAATGTCAGTGATCTGGGTATGTCCATTTCAGTTACACATCTTACGTGATTTCATAATGTAAGATGTCCTTTTCTCAACTTCTACAGTATTGGAGAATAAACTTTTGAATTTTCATACTTTGTTGGTCAAGGCCATAGAAGTATATCACCATGAATCCATCCCCTTCTTTTTGTGAATCTTTTACTATTATTTTTATAAGGCCATTCTAGATGCTTTTACCTATGTTACTGGTAACAATGATGAATGTTTTGCTGCGTGCTTTAAAATGACCGATGACAGGTGCTTATGAACATAAGGAGTATTTAGCAATTTAATAATATGTTTTTTCAGTAGATTGTCCACATTCCATTGTGATTGGTGAAAACTGGTTTAATGCCAGTGATCAGGGTATGTCCATTTCAGTTACACATCTTATGTGATTTCATACCGTAAGATGTCCTTTTTCTGAACTATTACAGTATTGGAGTTTTTTTTTTGAAATTTCATGTTTTGTTGGTGAAGACCACAGAAGCATATCAACATGAACCCATCCCCTTCTTTTTGTGAATCTTTACTATTATTTTTATAAGGCCATTCTAGACACTTTTACCTATGTTACTGGTAACAATTATGAATGTTTTGTTGCGTGCTTTAAAATGACAGAAGGCAGGTGCTTATGAACATAAGGAGTATTTAGCAATGTGATAATATGTTATTTTAGTAGATTGTACACATCCCATTGTGATTGGTGCTATTTCGTTTAAGCCATGAAGGCTTGGATCCCTTTATGTCGTATCACATAATGCCTTAGGGGTCACCCAGGTCACACCACTATACTACACCATATCAATTTGCACCCTAAACGACATATTATTCTGAAAATAGATCTTCATCATAACCTTAGGTATATTTTTCAACAGTTCTTGTTGGTTCATGAATTTAGCAAAAACTAGCAAAGAGGGGAGGTGTTGCTATTGATCGAAGTCGGGATATTGCTAAATTGCAAGAATTTTACAAGCTTTATAGAGAAAAGCATAAAGTGGATGAGTTGATTGAAGATGAAATGAAGCTGAGGGAATCTGCCGTGTTCAGCGGTAACCTTGGTGAGTAAGTTTTTCGCTTCAGTTTAATGGACACACTCTGCATTTACTTTATGTAAAAAACTTACAAAATTCTACTTCATTAGCTTTTGTGCCCTGTTGTTAAGCATAATGTAAATAAATTTGGGTCACTCGATGATGTTCCCGGTCTGCAACTCCACTAATCTTCAATTTCTGACTTTTTGTGCTTTAGGCTTTCCTCTTCTTGGACCTTCTGAAGCAGGTAAAGGTGTTTTTTCTAGAACAACTTTTGATCTTCCCATCAGTGAGATCAATCGTCCTCTACAAATTTTAGTTTTTATCCCTGCTATCAAAGGTTTAACATGCCTTGTTATGTCATGAATTATTATCACATTGTAATTTGACATGAGCTTTGATTAGTGTATGTTGTCTTACCATGTGCCAACTGCCAGCAGCAGCATCAAAGAACAATATTGATTTTCTTGCTCTAAGATTTAATTCGATTCTAAATCAAGTCCTAAGGCAAGATTGTAGTTTTTCTTGATAAATAATAGTTACACTTATATGCTACTTGAAATGGCAGATCATTTGGGGCATGTATGTTTAGATTTGTTTATCTGATTTCCAGTACTTCTACTAAACTAAATTGGGGCATGTTATAATATGCATAATTGTTATATTCTGCCTTCTCTTGATGACAACTGCCTATGAATGCTTATTTGCATTTGCTTCCAGTAAAAGAAATATTGGATGAAAAAACAGTTGTTGGCATCTTCTATTACTGTTGTATATGCTCTTAGCCATTAACAAAATGCCACACCATGTCTTCTTCTAGAGCAAGAGTGGTGCACTGCCCTGAACTAAGCGATGTCTTCCTATGCCATAAAAGTGTATTTACAAATTACTAACCTATTAGGTGTTGTTTGGTTGTGGATTTCGGACGGTAACACAAATGTTATCTGATAACGTTGTAAATGGAAAAGAAGTAAACCATTACTTTGATTGTTTGGTTCAACTCATCTAAATCCTGGTATTCCATCACTCTCTGATTGGAGGGGTATTGGGTAACACTCCGTTTTCTATAAGTCTGTATTTGATTACAGGTTAGCAGATTACGTTGTGGCTCAAACAAACACAATACAATGTAATCAGTTGTCGCTATAATTAGATCATGTTACATTTCACCGAACCAAAAAACACCTTAGTTTAGTTAATTACCTTCATTTCATTGATGTTGTTTTCTTTCTCTTCATTTTGCTGATTTCCTTTCAAATTTCATCCCATCAGTTGCTTCTCGATTTGTTGCTTTTGTGAACAAGCTTTGCGACTTATTTTGGATTTGAGTAGCACAATCATAACATTGCTGGTAAGAGATCTCTTGGTCTTGATTGAAATGGTTAGTCATTATTGTCTGCGTAATTGATTATGTTTGCATTATTTTTATAGCCACACCAGAACCCTTTAATTCTTCATGCTTTTACGGATCTGTTTTGTTCATATGCCCGAGTGAATATTCTTTTCTCTAGCAAGGTAATTATGTTCTTAATCTTCATTATATTTGAAATATATTGCTACTCTAAATAGTCATTTTCTCTCTTTTACCAAAATAATGTCCTGCTTGAGCTTCTATTTGCAGATGCCAAGAAAGATAACCATCTAGATTTACAACATCCTGCATGTAATGCTAAAGGGTAGCTGTGGTGGTGGGTTTAGCACCATTATGGGCGCTACTTTAGAGAATAAAAATTTTAGCAGTGATTCAGGTGAAGGAGGCAATAAGGTTGTTGGTTCTGCCGGAGAGTCATCAAAGTAGCACCCAAAAAATGGGAAGGAACCCATTCAGTGGCACAACAAGTGTGACATCACTATCTTTGCTCATCTAAAGCTTGTATTTTATTCATGATCAAGTTTATAGACATAAACACATTCAAGTGTGGGAGTTGACTGTTGGTGGATATAACAGTGGGTTTTATACTGCATTTTATTGATCTATTCTATAAACATGAATAATAGATGAAGGCAAATGGTTGCCATTTTTATTTATTTTACCTTATGTATGCCATGTGTCCACACAAGTGAGCCTATAGTTGTCTGAGATAAAATATGGCTGATATATATTCACAATGAGCAGATATTTTTCACACAATAATATGTCCAATGAACTTATTGCTCTTTCTAGGTGGTTTAAAGCTATTGCCATGGAACTAATTTATGTTCTAGAACAGGTAACTATTTCATGTAGAACTTCATCTCTTTTGTTTACTTCCCTACTATTATTAAGAGGGGAGGAAGATGAAGCGGTGAGTGTATATACGTAATTTGTTGAGTCCTTCAAAGGTGTTAGCTCATATGGGGCTAAGTTAGCAATTAGGTTGTGTGATCGACCCCCAATGTAAAGCTGAAGACCAACTCGGAAGGTTAGTGACTGTTGGAACTTGCTCTCAGTTGCAAGGGGATCCAACAAGGGTGAACAGTGACGTTAACAGGGTTCTCGCGCAAGATGGCAATAGCTCTGTTAATCTAGCCTCTCAAGGGCACTGTGCGGGGGTATTTATAGGTATCTGAGTGCCCAGTGTCTCGTGTTAAGGACGCATGTGCCCTCAGACACCTAGGTTATCCCCAGAATATTCCCATAAAGTGGGGTTACAGACTGTAATTACAGAGGCGCCTTTACAAATTAGGCCCGTAACACACAGCGGCCACGCAGGGCCTGTTACGATGGGCCGGATCACACGTGGGCCTCCATGCTGGACGAGGCCGCACGGTGGGATGACCTCGTCACAGGTCTTCGTCCGATGTCGTATGGAGCGAAGGGTGTCCCTGCCCGTTGTCTTGTCTCCGTTGGACCAACGACCACGGCGAAGGCCTCGAGCGAAGGGTGGCGTCTTCGCCTTCGCCCCAACATTTGCCCTCCGAGGGACCAGTTCGACTAAGTCATCTGGTGTCGAAGACGTCGCTAGATGGTGGAGACGCTGCCCTCGCTCGAAGTGGTTCAGCGGGGGTTTTTGACATGACCGTTGATTGACACCGTACTGTTGGACTGCGGGTTTCCCGAAGCGCCGCGCCCTGTGTATAAAAGGGGGCGGGGGGCGGCGCGTTTTGAACTTCACTTTCCGCGCTCCGTGAAAACCCTAGCCGCCTTTTCCACTGTCTTGCTGCTCGTCTGCCCTCCTTGCTCTTGTTCGCCGGAGATCTGGCTCGAGTGAAGCAGACCGCCCGCCGCCGCCGACGGTACGTAGCAATGCCGACCTCTTCTTCTTCCGTTGCCGCTACGTCGCCGGCCGACGCGTCGTCTGAGGAAACGCTGAGTACTTTGGCGGCGGAGGAGTTGCGCGCCGGCGATACGGTGGATTTTGGTGTGTCGCGGATGTCGTCGGTCCGCGTGCAGGATATGCAGCGGCTGGGTTACTTTGGCAGCGGAGTCGCTCGTGTCCCGAGGACGGAGGAAGTCCCCGAGCCGGAAGGCGAGTTGGTTGTGTTCGAGGCGTTCTTCGCCGCCGGTCTCCGCCTGCCTACGCACCGATTTGTTGGAGAAGTCCTGTGCAGATTTAACGTCCAGATCCATCAGCTGACTCCGAATGCCATGGTGGCTCTGTCGAAGTATGTCTGGGCGACGACTTCGTACGGCGGACAGCCATCAGTCGAAGTCTTCGCGAAGTACTATTGCCTGCACTGGCAGAAGAGGATGATTGGAGATGAAGTTGCCTAGTTTGGGTCCTGTACATTTACGCCGAAAACCGGCAAGACCACGATGGAGGTAGTGGAGTTGGTTCCCTGCGCCCGCAACAAGTGGGGCAATTGGCATGAGTTTTGGTTCTACGTCGCGGAGGGTACCGTCGAAGACCATCCGGGGCTCCCCGTGTCCGAGATGTGCTCGCATTTCTACTCAGCATACCCGCCTTTTGAAGTGGCGGAGGAGGATGCGGACGAAGAGGCCCTTCGGTGCGCCGCCGGCCTGAGCAGTGGGCGCGATTTGGTTGAGGAATTTGTGGCATACGGGGTATGGCCTTTGGCGCATGGCTGGGCGTTGGGCGAAGTGTGCCCTCGCCAGATGCCTTCCCATGGTGGGAAGCTGGTGCGAAGTCCTGTCTTCGTGCTGGATCTGCATAGCCGCGATCCGGCCGCCTTTGTGCATGAGGCGGAGGATGGGGCGGTGCAGATCGTTGGTCGGTACGTGCCGAGGACAGAGGGCCAGCGTAGTTGGGATATCCGCGGGTCGAACGACCGTTTGAACAGGGTTTTTGAATTGAATCGAGTGTCGTATGGCGGTTATCCCGGCCAAGACGATGTGGATCGTCGCGGGAAGAAACCGGTGGTAGAGTCTGGAGACGACCCCGCGCCGGCGGCCGCCCTGTCCTCTAAGAAGAGGAAACTAGGTACTGCTATGGGAGGACTTGGGGTTTCCGATGGTTTTGCTAGAGAATTGATGAGGACATGCGCGGCCCCGGGGGGAAGGATGTCTTCGCCCGAGCTCCGGGAGTCTTCGGCGCGGATGCTGAGGGTTACCGGGGGTTGGTGGCCTAGGAAAGTTCCTATCCCCCGCGCGGCCGGCGAAGACTTTTTTACATCTCGCATGGTTCGTGAGTGGAAAGTGTTTCCTTACGGGCGGAATATTGCTGCTGTTGTGTCGGCAGTGATGGACAAGGATCGCCAGGGAGCTGCACAGAAGCGCCAGGCGGTCGTCAGGCTTCATGAAGCCAGGCCGAAGAGGCAGCGGGGGGCTACGAGGGCTACTGCCCCCGGCGGAGGCCAGCCGCCGCTGGCGACGAAGTCGGCCGTCCCTGCATCCAGCAGGGCGCCGGAGGCTGCGGCTGCCGCCGGTGGTTCCAAGTCTGCGAAGGCTGCACCGGCGTCCAGCAGGGTGCCGGAGGCCGCGAAGGCGGCCCGAGGGTTGCCGCCGCCGGGCAAGCGCGTCGCCGACTTCGCCACCGACATTAGTGTGG
This sequence comes from Zea mays, assembly GCF_902167145.1. Lineage (NCBI taxonomy): Eukaryota > Viridiplantae > Streptophyta > Magnoliopsida > Poales > Poaceae > Zea > Zea mays. Next base: position 55,555,248 of record NC_050097.1, read on the forward strand.
AGGACTATCTTGTTGCTAAGTCGTTGGCTCATTTTTTTCTTTTTTTTTTGTAATTTGCTGATACGTCGCAGGGTCGGACGAAGGCCAACTTGTTATTGTTCCGCCTGCCGCGGCGACCACGGCGGCTGCCGTAGTGCTAAAGGCGAAGGGCGGTGCTCTTAGTGTCGGCGGCGAGATGCCGGCACTCACTGCTGTCAGGGACGAGGCGGGCGCTGTGGCCCACCGGCTGAATGAGATGAAGGAGGCACTAAGTCAGGTACGTTGAGCTAGACTTCGGGTTTTTTTTACCGGCTTCGTTGGGGCTGCGGTCTTACGTGTGTTTTGCAGGCGGCTGACTTCGCAGACCGCACGGCGTCGGGGGCCCTCACGGCAGTTGTGTCTGCCAAAGTCGAGAGACTTCGGACGCAACATGCTGATACCGTCCGGGAAAAGTCGGCCGCCGATAGTAAGTGCCGCAAGCTGGCGGACAAGGTGGCCGCGTTGGAGGGGGAGAAGACTGACCTCCGGCGCCAACTGGCGGAGGAGAGGAGGGAGGCCAATGAGGCCCTCGCCAAGGCGCAGGCTGCGCTGGCGGAGGCCAATTTGGCGCGGGTGGAGGGCAGTCTTGCCAGGGAGCGCGCTGAGCAGTTGGAGGAGCGGCTCAGCGCTCTGCAGAGCCGTGTGGAGAGGGCCGAGGCCACGACGCGCACGGAGGCTGAGCGGACACGCAAACAGCTTATGGATTCATACCATGAGCTGGGCGCGCGGACCTCTGACTTCGAAGTGCCGGACCGAGAGCCTGGACTTCGCTGCCTGGAGTGGGTACAGGAGGAGTTGCAGGCGCTCCCCACCATCGTGGAAGGGTTCATGTCTTATGCCTCCCTGGTCACCTGCGAGTGGGCGATGAACGCGCTCTCTCGCGAAGGGTGTCGGCACTATGAGGTCTTCGACCATGCTGATGAGGATTTCGAGCGTGATATCTACAAGGTTGAGGACCCTATAGTGAAGGAATCCGCCGGAGCCCTCTACGACCGGATGTGGGGCCCCCACGGTCGAGAGGTGGTCAGGGAACGGGCCGAGACGGCGAGGGGTCAGGTAACGTTTGGCTTTTGTTTGGTGTTTGTTGGATGTGGGCTATGTATGAGTTTGCTGAATTTATGTGCTGTGTCTCAGGCGGCACATGGTGAGAGGGTGGATGACTTTGGGGCTTTGAACAGCGCGCTGCCTGACCCGGAGTCAAACTCGGCGGAGGCCGCCCTGGAGCCGCTCCCGGAGACCGCCGAAGGCGCCCCTGGTGCCCCCGCAACCGCTGCGGCCGGCGGAGGCCCGCCCCCAGAGACCGCCGAAGGCGTTCTCGATGCCCCCGCAGCCGCTGCGGCCGGCGAAGGCCCGCCGCCAACTGCTGCGCCGAGGGCTGAGGATCCTGTGACGGTGGCGGCGGAGGCGGCGGCGGAGGCGACGGCGGAGGCTCCCGCGACGGCTGGGTCTTCGCAGGTGGCATAGTTGGTGTGGGTAGTTACGGAATTTTGGTTATGTTGCTGAATTTTGGTTGCTACGCAGGTTCAAGATTTTGGGCCTGCGCACGCAACCGCCACTACTAATTTTTTGGCGGCTTCAACCATGGACGATGGTAATAAATCGGATGGGTCTGCATCTAAGTTTTCTGATTTTGGTGACTCTGGGAGCTCGGTTGAGTGGACTGAGGAGTTGTTGGATGAGGACTTGGACTACTTTGCGGCCTTGGATGTGGCAGCAGCGGAGGCTTCACCGCACGCTGCGGATGCAGAAGATGTGCCTGGTCCAAGTACTGGGCGTAGGCGGCGAAGGGCGGTTGCGAAGCGTGGAGTGAGTGGGGCGGACGGCGGTCGGCTTCGTGTGAGTAGGGCTGGTCGGCAGGAACTGTTGTCCTTGCCGGCCGCTGTGAGTACAGGTGAGGGGGAATTGCGAAGTCTTTTTGCGGGTGAGGAGCTTAGGATAATGTTATTTAACTATAGGGAGATGGAAATTATTCCGAAGGTTGAGCCGAAGTAGAGTGTGATGCCCTCGCTTGTACATATGTAATGGCTTGTATGATGAAGTTGTGTGCCCTCGCACATTCGGCTATGCTCGCGAAGGCGTTACGTACTTGGTCACGTGTAATTGTTATGCTGGACTGGTGCGCGTGTAGTTGGTCTTTGCGCGGACTGTTGCGCGGATAGTCGATTCTTCGCACTTATTGCGCTAGCCCGGCTGCACCCGTAGGCGACTTCTGCACGGATAGTCTCCGCGGTAGACTTCGGTTTTTCGCACTTGTTGTGCTAGTCCGGCTGCACCCTTAGGCGACTTCTGCACAGATAGTCTTCGCGGTAGACTTTGATTTTTCGCACTTGTTGTGCTAGTCCGGCTGCACCCTTAGGCGACTTCTGCACGGATAGTCTTCGCGGTAGACTTTGATTTTCCGCACTTATTGTGCTAGTCCGGCTGCACCCTTAGGCGACTTCTGCACGGATAGACTTCGCGGTAGACTTCGATTTTTTGCACTTATTGTGCTAGTCCGGCCGCACCCTTAGGCGACTTCTGCACGGATAGTCTTCGCGGTAGACTTCGATTTTTCGCACTTATTGTGCTAGTCCAGCTGCACCCTTAGGCGACTTCTGCACGGAGTTGTCGCACGCGAGGGTGGCCAGCGCTGAGCCTCGCGGTGACTTCGTATTGGTCGAATGTCGAAGACCGTCGTCGCGGTCTTTTTTCGACGCATGTTTTTGTGGGGGATTTTTCACTTGTATATTACATGGCTCCGCCTCGTTAAAAACCTCACCACCCGGGAGGAAAAGAGCGCAGGCCAGAATAAAATTGTTTTTGCGAAGTACAAGGGCGAACCGGCCCTGATGAGTCAAACAAAAAATTTGCGGAGATTGTCGATGTTCCAGGAGTGTTCCAGGTCTTCGTCGTTTGGCGTTGTGAGCCTGTAAGCGCTAGGGGAAGCCTTCGTCTTGACAATGAAAGGGCCCTCCCACCTGGGCTCCAGCTTGCCCCTGGACTCTGTCCGAGCTGTACGGACGAGTACGAGGTCCCCTTCGCTGAATTCTCTCGGGATGACTGCATGGTCGCGCCATGCTTTTGTCTGGGCTTGGTATTTGTTCAGGGCCTGTAGAGCGAAGACTCGGTCTCCATCGATGAGATCCTTCGAAGTGGGCTCGTCCACATCGGGGACGGCTGACGGAACTGTTCGCGGAGAGCCATGTTTTATTTCTTGTGGGGTCATGGCCTCCGATCCGTATAGAAGGCGAAAAGGGGTGAACCCGGTCGCCCTGCACTCAGTCGTGTTTAGCGCCCAGACCGCCTCAGGTAGCAAATCGGCCCACTTGCCCTTTTTTCGTCGAGGAGCATCTTTTTGACAGCTGTGAAAATTTTTCCGTTGGCGCGTTCCACAACTCCGTTGGACTGCGGGTGATAGACTGAGGCGAAGGCAAGCTTGGTGCCGATGGAGAAGCAAAAATCCTTGAAGTCTTGGCTGTCAAACTGCTTGTCGTTGTCAACTGTTAGTTCGGATGGTACTCCGAAGCGGCAAACAATGTTTTGCCAAAAGAATTTTTGGGCAGTTTTTGATGTTATTGTGGAGACAGCCCTTGCCTCGATCCATTTGGTGAAGTATTCGACAGCGACGAAGGCGAACTTAAGGTTCCCCTGAGCCGTGGGCAGGGGCCCGACGATGTCCAGGCCCCAGCGCTGGAGAGGCCATGTGTGGGCGGTCAGCTTTGTAAATTGCGAAGGGCTGCCTGAACGAGGAGAAAACTTCTGGCAGGCTTTGCAGGACCTTGTGACCCGATTTGCGGCACAGATCATTGCGGGCCAGTAGAAACCTTGGCGGATCACCTTAGCAGCTAGGGCCCTTGGCCCTGCGTGAGAGCCGCAGGTACCACTGTGGACTTCGCGTAGGATCTGGACACCTTCGGTTTCGGTGACGCATTTAAGCATTGGCTGACTGACCCCCTTCTTGTAGAGTTGGCCCTCAATCAGCGCGAAGTCCCGGCTTCAATGTTTGAGGCGCTTGGCCTCGTTGATGTCGGTTGGGTGATAGTACCCCTGTAGGAACAGAGTTATTGGTGCCCGCCAGTCTTCGGTCATGATAAGGTTGAGTATGTGGTGGCCCTCGCTGTCATTGGTTATTTGGAGCCTTTCGGGGCTCCGGACGGCTGGTGTGCCGATGACATGGTAGAACACGTCGGAGGGCAGGGACTCGCCTCTGGCGGTGGCCTTGGCCAATGCGTCGACCATTCCATTCTTAGCCCGGTCCACATGCTGCAAGGTGAATCCCTTGAATTGTCTCTCGAGACTTCGGATGGCCGCGAGGTATTGCATGAGTGCGGGGTCCTTTGCAGCATAGTCTTTCTCGACCTGGCCGGCAACTACCTTGGAGTCTATTCTGACGATGCAGGTGGTGACCCCAAGGGCCCTCAGCTTGCGGAGGCCGAGGATGACTGCTTCGTATTCTGCTATGTTATTTGTGCATCTGTCAGATTCCAGAGCAAAGCTGAGGCGCGCTGCATATCTGTGCTTGACCCTGGCAGGTGAGGTGATGACTGCGGCGGCGCCTGCCCCCGCATGGCACCATGCGCCGTCACAGTGGATCGTCCAAACTTTCTCTGCGGACGGGTCCGCCTGTGTTATTGGCCCAGTCCAGTCGACGACGAAGTCTGCCAGGACTTGTGACTTGATGGTTGTCCTGGGTTCGAAATTGATGTGGTAGCCGGAGAGTTCGGCCGCCCACTTGGCAATCCTCACCGATGCTTCCGGGTTTCTGAACAATTCGCCGAGTCCCCTATCTGAGGTGACTCGGACCTTGAATGCTTCAAAGTAATGGCGCAATTTGCACGAAGACATAACAACTGCGTAGGCAATCTTCTCCAGTTCTGTCATGTTACATTTGGACGGTGTCAGCACTTCGGAGACGTAATAAACTGGGCACTGCCTGATCACGCCCTCAACTGTCTGCTCCTGCACCAGTGCCGCGCTGACCGCATGCGGCGAAGCCGCAACATAGAGCAACAGAGGTAGCGAAGAGTCGGGGCTTGTAAGGACTGCCAACTCCGATAGGTACTGTTTTAATGAGGCGAAGGCCGCTGCCTGCTCTAGTCCCCAAGCGAAGTCTTTTGCGCCACGGAGAGTTTTGAGGAAAGGGAGACTTCGCTCAGCGGATCTGGAGATGAATCTGTTGAGGGCGGCCAATCTGCCCGTTGAGCGCTGGACATCTCTAGCGGACTGCGGAGGCGTCATGTTTATGATGGCTTGAATTTTGGTTGGGTTGGCCTCGATGCCGCGGTGTGATACCAGGTAGCCCAATATTTTGCCTTGGCGAACGCCGAAGATGCACTTTTCCGGGTTTAGGCGGAGTCGTGCGTCTCGCATGTTCGCGAATGTCTCGGCGAGGTTAGCGAGATGGTCCTCCTTGCTCTTGCTGGCGACGACGATGTCGTCCACATATGTGAATATATTTCTGCCAACTTGCCCTTCGAGCACTGTTTTGGTAAGCCTGGAGAAGGTGGACCCGGCGTTCTTGAGTCCCTCCGGCATTCTGATGAAGCAATATGTGCCGAAGGGTGTTATAAAGCTGGTGCTAGCCTTGTCTTCCTCCTTCATGTATATCTGGTGGTAACCGGAGAAGCAGTCGAGGAGTGACATGACTTCGCATCCGGCCACGCTATCGACTATTTTGTCGATCCGCGGCAACGGGAAGTTGTCCTTTGGGCAGGCCTTATTGAGACTGGTGAAGTCGATGCACATTCGCCACTTCCCGCTCTTTTTCTGCACCATCACAACGTTGGAGAGCCACGTGGGGTAAGCCACCGGCTCGATGAATTTGGCTTCCAGGAGGCGGTGCACCTCTGCCTTGGCGGCCTCTGTCTTTTCATCGGACATTTTGCGAAGCCGCTGTTTTTTCGGCCTCACCGAAGGGTCGATTCCCAAGCTGTGCTCAATTATGGATCGGCTGACCCCGACCAGGTCGAGGGCTGACCAGGCGAAGACATCTTTGTTCTTGGGCAGGCAGCAGAGGAGCTTCTCTTCTTCATGCGAAGTGAGGTCTTCGCTGATAGTGACTGTCTACTTGGGCGTGGCCTGGTCGAGGGGGACAGTCTTGGTCCCGTCGTTGCTCTGCAGCTGTGCCTTGTCGTGCTCTTTGTCGGTTGGGCTGGCGGCCGCAGGGACCTCGCGCTGGGCCGTGAGGCAGTGCACGTTTCTTTGTCCGGGGACGAAGTCCCGCTCTATGTTGCGCGCAGTCTGTTGATTGCCGTAGACCGTAATAACGCCTAACGGACCTGGTATCTTCATGCATAGGTACAGTCCGTGAATGGCTGCTTCAAACTTATTGATGGAGCCCCGGCCCATGATTGCGTTGTACGGATATATCATATCCACAATATCGAAGGTCACTTGCTCACTTCGGGCATTGGGTGCTACACCGAAGGAGAGAGGCAGCTCTATTTTGCCGACAGGAAAGGTGCCCTTGCCGCCAAAGCCATACAACGGGTTGTCCGAAGGCTTGAGCAGGCTATGGCTTATGCCCATGCAGTCGAAGGCGTGGAGGAAGATGATGTCCGCCTGACTGCCATTGTCGACTAGGACTTTGTGCAGGTCCCAGCCTGCCACGCTGCAATTGATAACCATGGCATCGCTGTGGGGGGCGCTGCGCAGGTCGACGTCTCGTGCGTCGAAGGTTAGCGGTATGTGGGACCACTTTGTCTGCACGACTGGGCCAGTGATGGCGACGTGGTTGATGCTGCGGTAGTGGTCCCGCTTCTGTCACTTTGTGTCGAAGTCGGTGCTGGACCCCCCAGTGATCATGTGAATGACTCCGCGATACGGCTAATCGGCGAAGTCTTCCTGCTTTGGGGCGTGGGGGATGTTTTGATGTTGCTGATGTGGTGGTGGGGGTTGGGGGAGGTACGATTTGTACTTCCTGATGGTGTTGGTAAGCGTGGTGCGGTGGATGCGGGGCGGGGGCGTGGATATATGGTGGAGGGGGTTGCTGGTAAGTGTGCGCGACAACTCTGGGGTTGTCGGCTGGCTGCGCCTGTGCCATCCTGTCTTTGGTGGCCTTCGTTTCTGGGCAGTCTTTGGTTTGGTGGGCGCAGTCTTCGCCATGGAAGAGGCAGTAGAATCGGCGTGGCGGCTGCGCACGCCCCCGACCCCTACCGCGAGTTCCATTTCCGCGGCCCTGGGGGGATATTCCTGGCGGCGAGGGGCTTCAGCAGTGGGGTGCTGGTTGGCGATGTTGTGCACTTGCTGTTGATTGCGGCCATCTCGACCGGAGTCTTGCTGCGGAGTCCTCGTCCACGTGCGGCTGGTCTGTGGAGCATCTTTGGGCTTCCTTTGAGACTCAACCTTGCGCTGGTGGAGCTCTTCGGATTTGGCGTATTTTTCAAACAGCTGATATAATTCCTGGAGGTTCTTGGGCGGATCTCTGATGCAGTGGCTATAGAGGACGCCGGCGCGAAGGCCACTGATGGCGTAGTGGATGGCGATCTGGTCGTCGACTGAGGGCAGCTGTGACTTGAGTGTTAGAAATTTGCGGTAATACTCCCGCAGAGTCTCCTTTTCCAGCTGCTTGCAGAGCGAGAGTTCGGCCAAGGCGTCGGTGTCTGGGCGGTACACTTGGAAGTTGAGCAGGAACTTGTCCCGGAGGCTTCTCTAGGAATCAATGGACAGCGGAGGCAACCTGGTGAACTAGGTGAGAGCTGGGCCTTCGAGGGCGATGATGAAAGACTTGGCCATTGTGGCATCGTCCCCTCCGGAAGATGCAACGACGACCTGATAACTCATTATGTATTGTGTCGGGTCAGTGCTGCCGTTGTACTTGGGATAGGTCCCTGCCCGGAAGTTGGTGGGCCAAGGCATCACTTGCAGATGTGGTGCCAGGGGACTTCGCTCGTCGAGGTAGTTGACCCCTTGGAATGGCGCGGCGTGCGGGAAAGTGTGGTCGCGCTGGGGAAACGCAGGTCTTCCGGTTGTGCGCGCTGTTGCAGAGGTGGCCCATGCTGCAGGCCGAGGTGGCCTTCGCGCGTGTCTTCCAGTTGTGCGCGCTGTTGCAGGGGTGGCCCGTGCTGCAGGCCGAGGTGGCCTTCGCGCTGCATCAGTGCAATCTCTCGCTCGAGGTCCTGGGCCTTCTGCTCTTCGTCGCGTATCATTTGCCGCACCTTGGCTAGTGCGGACACGCGCTGGTGCTTGGCCTCCAGTATCTCCTTTTGTCTCTGTAGATTGCGGTTCTTGAGGCGCAGGGCGCGCAACTGTAGCTGTTCTTCCGCTGAGACGCCGAGGACTTCACCGTCCTCGGTGAGGTCTGCGCCCTCCGGTGGGGCGAAGCCTAGGGGAGGTTGCGATTGTCCTTCAGGGCCGCAGGTGAGGAGAGTGTCGTCTTCGCAGGTGCGGAGAACGTCGTCTTCAGTGGCCTCTTGGTGGGTGGATTGGGTGAGGGCGAGGGCCTTGCCCTTTCTTGCGGCAAGTAGTGCTGCCTTCGCAGCCTCGTCAGCCTTCGAGTTAGCTTTCTTGGGTGCCATCGCGGGTGGTTTTTCGTAGCACGAACGGTGGGCGCCAAATGTTGGAACTTGCTCTCAGTTGCAAGGGGATCCAACAAGGGTGAACAGTGACGTTAACAGGGTTCTCGCGCAAGATGGCAATAGCTCTGTTAATCTAGCCTCTCAAGGGCACTGTGCGGGGGTATTTATAGGTATCTGAGTGCCCAGCGTCTCGTGTTAAGGACGCATGTGCCCTCAGACACCTAGGTTATCCCAGAATATTCCCATAAAGTGGGGTAACAGACTGTAATTACAGAGGCGCCTTTACAAATTAGGCCCGTAACACACAGCGGCCACGCAGGGCCTGTTACGATGGGCCGGATCACACGTGGGCCTCCATGCTGGACGAGGCCGCACGGTGGGATGACCTCATCACATGTCTTCGTCCGATGTCGTATGGAGCGAAGGGTGTCCCTGCCCGTTGTCTTGTCTCCGTTGGACAAACGACCACGGCGAAGGCCTCGAGCGAAGGGTGGTGTCTTCGCCTTCGCCCCAACAGTGACATGGGTTTCATTTTTGCATACTTCCTCATTCGGCAATGGTACGTGGAAAATCCAAAGATGACGGGTCTATCATGTAACATTTCTGTCATTTTCACATATGCAGCGGAGTCGTAAAACTGTAGCAGTTTCTTATACATCAAACAATCATATGCTATGTTTGCATGTTATCTTTATACTTTCCATGTACTCTGTGCAGATTCACCGCAAGATGGTTGAGATTATGGTCAATCAGGCTTCTACATGTGACCTGAAAGAACTTGTTTCAAAGTTCATTCCATAAACTTATCTAGAATATTTATAATTAGATGGTTGCATAATACTGATGGTTGTAATGTAGTGGTGAAACAGTTAGATTAAAATAACAAAATTTATGTATACCTAGAACCATAAATGAATTATGAAATCTTTTTTCATAATAATATAACGCACATTTATACATAAGTTATTGTGGTATTATATGTTCCCGTTGCAACGCACGGGCACTCACCTAGTACCACAAAAGTCCTTAATTTTTAGTGGGGTTTTAAGCTTCCACAGTATTATGTTTAAGCTCGGGATATCATTATGAATCAAGGCTAGATAATGAGATTTCACAGAGAACTGTCCCTTTGAGTGGAGATTCCATCTAACTCATATCTTGATCTTGGCTCAAGACAACGCTAGCAATATGTGGTAATAACCGGTTCCTAGGTAATGTTTTTCTTTCTTTCTTTAACCATCCATAACTCAGATGTTATAGACGGAAGAAGAATTACTAGATTTATGATAAAAAACTTGTTGTGGTACATCCAAATAACTATGGACAACCGTCTATTTAATTATGTCAGATGGTTAGGATCATTATTACTTTAAAGGAGATATGAAATATATGTATTTAATTATTTATTTTGTACAATAGGACAAACAAAACAAGAAAAGTTTTATATAAAAATGTTTCTTTCTAGATCTATTTGAGCCATGCAAGATTTATTGAAATGATAAATCTTTTTAATATTATAATTGTGGGTATAACATCCAATGGCCCTGGACCAGACCATTGAAAATAAAAGGCTTAAGTATGATGGCTAATAGTATGGTTAGACATAAAAAGCAATGGGATCCACCGGTACGCCGTTAGTTGTTTTTATTGTCGACGACCGTTTATGGCCATAAAAAATAGCCTATCTCCAACGATAACGTAACAAATAACACTATATTCTAATGCTAATGATTGGTCGACAGTAGCCTCTCGAAAATTAGTCTCAAACCTTCGAAAATAGGTTATTTCTGATGGTGTATAACTTATGTCTGACGGCTTAAGCCGTCGGAAATTCCATGGTTTCCTATTGTGAGTCCTACCAACCAAGACATTACAATCGATGATATCCAAATTTTGAATAACTCGTATTGAACAACCTATCTCAGGATCAATCATGGAAATTCATGTTTCAGATTTCCGGCGATCGCCCACTACTAGACAACATGGCTTCCACCCTTTAATTTCAGAACTGGTTTCCTAAGACCCGTACTAAAATTAAGGGAAGAAAGTCATCATAACTGTTTCAGTACCGATTTTAATTGCCAATAAATTTGGTACCAATCGTTAGTTTCCAACTGGTACTAATATCAAAGCTTTAGTACCGTTGGAGACACTAATCGGTACTAATATAATTAGTAGCATTGAAACCACCAATCGGTACTAAATGCTTAATATATAGCCAGTTGGAACTACCAACCGATACTAATCTTCCTTCTTTATAAACTACCTTCTTCCTCAAGTTGGCACCAAGAACACAGAGCTCTCTGTTCATGTCGCCATAAGCTAAAAAAGAGCAGAGGTGTTGTATAATTTTTTAGAAGAGTTTGTGAAAGATTTCACTTGTTGAAGTACGAAAAAAGGTTAGGATGTTCATCCTCTTATATAATATATAGTTGAATTCTTGATATTTGTGGTTCATTTGTATAATTTAGAGAAAAATTAGTAAGTTTATCCTCTAATGTGTGTTTCTATATTTATGAATGTAATAGACATTTGTAACAAAAAAAGATTTTAGCTTTGTTAATTGGCTGCATAACTTTGAGGGTTGGTGTGTAATATTTATTGATTTGTTTGAGTTAATCTTTTATATGTTGTGTATTATGTATGATGGTAATATAATACTTTATAAGGAACATGTGTTGTCCAGTTTTTTCGAAGAATTTATTAAAAAATTACTCATTTAACAGTGAAAAGATTAGTAAGTTCATACTCTCGTATAGTATAGTTGATATAGTTTTTTTTTTGTTTAGACTTCTTCAAATTTATGGTTGATTGTCTCATATGTTTATTACAAAGATTGAATCAACAATGTTTTATATAAATAGTGCAGATAGACCGTCAATGAATGTACAACATGGATCAACGCTCTATAGTATATATTCAAGGCATTCGCTATTTTCTGAAGACGACTGAAAGACATAAGCTTAGATGTTTCATATGTTGTCCACGTTGTAGAGACTATAAGAACGCGAGAGAATACTCATCATCGACACCAACTCAACTCCAGTTGCTACAAAGGGGTTTCATGCTAACCATATATGTTGGACCAAGCATGGAGAAATAGGGGTTCTAGAGGACGAAGAAGAGGAGTACGATGACACAATTTCGAACTATGCTCAGTACAATTCTTTTGTAGATGTTGTATTGGGTGAGGCTAAAGATACTAAATACAATGATGCTCTGGCACAAATGTTCCATGATGAAGAGAATGATTGTGATAATGAAAAGGTTAGAAAAATTGGAGTGCATGTTGAGGACCACAACACTATCCAGATTGTAAACAAGACCACAAAAAAATTACTTAGCACGTTGGAATTGTTGCGATGGAAGGCAACAAATGGTATCACTGACAAGGCTTTCAATGAGATATTAAGTATAATAAATAAGTTTCCTCTAGAGGAGAACAAATTGACAGCATCAACATATGAAGCCAAAGAGTTTGTCGTTGATCCGTCCCTCGTAGGACCATGTCTCTAATCCCTCCTCCACTTGACCCTATAGCTCAAGCCACCCCCGCCATCGCTCGCCTGACAAACCCCAACGCTTGGCGCACACGGTGCGGCTCTCCAACTGACACATGGGCCAGTCATATGGAGTCACACAACTGTCTCACTTGTCGGCGCGCTGGGACACGAGCATCATTGTTGGATCTGCAGTGGTCGGTGTCGATTAAGGGCGCGAGTGGTGAGGATACGCAACCTTTCCCTTTACGTCCCATGTAGGCAAGCATAACCTCACTCTAGGGCTGCACAAAATACTCGTGGCTAGCTTGGCTCATAGTCTACTCGGTTCGGCTCGGCTTGGATTATTTGAATTTTTATACGAGCTGAGCCGACGTCCTAGCTCGGTTTCTTAATGAGCCAGCTTGAGGTGAGCTGGAGCTAGCTCGCGATCTCAATGAGCCGCCACATTCTAGCACACAAATCAATTCGGCCTTTCATAGTTTCACTTCTTCAGCACATCAGTCCTCAGCCTAGCACGACAGCACCATTTTCTAAGCCCACAGCCACAGGCCACAACCAGAAGTCAGCCCAGGCCCAAGCACTTCGTAGACCGTAGCTACCATAGCACTTAGCAACACTTCAGCAGGTAGGCATAGAGCAAGAGCTAGGCAACATTCCGTCCAAGTACCAGGGCTAGGCAGCAGGGCTCTAGCCTCTAGGCCAACAAAGCTGGCACCGATAGTAGCCGCCCGCACGGGGTAGGCCCGCACGGTCGCGCGCCCGGAGACCCTCGTCGTCGCTTAAAGTTGAAGACCCTCACGGAGTCGCGGGCATCATCGTCGCCCATGAGTCAGCAACCATCGCGGCCCGAGCCTGACCTAGCGTCACCGAAAAAGAGAGCCTACTACTGCCTGACATAGTGACACTGTAAGAATTGACAAGTGGCTACATTTTCAAAATTAGGGTACTATTATTGTGTGGTAGACTGGTAGTTTTAGATGGATTATGCCTTTTCATATATGTGAAGTGGCTAGATTAAGTGTAGCTACTTTATGTTATTCTGCCAGTTCGATTGGCTTATCAGCCAAAATCTACCAGAACCAGCCAATTTTACTCCTCATAGAACACTATTGAATCAGCTTCACCAGAGTCTGTTGAATCTGCCAAATCTATTATGTGGTAGACTATTGTGTATTCTTTTCTTCATTTAATTTATTTTTTGTTGTTACTTCTGTGAGTATAGCGATAATTGAGGAGGAGAACACTCCACTGCCAACAAATTTGGGGTCTCGATCTCAAATCAAGCAACTCACAAAGAAGCCACCCATTTCGATGCAGAAGATACCTATGGTGACACCATCATCGGCATCCAACAATCAGTTTAATGTTTCTATATCTGTGGTTAGTATCCAAAACTTCAAATGCTAAGCTTTTGTTGTCTTTGCATTATTTGTTGTAAGCTATATTATAATGTTGAATTGATCATGAACTGACAACTAATTCTAGAGAGGAAGAAGACAAGTAGGAGGAGGACAATAGCCTCGACATGGAGGATGATTTCTATATATCTAAGCATATCTTCAGAGGATGGTGGGAGCTAGGGTGAAGATGGGGTTCAAGGTGACACAAGTTAATAAGGCAAAGAGATAAACGGACTCGGGGCACGTAGACAGAAGGAAACCACCAGTCAAAATCCCAGACTCATGGCACGTGGACCCAATCCGGTAGCGCTCCGGACTGGTCTGGTGACCCCGAGCAGAACTGGATTTTGGCATGTTTTTGCAAGGAGCAACGACTATGGGCTCATTTGGGGTATAAAAGGACCCCATGGTGAACTCCTCCAGTAGCCAAGCACTCCAAGAGCATACACAACTCTGACACTCTGCCACGACGTCGTTTAGTGATTCTATTAGATCCGAGCGATGTTTCGAGTTGTTTCTTGCAACATTTGTGTTTGTGCTCTTGTGATCTTATTTGTAGTGTTGTGTTGCTGCATTTGCTCTTGTGTATGTACTATCACCCTTTTGTGTGCTCAAGATTGTAACTCTGATTCGTGTACATCTACAAGAGACTCTAATTTGTGGAGATTCCTTGCGAGAGGGAACCATATTAATAAGGAAGACCGTGGCACTTAAGTTTGATCTTTGGATTACTTGAGAAGAGTTGAGTGCAACTCGTGTTTATTGGGACACCACAACGTGGATGTAGACAAGCATTTCAGGCTTGGCCGAACCACGGGATCGTGTGTGTCTCTTTGCATTTACTTTCTTGTGATTTTATCTCTTATTTAGTTCTCCATATTCACTTGAAATATTGCTTTTAGTTTAATTTACATCTTGAAAGAGAAATCAAGTAAAGGGAATTTTTCTCTCCTCTTCTCAACTCAAACTTGATTTATATTGCACTCACTCTTATTTTAGATCAAGTTTGTGGTTTTTAGTGTTGATTTTGCAGAATCACCTATTCAACCCCTCCCCCTCTAGATGCTCTCAATGAGCGGAGACCTGAGAGGCGATGGTCGATCAGGGCCTTCTAGAGGCTAGAGCGTTGGCTGGTCGATCGGGGACTAAGCGATGATCAGAGGAGGGTGGCCGGGGCATACCGCAGGGTGAAGCGTCATTTGTTCGTTGAGGCGAAAACTAAATAGAACAATGAGACAAAAGTAGAACTTAGCAAAGTGTACATACTAACGGGAGAAGGAGAAGCGGACCCACGTTATGGCGAGTGGGGGCACAAACTCCCATTCATTTTTTCTGGTTTTTGTGGACCCCTATCTTATTACTATAGATAAGAAAGTCCATTGATAAGTAGACCTCTATTTAAGCCCCCATTTAGACGTTGGCCTCCCTCAGATCTTGGGCTGAGTCTGCCCCTGAGTGTAAAATCCCAAGGAAAAAGGACTTGGTACCCATGCATACCATCCTTACTTTTGAGTAGTCTAGCAATGACACAAATGCTGAATTTTATTGGATCATTTCTTCGTACAAGATTTGCAAATTACATGAGTGAAAATCGACTCGAGATCGAATGGGCACCAAACTAAAACAGAAATTCCAATCATTTACGACTACTGCACACTTAAATCCAAGTATGAAAGATGACGCATGCATCCAGAAATGAAACCAAAGCAAGAACACCACTGCACGGATGGCCACTCCATGGAAGCTAGAAGTGGTTGACCCTCCTGCAGTTGTGCCTGATCTCGCCGGCGCTCCCGGTGAGCGGCGAGATGTTGCCCATCTTGACCATGGACTTGGCGAAGTGGTCGAAGAAGAGGCCCTGGTCGGCGGCGTAGCGGTGGACGAGGTCCATGGTCTCGCGGCTCTGCGTGAGCAGGATCTCGTCGGAGCTGAGCAGCCCGTTCATGGCCAGGATGTTGTGGTAGTACTGGTTGTCGAACCGGAACTGGGTCACCAGGTCCAGCGCGAACAGGTTCTGGTCGCCGCCCGACCGCGGGCACCGGCCCCGCAGCTCCGCCGCGTACGCCGGGTTCAGCGTCCGGTCCACCTGCCCGTTGTTGTTCTGGCCGTACAGCCGCTGCCGGAAGCTCACGCACCGCGAGTCGCCGATGGTGTGCCCCCCTGCGTTCAGTTGTTCGTTGCAGTTGGAAGGATATGTATACTATCGCAGTATACTCCTAAATGTGATGGAGTGCAATGCAACTGATCCAACGCGCGCGCATGCACGTGTACTGTGTACTGTACCTGAGAGTGCGACGAGGTCGACGATGTCGAGGCCTTGGTTGGCGAACTTGCCGATGATGGTGGGGAGGGAGTCGTTGGGAGCAGGGATGAGGTTGTTGGAGCCGCTCAGGCTGGCCGTCAGCGAGTCCCTCCTCCCCAGTGGCACCTCCCAGCCAGGTCCGCCGGTCTGCATGCAGCTCGATCGGCGACCGAGACCATCGACGATCGGGGTGACGATAATGTAAATGTATAGACGACGCTGCAAGGCTGCATCAGTTCGTATCGATGGGTACCAGGACGACGGAGTCCCTGGCGGCGACGGCGACGATGTCGGCGCAGGAGACGGTGTGCGGGCAGGCGTGCTCGAGCGCGGCCTTGATCTCGTCGATGACCTCGAACCCCCGGAGCGAGTCCTTGTTGGGGTTGGACCGTTTCTCGGTGACGAACCTGCCGCTGCCGTCGGCGTCCAGCAGCACGGAGGCGTCGCAGCCCTGCACGAAGCAGTCGTGGAAGTGCATCCGCAGCAGGGACGCCGCCATGCGCGGGTCCTCCGCGTGCGCCTTCGCCACGAGGGACCCCACGATGGCCTCCATCTGCGGGCACGCGTGGCCGTAGAAGTGCGGCAGCAGGGGGAGCCCGCCCGGCACCGGGTGGCCCGAGCAGATGAGCACGGACGACAGCACGGCCAGCACCGCGACCGCGAGGCCGCCGCTGCTCCACTGTTGGCGCGCCATAGATTATTTACCTACTCAAGCTGTCAAGCAACGTTCCGAGTTCTCTCAGTAGCTTGCTCACACTCGCACGATGGTACTAGCTTTGCTCGAGTTGATTTATTGACGGAGTGTGGAATGGGCACGTATTTATAGGACAAAACCACAAGCCTGAAACGGAAATGACAAACACGATTCGGTATTAGCTACTATATGACTCTATGAGTAGTGGTCTAGTGGAGGAGCCGGTAACGCATGGCTGGTCTTTCCAGCTCTGACTCTGACCTCACCTCACCTTCCTCCGTTTAGCTTTTCGCGGGGGTAAGTACAACCTATACACCATGCATGCATGCCGAGCTTACCGGCTCCGGGACACGTACAGAACGGGGAAAGCAATGGGCAAAGTGACGCGGCGCTTCTATAATGCTCGCATCTGCCCTCATCAGCTTGGCTGTGTCACCTAAAAGCCTTGTGCTAAAATAATCTCTAGAACATGAACATGCATGCAGGCTCGTTTTGCTGAGGGGCTGTATAGATGGAGTCTGCCGTTTGTCGTGACCAGCGGCCGACACATATCCGTCGGGGATGCATGATAAAGAATGTGCTAGTTTCAAATAAAGCCACATTTGTAAAAGCAGCATTTTCTGTCCATTGGATGGAAATCCAGCCGAGCAGCAGCCGCCCTCCTCAACCTCACTAGAAACGCCTAAATTTTCGTGGGCCAAAAACCCACGAAAATAAGCGTAAACCGACGAAAATAGCCGACGAAAATAAGTTCGACGAAAATAGGCAACTATTTCCGTCGGTACCGACGAAAACAACCTATTTTTGTCAGCTTCCCCAAGACCGACGAAAATAAATGGTCGGCTGAATATTTGTGTCGGTCTTAGTGGCCGACGAAAATAAGATCTTTATTTTCGTCGGCCCCGGTGGCCCACGAAAATAGCTGGCGGCCTACATGTATCTTTGTCGGCCTCCGACTAGGCCGACAAAAATTCATGATACCCCCCAACAGATTTTTCTGCACCTTTTAATTCACAGCAAAATACACATAATCCACAATATCACATATACAAATTCACAAGCAATACAGATTTCACAAAACACATTCGCAAGCAATACCATATATATAGTCCATAGTACATAAATAGTCCATAGTCCATAGTCCATACATAGTTTCAATACCATAATCACATCCATAATAAAGTCTATACATAGTTTATACATAGTCCATACATAGTCCATAAACAAACTCACTACTCACTCTTGCGGGCTGTGGGAGTTTTGGCCACTCCCTCCTCCGCCACCAGGAAGGTGGTCACTCCCTCCAGAACCATGGACGAGGAAGTCTTGGACGTTGACAGCACCCTCCGATCCCTGAGCATGTGACACTGAACCCTGCAATTCATCAATCATTCAAATAAGGTTGTGTTTTGCTATCCCTATACATATACATTGCTATGTTTGGTCACTATTTGCATAAAACTAAACATGAAACGTCACCTGTGATCCATGGTGATGAAGAGGCTGTGCATGCATCCACGGGTATTGTTGTGCTGGCCACCCCTGAGGTGGTGGCACCCACCCCGTCGGTGGCGGTGCCATCCACGCTTGAAATGGCTGAGAGCCCGCTGGTGGCTGGGAGACCAGTGGCACCCATCCCGGGACTGGCTGCGATCCTTGGGGTGGTGGAGCCGTCCAAGTGCCTGGAGGTGCCTGCGTCCACCCAACACCGGTCCACAGTGGCTGCGACGCTGGAGCTTGTCCTGGCCACTGTCCCCATCCTTGTGCCTGCGAGCCATTTTTGATAATAAAAAAAGAGTTGCTATGGAATTGAAGTGTTCAGATAGTGTTACCTGGAGAGGGCGAAAAGCGGGCAAGTTCATATCAGGGCCGAGTCGAGTAGTCATTTCCTGTAAATGGATGAAACGTTAGAATCGCAACATTATACTTTGAGTTCAATGACACGTGATGAGATAGACAAGTTACCTGAAAATAAGAAGTCATATACTGCGTCAGCTGTCCGACCTGCTCCTGCGCTGCTCGAGCCTGCTCCTGTGCTGCTCGAGCCTGCTCCTGTGCTGCCCGAGTCTCCTCCTCCAGCTGAGCCTCTCGAGCAGACCTAGAGGAGCGAGAACTCCCTGCCGAAGACGATGCCTTCCCTTGACCTATTGTTCTGTTATACTCCACAACGCCGGTGCCAAAGGCAAACCTGCATGATACACATAGTTGAGCCATTAAGTGGACACATTCTTGTTAATGAAATTGTCGAATCACACAAACACCTCACCTGCCATGCTTTCTACCCCCACCACTGTGGTACAACGCCGAGGCATCTAAGTCTGAATGCATCCAGTCGAAGTCAGGCCCATTTCGTTGAGTCATTTCCTCCCCATATGCATTCTGCAAAGAAAGTTAGAGTTGGAGTTAGACACAAAACATGCAATTTAATTCGTAAATACAAACCTATTTACCATTTTCTCCCATGCCGCCTCGCTGCATAGCACATCAGGGTTCGCCGGATCAGGGCCACGGTGACCACGAACGTAAACCTCCATAAAACTTGGAGCAACTCCACTTTCAGCTTCCTGCATGAAAAAGAAGAGTTAAACCATAGAATTTTCATAGATGTAACATACAAGTTTGATTTATATACTTACCATGCGGCGTGCGGTACCAAGGTGTCCATCGGGGCCGTACCTGTGCCCCGGTCCTTCAGTGCCACGGTTGGCACGGTGCTTCTGGGACTCTGCAATCCACTCAGGCGACGCCCATCTCTTAGCCAACCACCTCCAGGCTTCCATGTCCTTCGCAAGCCAATCCACAATGCTCTCCAGGTACTGCTCCTCTGTGAGGTAGATCTCATTGGCCCCTAATGATTTGCTCATGTTCTACCCCTTTATCTTCTTGTAGTAGTAGTTGACGGCCACGATGCGAGCATTGTACATGGCATCCTTGATGACCTTATCAGCGCACTTCTGAAAGTGCCTCTTCACATGTGCCCACTGAGCCTGATCCTCCTCGATCTCATTCGGCAATTGGAACCTCCCCTACATATCAACGGAGATGTTAAGTTAAAGTAAGATTAGGAGAAGCAATAATTCAGTGAATTGCTTATATACGAAAGTAAACTCACCCAGAACTCGTCCCACACAGCCACCTGACAAGTCCTTCGTCTTTGTTCCGAACTTCCCCCTCCGCTACTGCTTTCCCCTGGCTCCCCTGGCTGGACATAGTCCTTCAGACCCCAGTCAGCCCACTGCATAGCCGCGAACCTGAAAGGGAAATGTGCCTTGGGCCATTTCTAAGTATTTTGGTGATTTAGTGTTAGACACAAGTGCTTAAGCGTAAAATGGTGGACAAAGTACAAACCAAGGATAAAGGTATGTTTCTCAGACTTAGTACATTGTTTTATGGACTAATGTATTGTGTTTAAGTGCTGGAAACAGGAAAAATCCAATTGAAAATGTCTTGGCTCGGGCAGCCAAGAATCTGCTCAGTCTGGGAGCACCGGACTGTCCGGTGGTGCACCGGACAGTGTCCGGTGCGCCAGGCTGGCTCGAGCGAAGTGGCCGCTCTCGGGAATTCACCGGCGACGTACGGCTATAATTCACCGGACTGTCCGGTGTGCACCGGACTGTCCGGTGAGCCAACGGTCGGCAGGGCCAACGGTGGGCCGCGCGATCTGCGCGGGACACGTGGCCGAGCCAACGGCTAGAAGGGGGCACCGGACTGTCCGGTGTGCACCGGACATGTCCGGTGCGCCAACGGCTCTCAGGCTGCCAACGGTCGACTGTGTCATTTCTGGAAAGAAATCGGGCACCGGACAGTGTCTGGTGCGCCAGTTGACAGAAGGCAAGATCAGCCTTCCTAGATTGCTCTCAACGGCTCCTAGCTGCCTTGGGGCTATAAAAGGGACCCCTAGGCGCATGGAGGAGCACACCAAGCATTCCTACAACATTCCTAAGCACCAAGACATCAATTCCGCGCCTTTGATTCTTTGCGATAGCAATTAGAGCTCTAGTTGAGTGGTGAACTCATTGAGTTGTGTTGTGAGCTCTCGTTGCGATTTGTGTGCGTGGTGTTGCTGTGATTTCTTGTCTTGAGTGCGTTGCTAATCCCTCCCTTGCTCTGTGCTTCTTTGTGAACTTCAATTGTAAGGGCGAGAGACTCCAAGTTGTGGAGATTCCTCGCAAACGGGATTGAATAAAGCAAGCAAAACACTGTGGTATTCAAGTGGGTCTTTGGACCGCTTGAGAGGGGTTGATTGCAACCCTCGTCCGTTGGGACGCCACAACGTGGAGTAGGCAAGCGTTGGTCTTGGCCGAACCACGGGATAACCACCGTGCCATCTCTGTGATTGATTTCTTGTGGTTATTGTGTTTTGACTCCTCTCTAGCCACTTGACATTTACTGTGCTAACACTTAACCAAGTTTGTGGCTTAAGTTTTTCAAGTTTTGCAGGATCACCTATTCACCCCCCCCTCTAGGTGCTCTCAATTGGTATCAGAGCCGTTCTCTTCACAAAGGGACTAACCGCCCGAAGAGATGGATCCTAAGGGGAAGGGTATCGTGATCAACGATAAAGAGAAGGAATCTTTCGTCAACGAGCCGAAGGATGACAAGCCTACCGACTCAGGCTCGGGCCATAGACGAAAAGATGGGAAGAAGAAGAATACAAGGCACATTAAGAAGATCGTCTACTACGACGACAGTGATGAGTCCACTTCTTCCCACAAGGACAACAACGACAACGACTACGACAAACGAAAGACGGTTAACTCGAACTTTTCTTTCGATTATTCGCGTATTCCTCAAAGTGCAAATGCTCATTTATTATCTATTCCACTTGGTAAACCTCCTCATTTTGATGGAGAGGACTATGGATTTTGGAGTCACAAAATGCGTAGTCACTTGTTCTCTCTCCATCCTAGTATATGGGAGATTGTAGAGAGTGGAATGCACTTTGATAGTACGGATAGTCCCATGTTCATTAATGAGCAAATTCATAAGAATGCACAAGCTACTACTGTTCTTCTAGCTTCATTGTGCAGGGATGAATACCACAAAGTGAGCGGCTTGGATAACGCCAAGCAAATATGGGACACCCTCAAGATTTCTCATGAGGGGAACGACGTCACCTTGCTCACCAAGATGGAGTTGGTGGAGGGCGAGCTTGGACGATTCGCGATGATAAGGGGCGAGGAGCCAACCCAAACATACAACCGGCTCAAGACCCTTATCAACAAAATAAGGAGCTATGGAAGCACGCGATGGACGGACCACGACGTCGTCCGACTGATGCTAAGGTCCTTTACCGTTCTTGATCCTCATTTGGTGAATAATATTCGTGAGAATCCCAGGTACACCAAAATGTCGCCCGAAGAAGTCCTTGGAAAATTCGTAAGCGGGCGAATGATGATCAAGGAGGCAAGGTACGTGGACGACGCATTGAATGGTCCAATCAACGAGCCTCAACCCCTTGCTCTCAAGGCAACAAGAAGCAAGGAGGCGCTACCTAGCAAGGTAGCACAAATTGAGGCGGTCGGACTTAATGATGAAGAAATGGCCCTTATCATCAAAAGATTCAAGACAGCGCTAAAGGGTCGCAAGGGGCAACCAAGCAAGACCAAGACAAAGGGGAAGCGCTCATGCTTCAAATGTGGTAAGCTTGGTCATTTTATTGCTAACTGTCCCGACAATGATAGTGATCAGGATCAAGGGATCAAGAGGGAGAAAAAGTAGAACTATAAGAAGGCAAAGGGCGAGGCACATCTTGGCAAGGAGTGGGATTCGGATTGCTCTTCATCCGACTCCGACAATGAAGGACTCGCCGCCACCGCCTTCAACAAGTCATCCCTCTTCCCCAACGAGCGTCACACATGCCTTATGGCAAGGGAGAAGAAGGTATGTACTCGAAACTCTACTTATGCTTCTTCAAGTGAGGACGAATCTAGTGATGAGGATGAAATAGATTACTCTAGCTTGTTCAAGGGATTGGATAGAAATAAAATTGATAAAATCAATGAATTGATTGATGCCTTGAATGAAAAGGATAGGCTTTTAGAAAAGCAAGAGGATTTGTTATATGATGAACATGATAAATTTGTAGAGGCACAAAAATCCTATGCTTTAGAAATTAAAAGAAATGAAATGCTTTCTTATGAACTATCCACTTGTCATGAAACCATTTCTACTTTACAAGGTGTTAACAATGATTTAAATGCTAAATTAGAAGTAGCAAATAAATCTAATTCTTGTGTAGAACATGTTATAATTTGTACTAGGTGTAAGGATTTTGATATTGATGCTTGTAGTAAACACCTAGTTGCAATTTCTAGATTAAATGATGAAGTAGCTAGTCTTAATGACCAACTTAAGACTAGCAAAAGTGATTTCGATAAGCTAAAATTTGCAAGAGATGCCTACACGATTGGTAGACACCCCTCAATTAAGGATGGACTTGGCTTCAAGAGGGAAGCCAAGGACTTAACAAGCCATAAGGCTCCCATCTCCACCAAGGAGAAAGGGAAGGCCCCTATGGCTAGTAGTGCTAAAAAGAACCATGCTTTTATGTATCATGACAAGAGACAATATAGAAATGCTTATAGAAGTTATAATGCATATGATGCTTTTGATTCTCATGCCATGTTTGCTTCTAGTTCTTCCTATGTGCATGATAGAAATGTTGGTAGCAAAAATGTTGTTCACAATATGCCTAGGAGAAATGTTGCTAATGTTCATAGGAAAATTAATGAACCATCTACAATTTATCATGCTTTAAATGCTTCCTTTGCTATTTGTAGAAAGAATAGGAAGATAGTTGCTAGGAAATTAGGGGCAAAATGCAAGGGTGATAAAACTTGCATTTGGGTCCCTAAGGAAATTGTGACTAACCTTGTAGGACCCAACAAGAGTTGGGTACCTAAGACCCAAGCCTAAATTTGCCTTGCAGGTTCATGCATCCGGGGGCTCAAGCTGGATTATCGACAGCGGATGCACAAACCATATGACGGGGGAGAAGAAGATGTTCACCTCCTACGTCAAGAATAAGGATTCCCAAGATTCAATCATATTCGGTGATGGGAACCAAGGCAAGGTGAAAGGTTTAGGCAAGATTGCAATATCTAATGAGCACTCTATCTCTAATGTGTTTTTAGTTGAGTCTCTTGGTTATAATTTACTATCTGTTAGTCAATTATGTAATATGGGATATAATTGTCTATTTACAAATGTAGATGTGTCTGTCTTTAGAAGATGTGATGGTTCACTAGCTTTTAAGGGTGTACTAGACGGCAAACTTTATTTGGTTGATTTTGCAAAAGAGGAGGCCGGTCTAGATGTATGCTTAATCGCTAAGACTAGCATGGGCTGGCTGTGGCATCGCCGCTTAGCACATGTGGGGATGAAGAACCTTCACAAGCTTCTAAAGGGAGAACACGTGATAGGTTTGACTAACGTGCAATTCGAAAAAGATAGACCTTGTGCAGCTTGTCAAGCAGGTAAACAAGTGGGAGGAGCACATCACAGCAAGAATGTGATGACCACTTCAAGACCTCTGGAGCTGCTGCATATGGACCTCTTCGGACCCGTCGCCTATCTGAGCATAGGAGGAAGTAAGTATGGTCTAGTTATTGTTGATGACTTTTCCCGCTTCACTTGGCTGTTCTTTTTGCAGGATAAGTCTGAAACACAAGGGACCCTCAAGCGCTTCCTCAGGAGAGCTCAAAATGAGTTTGAGCTCAAGGTGAAGAAGATAAGGAGCGACAACGGGTCCGAATTCAAGAATCTTCAAGTGGAGGAGTTCCTTGAGGAGGAGGGGATCAAGCACGAGTTCTCCGCTCCCTACACACCTCAGCAAAATGGTGTGGTAGAGAGGAAGAACAGGACGCTCATTGATATGGCGAGGACTATGCTTGGAGAGTTCAAGACCCCCGAGTGTTTTTGGTCGGAAGCCGTGAACACGGCTTGCCACGCCATCAACAGGGTCTACCTTCACCGCCTCCTCAAGAAGACTTCATACGAGCTGCTAACTGGTAACAAACCCAATGTATCGTACTTTCGTGTATTTGGGAGTAAATGCTACATTCTAGTGAAGAAGGGTAGGAATTCCAAATTTGCTCCCAAAGCTGTAGAAGGGTTTTTATTAGGTTATGATTCAAATACAAAGGCGTATAGGGTCTTCAACAAATCATCGGGTTTGGTTGAAGTCTCTAGCGACGTTGTATTTGATGAGACTAATGGCTCTCCAAGAGAGCAAGTTGTTGATCTTGATGATGTAGATGAAGAAGATGTTCCAACGGCCGCGATACGCACCATGGCGATTGGAGATGTACGGCCTCAGGAACAATTGGAGCAAGATCAACCGTCTTCCTCAACTATGGTGCATCCCCCAACCGAAGATGACGAACAGGTACCTCAAGTGGAGGCGCATGATCAAGGGGGAGCACAGGATGTTCAAGTTGAAGAGGAAGAAGCACCTCAGGCACCTCCAACCCAAGTTCGAGCGACGATCCAAAGGGATCATCCCGTCGATCAAATTTTGGGTGATATTAGCAAGGGAGTAACTACTCGTTCAAGATTAGTTAATTTTTGTGAGCATTACTCCTTTGTCTCTTCTATTGAGCCTTTCAGGGTAGAAGAGGCCTTGCTGGATCCGGACTGGGTGTTGGCCATGCAGGAGGAACTCAACAACTTCAAGCGCAATGAAGTTTGGACGCTGGTGCCTCGTCCCAAGCAAAATGTTGTGGGAACCAAGTGGGTGTTCCGCAACAAACAGGATGAGCACGGAGTGGTGACGAGGAACAAGGCTCGACTTGTGGCAAAAGGTTATGCCCAAGTCACAGGTTTGGACTTTGAGGAGACATTCGCTCCTGTGGCTAGGCTAGAATCAATTCGTATCTTGCTAGCATATGCCGCTCACCATTCTTTCAGGTTGTACCAAATGGATGTGAAGAGCGCTTTCCTCAACGGGCCAATCAAGGAGGAGGTGTACGTGGAGCAACCTCCTGGCTTCGAGGATGAACGGTACCCCGACCACGTGTGTAAGCTCTCTAAGGCGCTCTATGGACTTAAGCAAGCCCCAAGAGCATGGTATGAATGCCTTAGAGACTTTTTAATTGCTAATGCTTTCAAGGTTGGGAAAGCCGATCCAACTCTTTTTACTAAGACTTGCAATGGTGATCTTTTTGTGTGCCAAATTTATGTGGATGACATAATATTTGGTTCTACTAATCAAAAGTCGTGTGAAGAGTTTAGCAGGGTGATGACGCAGAAATTCGAGATGTCGATGATGGGCGAGTTGAACTACTTCCTTGGGTTCCAAGTGAAGCAACTCAAGGACGGCACCTTTATCTCCCAAACAAAGTACACGCAAGATTTGCTAAAGAGGTTTGGGATGAAGGACGCCAAGCCCGCAAAGACGCCGATGGGAACTGACGGACACACCGACCTCAACAAAGGTGGTAAGTCCGTTGATCAAAAAGCATACCGGTCCATGATAGGTTCTTTGCTTTATTTATGTGCTAGTAGACCGGATATTATGCTTAGCGTATGCATGTGTGCTAGATTTCAATCCGATCCTAAGGAGTGTCACTTAGTGGCCGTGAAACGAATTCTTCAATATTTAGTCGCTACGCCTTGCTTCGGGATCTGGTATCCAAAGGGGTCTAACTTTGACTTGATTGGGTACTCAGATTCCGACTATGCTGGATGTAAGGTCGATAGGAAGAGTACATCGGGGACGTGCCAATTCTTAGGAAGGTCCCTGGTGTCATGGAACTCTAAGAAACAAACTTCCATTGCCCTATCCACCGCTGAGGCCGAGTACGTTGCCGCAGGACAGTGTTGTGCGCAACTACTTTGGATGAGGCAAACCCTCCGGGACTTTGGCTACAATCTGAGCAAAGTCCCACTCCTATGTGACAATGAGAGTGCTATCCGCATAGCGGAAAATCCTGTTGAGCACAGCCGCACAAAGCACATTGACATCCGGCATCACTTTTTGAGAGACCACCAGCAAAAGGGGGATATCGAAGTGTTTCATGTTAGCTCCGAGAACCAGCTAGCCGATATCTTTACCAAGCCTCTAGATGAGAAGACCTTTTGCAGGCTGCGTAGTGAGCTCAATATCTTAGATTCGCGGAACTTGGATTGAAATGTAGCATACATGTGTTTATGCTTTTGATCATGTTCATTCTGCATGTTGTTGCTTATTGTGGTGCTCAAGTTGTATAAACACTCCCTGGACCTCACAAGTCCTGTGTGCAAGTGATGCACATATTTAGGGGGAGCTGTGCTACAACTTGACCCTTTGAGACTAACCATGTACTTGAGTTTGGTTGGTTTAGTCTCCAAGGAGAATTGAAAGGGAAAAGGTGGACTTGGACCATGCAAGACTTCCACTGCACTCCGATGAAAAGAGTAACTTTTCCAAGTTCATCTTTATACTCTTATTGTCTTTGTGTTCTTATTTGAAGATTTTGGTGAGGCAATGGGGTTAAAGGGCCAAGATTGATCCCGTTTTGGTGCTTGATGCCAAAGGGGGAGAAAATAAAGGCCAAAGCAATAGATGGATCAGCTACCACTTGAGAAATTTACCGGTTGAGAATTGAAAATAGTAGATTAGAGCTTTTGGTTTGTCAAAACTCTTTTATTGTCTCTTATGTCAAAAGTTGGCCTCTTGTGGGGAGAAGTGTTGATTATGGGAAAAGGGGGAGTTTTTGAAATCCTTGATCAAATTTCTTTGGAATACCTCTCTTTATGTCTCTACAAGTGGATTTGACTTAGAGATAGGAATTTGAGTTTGATTTGCAAAAACAAACCAAGTGGTGGCAAAGGATGATCCATATATGTCAAATTTGAATCAAAACAATTTTGGGTTCTTATTTGAATTGATTTTGTATTTGTTCTACTTGCTTTATATTGTGTTGGCATAAATCACCAAAAAGGGGGAGATTGAAAGGGAAATGTGCCTTGGGCCATTTCTAAGTATTTTGGTGATTTAGTGTCAGACACAAGTGCTTAAGCGTAAAATGGTGGACAAAGTACAAACCAAGGATAAAGGTATGTTTCTCAGACTTAGTACATTGTTTTATGGACTAATGTATTGTGTCTAAGTGCTGGAAATAGGAAAAATCCAATTGAAAATGTCTTGGCTCGGGCAGCCAAGAATCTGCTCAGTCTGGGAGCACCGGACTGTCCGGTGGTGCACCGGACAGTGTCCGGTGCGCCAGGCTGGCTCGAGCGAAGTGGCCGCTCTCGGGAATTCACCGGCGACGTATGACTATAATTCACCGGACTGTCCGGTGTGCACCGGACTGTCCGGTGAGCCAACGGTCGGCCGCGCGATCTGCGCGGGACACGTGGCCGAGCCAACGGCTAGAAGGGGGCACCGGACTGTCCGGTGTGCACCGGACATGTCCGGTGCGCCAACGGCTCTCAGGCTGCTAACGGTCGACTGTGTCATTTCTGGAAAGAAATCGGGCACCGGACAGTGTCCGGTGTGCACCGGACTGTCCGGTGCGCTAGTTGACAGAAGGCAAGATCAGCCTTCCTAGATTGCTCTCAACGGCTCCTAGCTGCCTTGGGGCTATAAAAGGGACCCCTAGGCGCATGGAGGAGCACACCAAGCATTCCTACAACATTCCTAAGCACCAAGACATCAATTCCGCGCCTTTGATTCTTTGCGATAGCAATTAGAGCTCTAGTTGAGTGGTGAACTCATTGAGTTGTGTTGTGAGCTCTCGTTGCGATTTGTTTGCGTGGTGTTGCTGTGATTTCTTGTCTTGAGTGCGTTGCTAATCCCTCCCTTGCTCTGTGCTTCTTTGTGAACTTCAATTGTAAGGGCGAGAGACTCCAAGTTGTGGAGATTCCTCGCAAACGGGATTGAGTAAAGCAAGCAAAACACCGTGGTATTCAAGTGGGTCTTTGGACCGCTTGAGAGGGGTTGATTGCAACCCTCGTCCGTTGGGACGCCACAACGTGGAGTAGGCAAGCATTGGTCTTGGCCGAACCACGGGATAACCACCGTGCCATCTCTGTGATTGATTTCTTGTGGTTATTGTGTTTTGACTCCTCTCTAGCCACTTGACATTTACTGTGCTAACACTTAACCAAGTTTGTGGCTTAAGTTTTTCAAGTTTTGCAGGATCACCTATTCACCCCCCTCTAGGTGCTCTCAGAACCTCTCGCCATTGAGTTCCACCATGCCAGGGTAGTAGAAGCGACAGAGGCTACCCAACACCGCGTTCACCTTGGGATGTCTGCCTGTACCGTCCCAAGTCAAGTCTTCGCATGACCTACAAACATTAGTAACACAAGTAAACCAGTGCAATCACGTTCACATTAAAAAATTAACACAACAGAAATAAGCCCCACCATTCTCCATGCGGCCGGATGAGCCTCCTCTCGGCAGGTCTCGGACCAAGCGCATTGCTCTTCTTATACCTAAGTATATACAAGTAAATTCAATATGATGAAATGATTAAAAACTAATATGCATAAGTAAGTTGAATGAACATTAATTAATAATACCTGAAGGACGTAGAACCATCCGACACGTCGCCCGCGCCGCCTACCCCCATAGGGTCAACCTCGTCCTCATCCTGTACATGAGCCTCCTACTCACCCTCCTCACCCTGCACATGAGCATCCTCCACAGGAGCCTCCTGCTCACCCTCCTCCCCCTGCACTTCGTCTAGACAGTCGAGAAGCTGCTGCTGCCTCTGTCGACTCTGTGAGGTGCCCTAAAAAGCCCACTGCCCGAGCTGTCCTCGCTGGCCGCGCTGCCCCCACTCCTCCTCGATCTCCTATGCTTGAACATGTTCAACTGTAGATAAATATGAAAATTAGTGTCAAACCACAGTATATGAAACAAAAAATATGAAAATTAATAATGTGAAAATTGCAATACATAGCTTAATTGATTAACTAAAAGAAACATACTAATCAAAAGTCATCCGCATCCGATGATGCTTCTTCGGCTCGTTGTTTATTCATACGCTCTTGATTTCATTGGATCTTTACTGATCTTCTAACGACGACAAGTCGTTTGCGCTTTGAGCTAGGTTCTTCAATTAAGTCGCTTGAATTGCTACAGAGATTTTCAAGGCCTTCTCCATTGGTCACATGGAATCGGTGAGCTATGTCTTGATTCGACGCCGCTTCTGGTTGAAAAACAACATCATCGTTGTCCCTGCTCGTACTCACGTAGTCAGCACTCTCTAGAGCGATGACTTGTGGGTTGACTTTGATTGCAACCCACCAAGCCCTAAGGCTTGGGTGAGGATATGGCAGGTAGTACACACTATAGAAATTATGAGATGAGAAAATGGACGTAACTATGAGGAAAACTTACTCGAACGCCTCATGTGTGCTGTCAATATTGCTATACATATATAGCATTAGCGTGTTCAAATCTGATGCTTCAATGTGACGTATACTCCCTTTTCCAACTGCTTTATCCGGATTCGCAAAAATTTGAAGGGTGCTTTGGGGTGATTCATTTTCGACTTGAAGTCGCACTGAAGGCGCGAACACATTGTTGGCTCGAGCGAAATACCTGGTTGAGAATTGAGATATCTCCTTAAGGGCAAAAGCCTCTACAATATACCCTTCGACTCTAGCCTTGTTGTGAATAGACGCCCTGAGCTTTTTCAACACCCTTTCTATAGGATACATCCACCTAAATTGCACTGGTCCGCCTACCAAAGCTTCCCAAGCCAAATGCACAATTAGATGTTGCATCACATTGAAGAATCCTAGCGGGAAAACCTTTTCAAATTTACAAATCAGAATTGGAATTTCTTTCTCAAATTTCTGCATCAACCTCTTCGATATCGTCTTTGCGCATACTTCCCTATAGAAGTAACTCAGCTCTGCAAATATGCTCCAAAGCTCATCCTTAAAATAGCCTCAAAACATCACGGGCATCAGCCTCTCCATAATAATATGGTAGTCATGGCTTTTCAAACCGATCAATTTACTGGTCTTCAGATTGACTGCCCATTTCAGATTTGGCGCATATCGATCAGGAAATTTCAGATTCTTCAACCACTTAAATATTTCTTTCCTTTCATTCGGCTTGAGGCAGTAATCAGCTCGCGGCCTACTCTCATGCCCTTTATCGCTTACTTTCAACTCGAGCATCGGCCTCTTACAAATTTCAGCCATGTCTTTTCTTGCCTTCATATTATCTTTCGTTTTATCAGTCACATCGAAACATGTGCTTATGATGCTTTCAGCAACGTTACGCTCTTGGTGCATCAAGTCTATGTTGTGCGGCATGATCAAGGCTTTTGCATACGGAAGCTCCCATATTGATGAAATATGGGTCCAGTTGTGGTCCTCCCCGTAGCCTTGGAACCTATCACTTTCTCCTTGCTTCAGACAAGCATGCTGTTGGGGGCCTTCGGCTTCCAAAGGTCCTCAAAAACATGATTTAACAATGTTTCTGGAGTATAATACATGAGCAGGTATCTTCGAACTCGGATCAGAACCACAGTGTGGAGAAGCACAAAGAACACGAAGGTTGGTGCAGAGCCGAAGCTATGTGCAGAAGAGCTTCGGCACGATAGCAGAAAAGGAAATCGACTTAAAAAGGAAAAGGCTATTTAGACCTCGATGGGTTACTATAGAGTCATTAGCAAATGTAAAGGGCATGAGTGTAATTTTACATGGGCTGCGTCCCGTGCCTATAAATAGATGAACAGTGCTCTCGTACTGTTCACGCTGACTTGGCATTTGCTTTTGCGTCACGCTTGTACTCTTATCTTCTTTCAAGTCGAAGGTACATTTGTAATTTCATATCATTTCCATTTTTCCATAATAATAAAATAGAAGTGAGTGGATAACAATACATAATTGTTTATGTTATCTCTTATGCTTCATATGATTTCTTCTTCATTTCTTGAGCTTATGAAGGTATGTCCTTCATAACCTTCGTCCGAAAATCATTATGTCCTAAGGGAAATAATACTTCGGAGGATGAAGGACCTTAACGTTTAACATTTTTTGTGTTGCCTTGTTCTTAACTCATAGCATTTGAGAACAAGTCCCCAACATTGGCGCCCACCTCCGGTGCACTCTTTTTGACCACCTTCGGCAAGCATTGACCTTCGTCATGCCACCGAAGAAAGCTTCAGCAACAGGGGCTGCCGCTCTACAGCCGCTGGACCCGAACCAGGAGACCCTTTCTCTTCGA
This sequence comes from Zea mays, assembly GCF_902167145.1. Classification (NCBI taxonomy): domain Eukaryota; kingdom Viridiplantae; phylum Streptophyta; class Magnoliopsida; order Poales; family Poaceae; genus Zea; species Zea mays. The sequence goes on from NC_050097.1 coordinate 55,586,838, forward strand.
GAGGCCCGAAGCCAGAAGAGGAAGGCCACTAGTCCAACACCCCAGGAGGACGAGTTGGACCAAGAAATCAGGAATATGGAGATGCTTCATCAACAAGTACAAAGGAAGAAGGAGAAGATGGCTAGACTAGCCGACCTTCAGAGGCAGATTGACGAAGCTACTAAAGAAGTACGCCATCTCGCTCAAGATGAGCAAGAGCGAAGGCCCCAACATAGGGAGCTTCATCAAGAAGGCTTCTTCAGCGAGGATGAATGGTATGAGAATTTCCATCATGGAAATTTTGCTTTTGATGATGCTTCTCCTCTGTCAGCAGAACTGCAGGCTACACCTTGGCCCCCATCTTACAAGCCACCCCAGCTCCCTATGTATGACGGGCACTTAGATCCGAAGCAGTTTCTGATGAGCTACGAAGCAACCATATCTTCATATGGAGGCAATACCGCAGTTATGGCGAAATCTTTCGTCATGGCAGTCAAAAATGTTGTGCAAACCTGGTACTCCTCTCTTCGGCCAGGAACAATCACATCATGGCAGAAGCTGAAGGACATGTTGATCACCAGTTTCCAAGGGTTTCAGACGAAGCCGGTTACCGCTCAAGCTTTGTTCCAGTGCACGCAAGATCACGAAGAATACCTCTAGGCGTATGTCCGAAGATTCTTGCGTCTGAGGGCACAAGCACCAACAGTGCCCAATGAAATTTTCATTGAGGCCATGATCAAGGGGCTTCGTCCAGGACCTACGGCCCAATACTTCGCCAGGAAACCTCCTCAGACCCTGGAGAAATTGCTTCAAAAAATGGACGAATACATCCGCGTTGATAATGACTTTCATCAAAGAAGGGAGGAAGCCTACAGGTTCTCTGAGATGACCAGGGGCTTTGGAGGGAGAATCCACCCAAGGCATGTCAGATCAATCCACTCCTCCTAGAATGACGACAGAGGAAGTCAGCAACAGAGGCCACAGTATTCCTCGCAAGCTTCGGGGCAGCAACAAAGCTATCTTCGGTCGCCAGCTCCAAGGGGCAGAGGCGCTAGGGGCTTCGGAGGAAGGTTTGGGGATCAGCCTAGGAAAATTTATTGCTTATTCTGTGGTGAGGACAAGGGCCATACTACAAGGATGTGCCATGTCACCATTCAGAAATAGAAGGAAATAGCAGAAGCTGCAGCTCAGCAGAACCAGCCGAAGCATGTCATGCATACTGCTTCATATCACTCGCCCTACATACCAGAGTATGTGGGTAACCATCCTGTAGCGTCTGTTGCTTCGGCCAGTCAGTCACAGGCATCCTGTCCACAGCCTCCACATCCACCACCACTACAACCTGCATATTCACGCGGCCAACAGCCAGAAGGGAGTCAACAGACCCATCAGCAGAGAGACTTCAGGGAGAAGTCCGAAGCTCGCACAGTCAACAGTACTGTGCCAGAGTCGAAGGATATCTATTAAGCGATATCCTACCCCTGAATCAGTTTTTACATTCTCTTTCTTACTAAAGAACAGTTGTTGAAAACTTAGTTTTCTTGGCGTTTTTAATTCCTTGTAATAGCTTCGTTTTTGCCATCATGAAAATATATCTTCTCCACAGACTTACGGAGTCCAAAAAGTCGCCGAGGCACAAAAAGCCGTTTCTAAGGCACAAATATCTTCGAAGGCTACAAAAAGTCGTTCTACGGAACGCAGCGTAAGTTTGCCGAAGCTACAAAAAGTCATTCCTAAGGGAGCGCAGTGTAAGTTTTCTGCTCAAAAGTCGTTCCAAAGGGAATGCAGAGCCAAATACCGCCGAAATATAATGCGAAGCGCGAAAAGTCAACGCGAATACCGCCGAAATAGAAGGCGAAGAAGTTGAAAAGACGTTCCCAAGGGAATGCAGAACTTACAGCGAAAAGTCAGCGCTGATACACCAAAAAATAAGCGGTGAAGCCGAAAAATAAATGGCAAAGAGATTGTGTATTCCATTGTGGGAATGTGTGTGTGTCTTCGGCATAAATATCATTTTGCACAGCATAACATCATCACATCATTTTGCATAACATAACATCATATATCATGTCGCATCAATGGCACAAGAAGGGGGTATAATGTTAACCTTCGGAGAATGCTTCGAAAAAGTGAAATTGTGCTAAGGCACAAAATAAGTTTTGAAGAGATACAACCTTATCAGCTCTGAAGTGGAAAGTCTTTTATTGACAAAGTATCAGTGTTATGGCGACGCATGGAGTATTTTTATAAAGCACTCTGACATCAAGGAAGAAAGTCTATTACTGACGAAGTATTATTGTTTCTGCGATGGTTGAAGGATTTCTCACGAAGCATAAAAGCTCTTCTTTACGAAGCATGAAAAGAAAGGAAGGTGTTTTTTCGCCGAAGGCTCAAAAATGGTATGTATAATAAAAATTTCATGCATCGCAAAGAAATAGATTACAAAGTCATATACACATTACATTAAGAACTCATGAGTACCAAATATTACAAGCATAGTCTAGCAAATGTTACATTAATATTTTGGCAATATTTTTACAATATCTATTCTTCTTCTCTCAAAACTTTGTCTGCAGCTTCGGTCAGAAGTTGAGTAATGACTTCGTCCATAATGGTTTCAGCCATGCTAATAATTTCTAATGATTCTTTGCCTCTGCTTCGGCTAGTGGCTCGAAGGGCTCCGGGGGAGGAGATAGTTCGGCTGTGGTAAAAAACGTAAATAAGTTCGAAGCCACAAAAATAAAAAATTAAAGTTAAAAGCTATTAAGCAATACCTATCTGTCTTTCGAGTTCTGCAGCTTTTTCAGCTGCCTTTGTTGCTTCCCTAGCATCGTGAGTATCTTTTTTGCTCTTCTTTATTATCTCGTGAGCCATTACTCGGCCGCCATTTTCCCATATGTCAGTAAAGAATTTTTCACCAACTAAGCTTGCTTCGGCCAAGGGGTCCTTCGTATCATCAACAGATAAAGTAGCTTCGGCTTGGGCCAAAGCTTTCACATGATCGCAACCTGATTTTTCCAAGATAGCCGCAATTCCCCTTGCACTTGAGAAGGCGCAGACGTCCCCATGTCCATTTAAAATCACCTCAAAGGCTTCGGCCTCGCCGCTAATCCACTCAATTGGCCCCTCGGGATCACCCTGTACGAAGTTGTCTTCATTTGAATATGCGCCAACATTGGCGAAGCTAGTTTTTATTTTTTTCCCACACATTCTATGGATTTTTCATAACATTTTTCTCTCGAAGATCGAAGTTCTACAACTGTTTTCTCCCAATAATTTTTCCAGTAATCACTGGCGTCTCGGTCAGCTTCGGCAATAGCACATTTCAATTTTGCTTCAGCTAGCTGTTTCCGAAGATCCTCCATTTCGCATTTCTGGGCTTCAGCCTGGGCTTTGGAAGTAGCTTCGTCTTCTTTTATTTTGTTCACGAATGAGTTTAATATCTTATCATTTTCAAGACCTTCGTTCCTTAGTTCAATTACTTCAGAACGAAGGTTGTTCAAAGCTATAGTGCATCCTTCATCTTCGGCACTTTTTTGCGCCCTGAGGGCGTTGCTAAGAATAAGGCCCTGCGAAGGGAGTGAAGTATTAAGAATAAGCAAATGAAAATTTTTTGTTTTTAAAGTACAAAAGGCTCATTCTCACACCTTTAAACTATTATATGCTAAGTTGTCGGCCAATTCATCTTTTGATAGCACCGAAAGCCCATCTTGTAGTGTCGGGAATCCGAAGGTTCTGCTTATCTCCCGGCAGGCAGAAATCTCCTTGCTGTCCGGGAGACAATACAAGAAATCTTCTTCTCCGCTGTCGTTGAATATCAATGCCCCCTTTGGATATTTCAGTTTCCGGGCATAGTATTGAGCTTCTCGTTTTTCTTCTTCAGATAACCTTTTTCCTGAAGCATGTCATACAAAATAATCAAGAGCTTCGGAAGATGTTTTTTCAGGCAAAATTTGTTCTGTGGCTTCTTTTTCCGTTTCTTTTTCTCCGATTTCCAAGGATTTCTCCTTGGCGGGCTCTGAAGGCCCAGCTTCGGTCTCGGCCTGGCTCTTTGCAACTTTGGCTTCGGACAATCTTGTCTCAGACTGCGTCTTTGGAGTTTCGGCAGTTTTCCTTGGAGTAGAGCTTGTCTTTATTGTCTCCAGCGCATCTAGCACGTTGACCATCCTTTTCCTCTTAGGGGTCGCTCTAAGATCTTTTTGTGCCTTCGGCACTGTCACTTCTGCCGAAGGGCTTGTAACTTCTAATATCTTTGTTCCTTTGATTACTATCTCTTCAATATTATCGGCCTTCGGCTCAGCTATTTTGGCTGAGGATGTCTTCGGCATTGCAGTCGGCTCTTCAATCTTCTGTGTAGGCGCAGGTTCTTTGGCTTCAATAGCCGAAGAGGTCTCACCGCCAAATTCAGGCACTACGGCCGGTTCAATAAATCATGGCCGGTGAGTAAGAACCTTCACCTTTTTCCTCTTCGGCGCGGGCTCGCTTGGAGCAGCTGAAGCAGCATACTTTATGGAAGTTGCACTTTTTCTCTTCTTCCCCTGTGGCGGGTAGCGGTAATCAGGGTACATGAACCCAATAGCATCAAAAACTCTATTTAGCCTTTTCTTCTTCTGGCTTTCGAAGGCTGCGAATAGCGCATTATCTTCCGCTTTGGAGTACGGCCCAAGCAGTTCATCACTTGTAGCTTCGATGCACTTCAGCCAATCATCGTCTGATTCGATAAATTGGTCTCCAAACCTGAAGGTATATTTCAGTCGAACCAAACCACCTTCATTGGGGTTGCTGATGGTTTCTTTTGGCATCTCCCAGTTGACTACCAATGGCCATATTCTGTAGGCCACGTGCTCTTGGACTAAGTCCCTTGTCCCGATGAAAGAACAAACTATGCCAAAGGCCCTTCGACATTCTTCAGCTGCTTCATCAATCTCTACCTTTGGTTTCCGAAGGCCGAAGCAGGACTAGATGGGGCGCATGATGATCTCTTTAATATCTTCTCTCGCCTTTAAATCATTTTTCACATAGAACCATTCTTTCATCCAGTCTCCAGGCCACCTCTTCTGAAAGGTTGGCACTGGGCAGATTGAACCTAAACGAGCAACGAAGCTGTAGCAGCCAAAATTGTTGTGATACTGCTCCTTACCCTAGGGCTTCGTCTCATATAAAAGTTCGTGCATATTGCAGAAACCTTTTGCACTTGGTTCCAAACCTTGACTCCTCACAACCCACATGAAGATTCCCATCCTTATGATGGCTTTGGGAGTAATTTGGTGAAGAAAAATCTGGTATATCTTTAAAACTTCAACCATGAAACTGCTTAAGGGGAACCGGAGCCCAGCCTTGAAGAAGCTTCTGTAGATTACGACTTCATTCTCTTCAGGGGCAGGAACAGTCATGTCTCCGTTGTCAGCCCTCGCGATGGATATGTCTTGAAAATACCTTCCTCTCATGTTATCAAGATGACTTTGCCTGATAGTCGATTTTCCAAAGACTGCGTGACTTGGTCGCCACGGTCGATCTTTGGAGTCTTCGCCCCCACTTTCCACATCATAACTGTCGCTGTCATCGGTATCTTCAGATAAGCCTTCCAGAATTTCTTTTGTAATCTTTTCTGTGTTGGTCTTTGCAATTGACTCGATGAATCTTGCAGTTTTTTTCCTTAAGGAGCTTCTCCTCCTCGCTCAGCTTCGTTTCAGCAACAACTTTCTTATCTTGAGACATCTCTTCGGAAATGGTGAAAATGTGCTCTTAAAGCCGAAGCTTAGAAAATCTAAAAAGCCAAGCAAGCGTTGGTAGGCAAGAGCTAAAAATTGAGCAAGCAGAGCAGATGGCAAAAAGCGTGCCAAATGAGCTCGTGGTGTGCTCTTATTTATACGCCTAGTGCGCTGCAAGTTGGAGGGCTCCGCTTGTCATTGACTGTTGCTATTATAGCAAAGGGAAGGTGATTTTTCGGACCTTCGGCTTAGGGCCTTCGTCCATATCGCAATCTGAATTTATCATTCTAACAAATTAATATTGCGAGGGGCTACTGTTGGGGGCCTTCAGCTTCCAAAGGTCCTCAAAAACATGATTTAACAATGTTTCTAGAGTATAATACATGAGCAGGTATCTTCGGACTCGGATCAGAACCATAGTGTGGAGAAGCACAAAGAACACGAAGGTTGGTGCAGAGCCGAAGCTATGTGCAGAAGAGCTTCGGCACGATAGCAGAAAAGGAAACCGACTTAAAAAGGAAAAGGCTATTCAGACCTCGATGGGTTACTATAGAGTCATTAGCAAATGTAAAGGGCATGAGTGTAATTTTACATGGGCTGCGTCCCGTGCCTATAAATAGATGAACAGTGCTCTCGTACTGTTCACGCTGACTTGACATTTGCTTTTGCATCACGCTTGTACTCTTATCTTCTTTCAAGTCGAAGGTACATTTGTAATTTCATATCATTTCCATTTTTCCATAATAATAAAATAGAAGTGAGTGGATAACAATACATAATTGTTTATGTTATCTCTTATGCTTCATATGATTTCTTCTTCATTTCTTGAGCTTATGAAGGTATGTCCTTCATAACCTTCGTCCGAAAATCATTATGTCCTAAGGGAAATAATGCTTCAGAGGATGAAGGACCTTAATGTTTAACATTTTTTGTGTTACCTTGTTCTTAACTCATAGCATTTGAGAACAAGTCCCCAACACATGCCATGCCATTATCTGCGGTGCAGTTTGCCTCTTTGGTGGCCCAATTCTGATTTTGGCTCCACTTCTGAATGCAGTAAGCGAACTCCTGAAATCATGCTTGAATGGAGTCCAACGTCGATGAGCATCAAAGAATGACACTTTCCCACCATGCTTCAATCTGAATGCATCTGTATCATTCATACATATGGGACAGCACAACCGACCATGAACACACCGTCCAGACCAATCTCCATACGCCAGCAGATCATGCACTGACCACAAATAAGCAGCGCGCATGGTAAACTCCTTTTCAGTATGGCTGTCATAAGCCTTCACACCTCTCTACAATTGTTTCAGCTCTTCAATTAAAGGGCGAACAAACATATTCAGCTTTGGCCCTGGATGCTCGGGGCCTGGGATGACTAGTGCAAGGAACATGAACTCTTCTTTATTGACCAACTCAGGAGGAAGATTATATGGCACAATGAAGACAGGCCACCACGAGTAAGGGCTTGCACTGCTATTGAAAGGTGTGAATCCGTCCGTCGATAGACCAAGCCGTAGACTCCTAGGGTCGTTTGCAAATTCGGGATCAAACTCGTCAAATGCCTTCCACGCATCATCTTCCGATGGATGGACCATTATGTCTGGATCAGTGACGAGACGTACACCATTCTTTGGCCACGTCATATGCAGAGCTATTTCCTTGTTGAGGAACAACCTTGAAAGCCGAGGAATGATGGGCAACCGACGAAGTTGCTTAGCTATGACCTTCGTAACTACCAATTCACCCTCATCATTTGTCACCTCGACATATCTAGAAGCTTCACAATGCTTACAACGGTCCAGCTTGTCATCCTCCTCAAAGAATAGCATGCAACTGTTGAGACACACGTCGATCTTCTCATATGTCATCCCAAGACCAGCCAACATCTTTTTTGCGAAGTACATATTCTTTGGCAACTTATGATTCTCCGGGAGAACCTCGCCCATCAGTTGGACGATGTCGTTGTAAGCACTGTTTGAAATGTTGTGCTTCGACTTTATCACCATTAGTCTTGTGAGAGTCCCAAGAACTGACATCTGAGTGTGCTCGTGCAGTCTCTCTTCTCCCGCGGCGAGTAGCCGGAAGAATTCCTGAGCATCGCGTGGAAGCTTCCCCGGCTCCTCAGCGTTCATTTCAACCTCCCTACCAAGATCATGCAACATGTCGTCCATCCTATCATGATCGTCATCAAGTTCCACCTCTGCGTCAACGTGTCTAATAGACTCTCCATGCCGGTACCATACAAGGTAGTTCGGCATAAACCCACTTTTCCAAAGGTGTTTCTCCATTTCTTCCTTCTTCTGAGGCCACTTGTTCTCGCAGCGATTGCAAGGACACTTCACTAGACGACCAGTTGCATCTTTGAAAGTGTGCTCAAGAAAAGCCTTTGTTACAACCATCCATTCATTCGAATGTGCCCCATCCTTTCTCCACCCGTCATACATCACCCTCCGATCACCGTCCATTTCAAAGGCTAAACGAAAGACAAAGAACATCAACGATCGTCTGTGGCTTAGGTGAACTCCCTATTGGGTAAAGTCCCTAAACCCACCCAAGAGTGTAGGCCGATGCTTGTGATTTGTGACGTGTAGCCTACGATTGCCGCGAAATTTTGGCAGCATAACCTCGCTGCTCTCCAAGCACACGCCTGAACATGGTGTGTTGGAGAACAACTGGGTTACACAACCGAAATTCCGCGTTAATCGTAAGACACATGTCACAAATCACAAGCATCGGCCTATACTCTCAGGCTGTCCAAAATACGTGGACAATTCCGGAACGGCGAACCTCACAAGCCAATGTGACGTTCGCCGTTCCCGAACGGGTGACACATACGGTTCGCTACGGTTAACGATTAAAACTAAACTCTAAACATTAAACAATAACTCGGAGACAAATATGAATTTGAATTAAAGCAATCAACAGTTAAACTAATCACAACACGATAAGATGACTAATATAAATTAATGACCTTGGGGCCTTGGCGATTATACTTGCCTGATGGCGAAAATGCGGGCGGGGCGAGGCGGGCGACGGCGCAGCTGGGAGACCTTCGCGGCGGCGGGCTTGTGGGCGGCGGCACAGCGCAGGGAGGCCATCGTGACGCGGTGCAGCGCGCCTCAGGCGGGGCGACGGCGCGGCGAAGGGCGAGCGGGGTGCCTCGGACGGCGGGCGTGCGGGCGGCAGCGCGGCGAGGGGCGGGCGGGGCGGTGTGGGGCTCGGCAGGCGTGCAGGGGCGAGGGGCGCGGCGTGCAGTGGCGGGCGGGGCGGCGTGGGGCGGCCGGGCCGGCTCGGCGGCGGCGCGGGCATGCGGCGGCACGGGCCCGCGGCGGCGCTGCTGTGCGGGCACGCGGGCTAAGCGGGCGGCGCGGCGAGCGCTCTAGCTGTGGGCTAAGCGGGCAGCGCGGCGAGGGCGGGCGGGGCGCGTGCGGCGGCGCGGCGAGGGCGGGCAGGGCGCGTGCGGCGGGCGACGAGGGCGACGCGGGATTGAAACGCGCGATTGAAACGAGCGAGAAGGCCGAGGTGGACGATTTAGGGCCTCTATTTTCGTCGGCCTCACTGAGGCCGACGAAAATAGTGGTCGGTCAATGATGTATTTTCGTCGTTATGGCCCCGGCCCACGAAAATACGCCTCATATTCGTCGGCTTAGTGACCGATGAAAATAACTTCCGTATTTTCGTGGGCCTGCCGACAAAAATATTGGTCGGCCCACGAAAATACGCCCCAGTTTCGTCGGCCTCGTGACCGACGAAAATAACTTCCGTATTTTCATGGGCCGGCCGACGAAAATATCCCGGCCCACGAAAATTTAGGCGTTTCCTGTAGTGTCTAGACATTAGACAATGTTATTGTTGCCTGCCTCTACTCCGCTTTTATATAAACTCTATTCTTTGTTCTTGAATTGCTTTGATCTTTTTTTAAATGCAGTAGTTCTTCTTTCATCTTCTGTGATTTGCCAAAATCATTAATAAAATGTATTATTATATTAAATTCAAATCTGAGACACTTCATTATCATAAAATCAACATTAATATATATTGTATACATTGTTGACGTACTTCGATATCTTTTGTCACTAACCTATTACCTACGAAGGTGTAAATAAATTTACAAACATAGTATCCACAAAGATTGTTGCATTTTTCTTGTGTCAAACACTAAAATCGAGAAAAAGGTTACGAATTGTTATTAGAAGATAACATGCAAGATTTACACGTACAAGAAAGTTTGGCATAAGCTTAAGATTTTTCTTTAAGTCACACTGTTTCTTGAGTAGCAGCATCCATGCCCTGCATAAAAAAATGATCATCCCTTATAATGCATGATCGAATCATTTCAAGGTTTACGAAGTTAAGTTCGAATGGTAAGAATTACTCATTAAGAAGGTCCATGACTTCTTGTAACTCTGTGGTTAGCTTCCTCATAGAGGCAAAAATGTGCACAATGCCTTGTTCCATTGAGATCGCCAGAAGTATCCTGTACAAGCTGTAGAAATGTTATAAACAAGGAGAGCAAATCAAACTATGCATTTAGTTACAAAAGGTATGGGGTATGAGGTAGTGTACACTAACTTAAAATTGTAAGGTAGAAGTATGTATTGCATATAATGCTGCTTGTGCAAAAACTTGACCAACCTTTTTAGGATGTCAATGCAGAAATTCTTAATGTTTTTTTGGTTAACAACCACTAGGTTGATAAAACCCACATTGTAAATCCCCTCCTTACTACATCTCTAAATCTCCATCCTTCACAATATAAACTAGGTGTAAGGGCATGCCTGGTAGAATTGAATATATATATATATTATTGAATTGTGTACAAAAGAGCCGGTAAACACTTAGAAACCCATTAGGTGAAGAGGGAGATGTCTAGCGCATTCCATTGGTATATCTCAAATATATCCTTGAAATCTAGCCACACCGCCTCAAGGTCATTTTGAAGTCTACAAGTGGCTACAAGTGGCTATGTGTTCACTTTAGCTGGTGGGGCCGTGTCATGGAGATCGTCTAAACAATCAGTGTCGACACGTTCCACCAAGGAGGCTGAATTAGTTGCACTTGATTCAGCAGCATTGGAGGCTGAATGGTTGAGAGACCTGTTGTCAGACCTTCCAATCCTAGCAAAGTCAATACCGGTTGTCCTAGTATACTGTGACAACACTTCTGTGTTGCTGAAAGTGAACAGTAGAAAGGACACCCAAAAATCCTCGAGGCATATCAGAAGACGACTTGATTCATGTCGGCATGCTAGAGAGATGGGTGTAATAACAATAGATTACATCAAGTCTGAAAGGAACCTTGCTGATCCTTTCACCAAAGGACTGGCTCAAAAGCCAATCCAAGCAACGTGCATTGGAATGGGACTCGTACCCTGTTAGCGGTTTCAACTGCGGATAACTGTCCTGTGTGACCGGAGACCCCAAGATCCAGGCTCCAGGAAACGAAGCACTGTGAAACCAAGAGCACAAAAGATAAAGAGTCTCATGAGCTGCTGTGCTCTGTCTGTATGGCAGGTTGAGCGATATGCTCTTAATGAAGTCAATGCTATAAGCAGGGAAATTGTCCTACAGAATTTCCTTAACGATTTCACCTATATGAGCTGACTGTGGGGTCGCAGTCCGGGAGAGAATGGGGTTTTCTCTCTTGTGAGCTCATGAATAGATATTAAAGGGCATGACCGTAACGCCCTGCCCCGTAAGAGAAGCAGATAATCTGCCTGTACTATGTGCCTTTTGTGCGAAGATCCTCACACTAGGGTTTTTGGATCATGGCGTAGTCCTCCGCTTACTCGTGCAGGGTTGGAGTACACTAGGATAGGCTATGGTTCAAACCTAACAAGTACCTCTGCCGAAAAGTAGTATATAAACAGTACGAGAGCTCAATGACATTGATCAGAAAATAAGAGTGTAAATGGTGGGGATTGTTGTCCGATTTTTGTGTTTTCACTTTATTAAAAAAAGGAAAGGGGGCCAGCCGAGCTGGGACGCTACCAGACCCACGGCCGAGCAGCCCAGCCGGCCGGCAAGCGCTGGCAATTTGGCTAGGGCTCATATAGGAGCGGTGAGCAGAGAACGGGAGGAGCACAGGAGTAGCGCAGGACGCCTGGCGGCGGCGCTGAACAGATTAGCGATTTGTTTGCCGCTTGGCCGGGTCCTGCGTAACTATCTGGCGCGGGCGTCTTCTTAAGATGGGAAAACGCTTCCCTGGCTTTTATAAGGTTCTCTGCTCCTCTCTGCTCTTATTGGTTGCTTGTTGTTCCAGTCTCCTCGATCCATTTGGTTCCTAGTGTTCCTGTGGTTAATCTTTGGTGGTGATTGGAAGCTGGTATAGGTGGTGCTGTTCTTGTGCAACAAGGTTCTCCTGTGCCCCATTGATTTACAGTGCGCCTGTGTGGTGCTCTATTTGTTCTGATCTCTGTCCACCATGGCCTGGTGCCTGGGCTCCCTGCTGCGCGGTGTTCGTCTTCTCGGGCTGGTGCCGTGGACGTCTCCCTCGACTCCGGCAGCGGCTCTAGTATCTCCGTCAACCTCCCGCCGTGCAGGCCCGGACGTGGGCGACAGAATTGGTTTTCTGGGACAGAACCTTGTGTTCGCTGAGCTGGTCTTCCCACGTAGACAATATACGTGCTGTGAGTTATTCGTTGCCTCACTTTATTTACTGTTTCATTTTGTGCAATCTGCTAGTATTAAATACTTGGGTGTGATTGCACTGTTGTGGGCGGATTTGTGTGCTCGATGATGATAGCTGTGTAGTGAGACAACGTGACAGTCTCGGTTTAGTGTATTATCATCTTCAGCATTGATATTATTTGTGCCTAATTAAATCTCTCTTTGTTGAGGTTGTTTAACTGTGTTAAATTCTGTTATTTTATTTAGTACACAACTCCTTACTATTCGTATTTACATTTGATTATTGAGCTTATTACATCTGATCTAAAATCCTAATTTGGTAAGATAGGACTGTCACGTTAGTCGAGGATCTCTGATCACCTTTTAGTGTTGGAGGGCTGTTTATTACAGCAACCCGCTATTTTGAGAGCAATAGTTTAAGATAAACAATTATGTTTATTTATTTAATATGCCTTCTTCATCTGCAAGCCATGTTTAATTATGAAATGGACGTGAGTAGCTATTTTACATATTTAAATGTTCTAGAATTGCTACTGTTCATTGCTGCAATAATTACATATGGCATTTATCTGAGTTATATGCTTGTTTTATTAGGAATTAGAATATTTAATTTATTTAAATATATTGGAAGCATGTCACTTATTTCTATAATATTACAACAATCCAGAAAACCAATACGTATAATGGCCTCTAGTTCTGATGTCATTAAGCCTGAAGCGTTCGACGACGCAAGCTTTAAGCGCTGGCAGATTAAGACTCGCATGTGGCTCACTGACCTAAAATTATTTTGGGTAGTGACGTCGGTTGTTCCCCAGGTTGCATCAGATGATACTGATGATGCAGCGAAGGCCGCCACACTAGCGGAGAAGGCCAAGTGGGACGAAGCCAATGAGGCATGCTTGTCTCGTCTGCTGAACGTCTTGTCGAACCGCTTATTTGACGTGTACTCTGGTTTTACCTCCGCCAAGGGTCTATGGACTGAACTTGAGAACGAGTTCTCTGAAGTTGACAATGGCAATGAGTAATTCACAACGGAAAACTACCTCAACTATAAAATGGTTGAGGGAAGGTCAGTTATGGAGCAGCTACAGGAGATTCAACTCCTTGTTAGGGACTTGGTCCAATATGGTTGCGTCCTACCAGACAGTTTTCAGGTGAATGCAATACTGGCAAAGCTCCCGCCTTCTTGGCGAGACTTTGTGACTTCACGCCGCCACATGAAGAAGCAAATGACTCTCACTGAGTTGTCAGCTGCGATTAATGTGGAAGAGCATGCAATGTCCAGTAACAAGCCATCCCAGCAACTCCACGCTCACGTTGTTGAGAAGGGTGGAGATAGAAAATTCCAGAAAAAGAAGAACTCTCCAGAGAAGAATCTGAACCAACCTAAGTCCAAAAAATGAAGAAGAAAAAGGAGGACTTTATCTGCTACGTTTGTGGTGTCTCCGGGCATACAGCTCGGAGGTGCAAACTTAGGAAGGGAAAAGGTCCTCCACCTCAGCGCAAAGAAGGGAACGTGGTGGTTAACTCCACCCCAGGGTATGCACTTCAGGCCTTTATGGCAAGTCCATCAGATGACTGGTGGATGGATTCCGGTGCTACTGTTCATATTTGTGTTGATCGATCCATGTTCTCTTCATTCCAGGGATACAACAGCGCACCAGTCTTGATGGGAAATGGTGTTCCGGCAGCAGTTCGAGGTACTAGACAGGTCTATCTGAAGTTAACTTCAGGAAAGACGCTCGTGCTGAAGGACGTACTCTATGTGCCCTCGATGAGCCGAAACCTCATTTCAGTGTCGCTGCTATGTTGACAGGGTCCCAAATTAGTGTTTGAGTCTAATAAAGTGGTCCTGTCTAAGTTTGGTACTTTTGTTGGAAATTCATATGAGTCAGGCGGTTTGTTCTGTCTTTCTGTTTTGAACAATCATTCTTCTTACCATGTTAATGTGGTCTGTAATAACGATTCCATTAATAATTTATGGCATTCCTGTTTGTGTCATGTGAATTTTGAGGTCATTAAGAGATTAAGTGACATGTCTTTAATTCCTGAATATAAACATGTTAAAGGTGTAAAATGTGGTATTTGTGTGCAAGCTAAGAAGCCTAGAAAACCGTTTCATACGGTTGAAGGCAGAAGTACCACTCCTTTAGAACTAATTCACTCAGATATCTGTGAGATGAATGGTATAATCACAAAAGGCGGTAAAAGATACTTTCTTACCTTGATAGATGATGCTACCAGGTTCTGTTATATTTACTTACCCAGAACTAAAGATGAGGCACTAGAACACTTTAAGATCTATAAGACTGAAGTTGAAAACCAGCTAGACAAGAAAATTAAAAGGCTACAGTCTGATAGAGGAGGTGAATACCTTTCCAACCTTTTTTATGAGTACTGAAAAGAGTGTGGAATCATTCATGAAACCACTGCTCCATATTCACCTCAGTCAAATGGGGTAGCTGAAAGGAAGAACTGAACGGTGTGTGACTTAGCTAATGCTTTGTTGCAAAGTTCGGGGATGCCTGACATCTGGTGGGGTGAGGTAGTACTCACGGTATGCTATGTCCTGAACAGGGTGCCACCTCGCAATCGTGAGGCCACGCCCTATGAAGGATTTAAAGGAAGGAAGCCAGATCTTTCGCATCTTTGGACTTGGGGCTGCCTTGCAAAGGTGAATGTCCCGTTGCCGAAGAAGAGAAAGCTAGGCCCTAAGACCGTAGACTGTGTCTTCCTGGGTTATGCACATAACAGTGCAACTTATAGATTTCTAGTGGTCCATTCCGAGACAAGCGAAATTGCTATAAATGTAATAATGGAGTCTCGGGATGTGACGTTCTTTGAGAGCATCTTCCCTATGCGGGATAAGGAAGTAGTAGCCCCAGATGGTCCATCTCGGACATATTCTCTGCCCTCGAGTGTCCATGACTAGACTCCAGATTTGGAGTTAAGGAGGAGTAAGAGACAAAGGACTGAAAAGTCTTTGGGTGATGATTATATTATTTATCTAGTGGATGAAGAACCATGCTCCCTCACAGAGGCATATACATCTTTGGATGCAGAGTACTGGAGGGAGGCTATCCGTAGCGAGATGGATTCAATCATCTCGAACGGAACTTGGGAGATAACTGATCTCCCAGCGGGTTGCAAGCCTGTGGGCTGCAAATGGATCTTTAGGAGGAAGAGGAGACCCGATGGTACTATTGAAAAGTACAAGGCCCATCTTGTGGCTAAGGGTTTTACTCAAAAGAAAGAGCAGGATTATTTTGATACTTATTCTCCAGTGGCTCGATTGCCCACAATTCGTGTGCTTTTAGCGCTGGCAGCTGCTTATAAACTTCTTGTCCATCAAATGGACGTAAAGACAGCATTCCTAAATGGAGAGCTGGAAGAGGAAATTTATATGCAGCAACCAGAAGGATTTGTGGTTAAAGGACAAGAGAGCAAAGTGTGTCGCTTGATTAAATCCTTATATGGTCTTAAGCAAGCTCCCAGACAATGGCATGAGAAGTTTAATAATACTATGACCACTGCTGGGTTTTGTGTAAACGAAGACGACAAGTGTGTGTATTATCGCTTCTCTGGGGGCAAAGGTGTCATCATGTGTTTATACGTTGATGACATATTGATATTTGGGACCGATTTGGAGGCTATCATGGAGACAAAAATATTCCTCTCCAAGAACTTTGATATGAAGGACTTGGGTGAAGCTGATGTAATATTGAACATCAAGCTAATAAAGGGTGAGGATGGGATTACTTTGTCACAATCCCATTATGTGGAAAAGGTCCTGACTCGCTTTGGACATATGGACTGTAAACCAGTCACCACGCCCTATGATCCATCCTACACGCTCAGTAAATATGAAGGTGAGCCTGTGAACCAGCTACTATATTCGCAGATCATCGGATCTCTCATGTACCTGAGCAGTGCAACTAGACCAGATATCTCATATGCAGTATGCAGACTGGCTTGTTATTCGGCCAGTCCAGGAGATAGACATTGGGTAGCCTTGTACAGAGTGCTTCGGTATTTGAAGAGAGCGATGAATCTTGGTATTAAATATACCGTATTTTCATCAGTACTTGAAGGATTCAGTGATGCAAACTGGATCTCTGACTTGGATCAAATGAAGTCTACAAGTGGCTATGTGTTCACTTTAGCAGGTGGGGTCGTGTCATGGAGATCGTCTAAACAATCAGTGTCGACACGTTCCACCAAGGAGGCTGAATTAGTTGCACTTGATTCAGCAGCATTGGAGGCTGAATGGTTGAGAGACCTGTTGTCAGACCTTCCAATGCTAGCAAAGCCGATACCGGCTGTCCTAGTATACTGTGACAACACTTCTGTGTTGCTGAAAGTGAACAGTAGAAAGGACAACCAAAAATCCTCGAGGCATATCAGAAGACGACTTAATTCATGTCGGCATGATAGAGAGACGGGTGTAATAACAGTAGATTACATCAAGTCTGAAAGGAACCTTGCTGATCCTTTCACCAAAGGACTGGCTCAAAAGCCAATCCAAGCAGCGTGCATTGGAATGGGACTTGTACCCTGTTAGCGGTTTCAACTGCGGATAATTGTCCTGTGTGACCGGAGATCCCAAGATCCAGGCTCCAGGAAATGAAGCACTGTGAAACCAAGAGCACAAAAGATAAAGAGTCTCATGAGCTGCTATGCTCTGTCTGTATGGCAGGTTGAGCGATATGCTCTTAATGAAGTCAATGCTATAAGCAGGGAAATTGTCCTACAGAATTTCCTTAACGATTTCACCTATATGAGCTGACTGTGGGGTCGCAGTCCGGGAGAGAATGGGGTTTTCTCTCTAGTGAGCTAATGAATAGATATTAAAGGGCATGACCGTAACGCCCTGCCCCGTAAGAGAAGCAAATAATCTGCCTAGTACTATGTGCCTTTTGTGCGAAGATTCTCACACAAGGGTTTGTGGATTAAGGCGTTGTCCTCCGCTTACTCGTACAGGGTTGGAGTACACTAGGATAGGCTTTGGTTCAAACCTAACAAGTACCTCTGCCGAAAAGTAGTATATAAACAGTACGGGAGCTCAATGACATTGATCAGAAAATAAGAGTGAAAATGGTGGGGATTGCTATCCGATTTTTGTGTTTTCACTTTATTAGAAAAAAGAAAAGGGGGCTAGCCGAGCTGGGCCGCTACTAGGCCCACGATCGAGCAGCCCAGTCGGCCGGCAAGCGCTGGCAATTTGGCTAGGGCTCGTATAGGAGCGGTGAGCAGAGAACGGGAGGAGCGCAGGAGTAGCGCAGGAAGCCTGGCGGCGGCGCTGAACAGATTAGCGATTTGTTTGCCGCTTGGCCGGGTCCTGCGTAACTATCTGGCGCGGGCGTCTTCTTAAGATGGGAAAACGCTTCCCTGGCTTTTGTAAGGTTCTCTGCTCCTCTCTGCTCTTATCGGCTGCTTGTTGTTCCAGTCTCCTCGATCCATTTGGTCCCTAGTGTTCCTGTGGTTAATCTTTGGTGGTGATTGCAAGCTGGTAGAGGTGGTGTTGTTCTTGTGCAACAAGGTTCTCCTGTGCCCCATTGATTTAAAGTGCGCCTGTGTGGTGCTCTGTCTGTTCTGATCTCTGTCCACCGTGGCCTGGTGCCTAGGCTCCCTGCTGCGGGGTGTTCGTCTTCTCGGGCTGGTGCCGTGGACGTCTCCCTCGACTCCGGCAGCGGCTCTAGTATCTCCGTCAACCTCCCGCCGTGCAGGCCCGGACGTGGGCGGTGGAATTGGTTTTCTGGGACAGAACCTTGTGTTCGCTGAGCTGGTCTTCCCACGTAGACAATCTACGTGTTGTGAGTTATTCGTTGCCTCACTTTATTTACTGTTTCATTTTGTGCAATCTGCTAGTATTAAATACTTGGGTGTGATTGCACTGTTGTGGGCGGATTTGTGTGCTCGATGATGATAGCTATGTAGTGAGACAACGTGACAGTTTGGGTTTTAGTGTATTATCATCTTCAGCATTGATATTATTTGTGCCTAATTAAATCTCTCTTTGTTGAGGCTGTTTAACTGTGTTAAATTCTGTTATTTTATTTAGTACACAACTCCTTACTATTCGTATTTACATTTGATTATTAGGCTTATTACATCTGATCTAAAACCCTGATTTGGTAAGATAGGACTGTCACGTTAGTCGAGGATCTCTGATCACCTTTTAGCGTTGGAGGGTTGTTTATTACAGCAACCCGCTATT
The DNA here is from genome assembly GCF_902167145.1 of Zea mays. Taxonomy (NCBI): domain Eukaryota; kingdom Viridiplantae; phylum Streptophyta; class Magnoliopsida; order Poales; family Poaceae; genus Zea; species Zea mays. The sequence goes on from NC_050097.1 coordinate 55,605,383, forward strand.
TTGAGAGCAATAGTTTAAGATAAACAATTATGTTTATTTGTTTAATCTGTCTTCTTCATCTGCAAGCCATGTTTAATTATGAAATGGACGTGAGCAGCTATTTTACATATTTAAATGTTCTAGAATTGCTACTGTTCATTGCTGTAATAATTACATATGGCATTTATCTGAGTTATATGCTTGTTTTATTCGGAATTAGAATATTTAATTTATTTAAATATATTGGAAGCATGTCACTTATTTCTATAATATTACAACATAGTTGATTGTTGTTGAGCATCAATATAATAATATACCTCTTCTGACATAAAATATACTCATGCATGTAGAGCCTATGCTAGTACTGTTTCATTGTCACTGTCACAAATGTCCAGATCCAACTCTTCATATCCATCACATATCTAATTAACACCTATCAATCGAGTATCTGACTGAGATTTCTTCACCATGGTTTGTTGTCCTTGTGTGAGGTGGAGAAGCAATACTATAAGCCACATTACCATTTAGGTCCTTCATAGCTATATGTAACGCACAAGACATTTGATGTTGAATATCATCCATTGGTTATGATTGGTATTCAGGGAGTTCCGAGAAAGCACGACAACTTCGGTGAGATGTGTTGATCATGTCACTATAGAAGGCATTAACACTTTGTTAGTTAGCTGCTTAATTGTAATTACCATTTAACTCTAAACCTATTCAAGAATAGAAACTTCGATTCTAGTTAGTTCATACTCAAGATTTTGCACCTTGACCTCCTCCTTTACTTTGTCGCTTTGTTGGCTCCATAGGTTTGAATATGTTGAGCAAATCCAAACTTCCATGAAAAACTCTTGTATCGTCTTGTATTGTCATCTTTAGAGACACTTCCCTTATGGCTATAGTACCAATGCATTTAGTTTTTAACTAGTCATGGTTCTTAGCGATGGCACCTCGCTACTCGAGGTCATGTTCCATCTTTCTCCAACGTTTCCACACCTCTTTTCAAACCACTAGGTCCTAGTTTATCTAAGTATACTTATTAGCAATGTTGTCTTTATTGATCAATTCCCTAGCCTAACTCTCTTAGGATGCCTTGTAGTCTAGGAACTCATCATAGTGGCCTCTGTACTTTGGAAACTTCTTAAAGTCATATGCCTTTTCCTTCCTTCTTAAAGGCCTGGTCCAGTTTCTTCTTGTGGTTCTAGAATAAATACACTACTTTCTTCAAGGTACATTGCTTTATTCTCTCCATACAATCATCATCGGTCATGAACTTCTTCTTTACTTTAGCCATAACATTTCCTTGTACCCTTCAAGGACTGCATGCTAATAAATGTTGCTATTGGAATTCCATCTTTGAATGCTAATGGCCATGTGCTCCCTGACAAGATACCCATAGTATAGTTAGCAAACTAGGTTATAGGTGATAGCTGTTCGCATGGCTCCCCATCTACTACAACTTTGCTTATAATGTATCTGCCTTTGAAGTTCTTGGGTTTAGATGGACCTCGAGGGTTTCCCACGTTTTTTATCTAGAGCCAAATGGCTAACAAGAAAAATAGCAAAATTAATAATCAATTATCTAAGGTATATAATTTATTACAAGTACATGAATAGTTTCATTCATATTGGTGTTAGAAGGACCACTAATTGAATACCTTTTGTCAAGGTTAAAGTATGAATTAGGGTCTTCGGTGAACTCTAGCTCAAGATTTGTACCTTCATTGATAATGTCCTGATTCAGCTTATCTTCCATTTCATGGGATCCATCTTAGCATGGTTCCTATGGTACAAATATAAAACAAAAAATAGGGTTTAGGGTTGAGATCAAGTTGGTATGTATAAAATACTATGTGGATTAGACCCCAATCATGAACTAAGATCGAGTGTATATGGATCAAGTTTTGGGTTTAGTGAGATCAAGTTGACATGGATAAAGTTTAGGATTTAGGATTTAGTCATGAGATCAAGTTGACATGGATCGAGTTTAGGGTTCAGGGTTTAGTCGCGAGATTGAGTTTAGGGTTTAGAGTTTAGTCGCAAGATTGAGTTTAGGCTTTAGGGTTTAGCCATGATCCATCTTCTTTTTCTTAATGTTACCTAAATAGGTGCTATCACACAAGTTGAAGTGTGGCATCTCAATACATGCTTGTTTGACCAACATGTTTGTAAATAAATGCATACAATGATCTTTCTATTATATGGTGGGGGAACTTACAATAATGTGTGAACACTATTGACCAACATGTTTGGATATAAATGTTTACAATGATATATTGAATATATGGTGAGACAAACGTACAATGATGTGTGTGGACATTATTGACCAACATGTTTGGAGATAAATGCTTACAATAATCTATCAAATAAATGGATGGTAAATGTCAAAGATTGTTCGATAGTGAATATACGGGGTATATCACGAGAATGAGAGTTGAAGGTTAGGGCATGAGAGACACAATAATTTATACAGTTTCGGGCTCTTAATGTAAGATAATACCCTATGTCCTACGTGTGGTGGATATGTTGTTGCATCTTCTGATGATCAAGGGACCCCTGCCCCTCCTTTTATATCCTAAGGAGGCACGACAGTTATATGGTAGGCATCAAGTCAGTTACTGTTGGGGGGCTATATTTCTGAATGTTCTTTGTTTTGTTATGTCACATAATTTCCTTAAGGGTACAAGGAAAGGTTTTGCCGAAGATCACTTGAATCCCTAAGATTATCTATCTAACATCTGGCTTCGGCGATTAACAAGCGCATTTTAGGAGTGTTCTTACAGGCGCACGAAGCTAAGCTTCGACAGAGAGCAGCATACAAAAACACTTCGTCTATATGTAAGCGATGAATACAGCGACCGAAGACATTAGCTTCGGACACAAGCCGAAAGGAAGAAGTACCTAGTCAAGAACAAAGAAAAGTATGCAGCATCAACAAGCAAACATACAAACCAGCAAGTATATCAACAAACATTTAGTATAGTTGTCAGAATGGCGATATATGGATGGGTAGAGTTTTGAGCAGAATCTGTGTCATGTGGTGTTGTGATATTACTGGTGGTGGAGTTGGGGTGCTTACCAGAAGGATGGATTGGAGACGAAGAGACACTAGACATGTAGCCGGCAAAGCGGGGTAACTGAGGAGGTGGGGGTTTGCCTTGGCTCAGGGTGTTGAGGGTGTGGAGAGGGAGAGGGTAATTGTGTGTATTTATAGCTGGGTACATGTGATTTAGTACAGTAGAGTTCAATGTTTGTGAGAATAGTGGCGAAGGAATTGTCTGACTCAGTCCGAACAGGAAAATTATAGGTAGAATATGGGACAAGAGTATTTTTAGAGTTTTCTCGAATATGAACCATGCTTAAGGAATGACATGGTTGGAAGGGAATAATTTGATAAGAATTTAGAAACAAGAATTATTGGAATCTGAGTTTGGATGGATGAGTTTTGGATTTTATAATCATAAGAATTAGAAAAAAGAAAAGGAAAAGGGATATTCTTGGAATATTCCAAAATTTGAATATTTGGGAATATTTGGAAATTAAATAGAGTTCCATGAATTATTTCTGTGCTATTCATGAGCGAAGGTTTATGTTGATGGAAATTGTTCCTACCTACTGTGTCACATGAGAATTAGGGGCGGAGGCGAGGATTAGTGGAAGTAGGCGAGGATTAGTGGAAGGAGGTGAGGATTAGTGGGAGATAAACATGTATTAGCCATGTATAAGTGAAATTAGCTAGTAGAGCTCACTATATGACATCGGAGGCGTATGTATACGTATGAGCATGAGAAAAATTATTAAGAAAATATTTGTAGGGATTTTAAAATGACTCTAAAGGTATTTCTCAGGAGGAAAATATTTGGAGCAATATCGGTGGAATATTTAGGCAGTATTTCTGGAAAGAATTTGAAGGGGATTACTAGGGAAATATTTTTAGGATATTTTGAGGAGGATTTTGGAGAGAATATAGACCACTATATTTTATTTATTGAGATCAACTTGCAAAAAAACATTTTTAAAAAAAAATTAAAATTCATTTTGAATTTAGGACGAGTTTGAAAGATTTTCAAGATTTGAATTTTCAGGGTGCTACATTTAGTAACGCAGTTACCCGATATAAGTTCATTAAACTCTAGAAGACGGAAAGTCAAATACCTTAGGTTTTCTTGCTCTGAAGATTATTTTTCTGATATCCACAGCCTTTTCGGCTGCTTGCCTTGCCTATAAGATTTTTTGTAGTTAGTATAAGCACTACACGCGAAGGCAAAAAATAGAGATGACAAAGCATGTACCTTTTCTTTGTTCTTTATGGATTCCTCAATGCTTAATTCTTTTCCACCCCTTTTCTAAATCTCATATAGAATTTTTTTTGACCATTCCGAAGCCTTGATAGTCGATCTTCGAACATCGTCACCAGAGACTTTGAAATCGGGCTTTGTGCATGTTTTCACGTGTTTGCACCCGGACTTTAGTAGAACTGAGGCAATGCTTTGGGCGCCTATCCAAGCGCAGTAGTCTTCTCGAGCAGAAAGGACGCCTTTCAACACCCGGGTCTCATTGAGTACCCATCGCATCAAACGTTCTAAGTCAAAATATAAAAAAAACTTTCTTTGGATAAAGCTCCGGCAGCAGAGAAGGTCTTCAGCATCTCTCTGTGGCATCTGTTGCCTAGAGTATGAAAGTTGGCCACTAAGATCTGATAATTTTCATTCAAGCTCCTTATATGGTTTATCTCGACCTTCATATCATTCATCTTCACTTAAGCACTACTAAGGTTGATAGCCACTTCGGCGGACGACTGTCTCAGCTTCGTCATTTCAAAGTCATGTTCATTTTTCATTTGCTTCATCTCAGCTTCGAGTGATGCGACGTGCTTCTTCTACTCAGCATTTAAAGTTTTGAGCATCTAGACTTTGGCCTGGCTCTCAATAAAGTCGTTCTCTAGTATCTTGAAGGCTTTCTTCTTTTTTGCACAATCAAATCGAAGCCCAAACACTCCGGATCTAAGCTTAAATTTCTTTCTGAGCAACTTTGTTCTCAACTTTTCTCTTATTCTTCAAGGCTTTGCGTAAGAACAGGCCTTGTGAAGATGCAAAAGGTGGGTTCTTTTGTCAAAGCAGACCGAAGCTAAAAAGCAAAAGTTAACAAAATTACCTTGAGGTGAGTGTAAGCCAGACAATCAGAAAAGTTTTTGTCAGACATGGTTGACAGCATTGCTTCCAGCTTTGGAAAGGCAACATTATCAGCCATGTAGCGACATACATATGTTTCCCTATTGTCCGGGCATCAGTATAGGTAATCATCTTGCCCGGCCCCAAAAATAGTGGACCCCGTAAAGTACCCAAGTTGTTCGGCGAAACCAACATCTTCGGCCAGTTGCTTCACCCCCATCACCTTTCCCGCAGCGTGGTGAACTCGATACCTTCGACCACCAAGGATTTGTTCGAAGGGCCCTTCGCCGAGTGGTGTCATCTTCGATAGCCTTTTTAGCCTCCTCAATTTCAGCATTCCCTTTCCCTTTCTCCTCCGCCAGAGTAGGCTTAGAGGAACCCTTGTCTTCTGCTTCTATGGCTATCGAATAGGTTTCCACTGTAGCAGGATGTTCAAGTTCTACCCAATCGGGCTAGTTTTCTTCTACAACAAGAGGCGTGGGGGCCTTCGGCAGCGATCCTGTGCTGGCAGTATCCTTCTCAGGTTCTTCGAAAAAATGAACTCGTTATTGGAGCTATTCGCTCCCTGTCATCTTCTTCTTCGTAGCTCTCTAGAAGCATCTCCAAAGGCTTAAATTTTTGTGCTATCAAGTCGATAGCTTCTTCAAATTTTGCTTCTTCGGCCCCCATGGGAGGGAGCTCTTCGATCTCAACTTCAACCTTGGCTTCGGGTGTAGCCTGAAAAGTTCAATATCACAAAATTAATAAAACAAATCCATAACGGTTATACCAAAAATCAAAACAAAAGTTTATTTATCGGGATTTCCTCCAAAGCGTGAGGAGTTGATCTGGTGTGGACCTTCAGAATCTTGCTTCGCCTTGTGGTCACTTTCTTCTTCCTCTTGTTTGATTCCTAGGCGATTATAGGATAGTTAGGATAGAAGAATTTGATGGCATCAAAAACACGATTTATCGAGCGCCTCTTTCGGGCCTCAAAGGCCTGCTGTGAAGATTTGGCTTCTGACTTGCTAAAATTACCAAGAATTTCATTGCATTTTGCTTCAACGTAATCTAGCCAGCCATCGCTGGGCTCTCCAAAGTCATCTTCGAATCTATACTTATATCGAATCCTAATTAGCCTAGGCTCAGCATCTGAAGCATCCGCTTCAGACACCTTCTGCATATCCCACTCAGCTGCCAATGGCCATGTTTTAAAAGCCAAGTACTCTAGAATAAGATCACTTGTACCAATATAAGTGCTAATAGCATTAAAGGCAACTATGGTAGCTTAGGCTTCAAAGATAACATAACATGTTGGTTTCTTAAATCCAAAACTTATAACAATAGGAGATTGAATGATTCCCGATATATCAGCTCGTGCAGGCAAGTCATTCTTCATATAAAACCATTCTTTTGCCCACTTATTTGACCACTTGCTTTGATAGGCAAAGGCCAGGAACATTAAACTCCTTTGGTATACGAAGTTATAACAACCAAAATTATTATAGAGCTCTCTTGTTGCCTTTGTCTGAAAATGCAGTTCATGAATATGACTGAAGGCCACGCAGAAATCTTTGGCATCAAATTATGTTCCTTGGCTTCGAACAACCTAGATAAAAATTCCTAAACGCACTATAGCGTTTGGGGTAAGCTGATGGAAATAGATGTTAAACCGCTTCAACACTTCGACTACCATCTTATGCAAGGGAAACCTAATACCAACCTTTAAGAAACACCGGAACACAACAACTTCATCCTCCCTCGGACTTGGTACCAACTCATCACCCCCTAACCGCACCTAGTCAATATTATCATTTAGCCGAAGCGGTTAAGTACCTCGATGTGCCCTTCTTTGATTTTGGATTTTCCGAAATCCACATGGATGGGCTTCGTAGGGTGAATGACCGTGTTGTCCTCTTCAAGATCCATTTCCACGTTGTCTTTGGATTGGTTCAGTGAGCCAGCCTCGGCATAAGGAGCAGTGGCAACCATTGTCAGAACAATTTCTTTAGCTTGGGCCTTTGGCACATCCTTCGGAGGTGTCGGCAACATCTTGAGCAACACCTTAGGTGAAAAAAGCAATCGATCTCTAAAACTGGCTAAGGTCGATTTGGGAGTAAACAGACAGAGTTCGAAACTAGCTTCGAAGGCAGTGCGTACAAGAAGCAAAAGCCATACCCTATAACGTTGGGTACTGCCCCCTTTTATATGCGCGAGCAATTCACTTTAATTATCGCACCCAATGACCATTGGGTCCCACCATGCGTGCCAGTCGATTTCGTAATGAGCTTCGGGAAGGTGATTTTCAGACCTTCAGCATGAGGCCTCCCAATTACAAATTATTGCGATCTAAACTCATTATGAAATAGCAAACTCATCTCGCAAGGGGCTACGATTAGGGCAAATATTACCAAAGGTCCTTTGTTTTGTTATGTCACATAATTTCCTTAAGGCTACAAGGAAAGGTTTTGTCGAAGATCACTTGAATCCCAAAGATTATTTGTCTAACATCTGGCTTCGGTGATTAACAAGTGCATTTTAGGAATGTCCTTACAGGCGTACGAAGCTAAGCTTCGATAGAGAGCAGCATACAAAAACACTTTGTCTATATGTAAGCAATGAAGACAGCGGTCGAAGACAGCAACTTCGCCCCCAAGCCGAAAGGAAGAAGTAGCTAGTCAAGAACAAAGAAAAGTACACTATCGCCTCGATACCATTTGTAAATGACTTATGTAAAAACAGATGGGCGTTATTGTAAATCCGTACAAGGTCAGCTCATCTCACCTATAAATAGATGAATAGTACCCTGCATAAAGTACCTTTACCTAGGTGCTATAGCTTCGCATAGGTCAGCCTACTAAACACCTTCGTGCTATCTTGCATCAAGAAGCCGGATATATGATTGTAAACTTGTTTTGTATGAAAAAGGAAATGAAATTCTAAGGCACATGAGATGAGTTCTCACATCTTACTTCGTTATACTTTTGTGTATTCAATTCTATTACATTCAACCTTCGTTCTTGAATAGTTATCCCAAAGAGATAACACTTCAAGGACAAAGTTTTCTACTTTCTAATATTGTGTTGCCTTGTTTTTTTATTCCATACAGCAATTGAAAACAAGTGACCAATAGTTACCAAGTTCATGGCGGTTATTGAATCAGTTATCGAGTTGTACACTAGTTCAACTCAATGTTTACAACCTTATCTCTTATTTTGTTGTGATCCTTGTCGTATATATGCTTCTAGAATTCTCCTAGCTATGCCCTTCCTCTTGGCCTTACTGCTGAGCTGATGGGCCCTTCTGCTCATGCTCTTCTTTGCTTAGCTTAGCTTTGTACCCATGGTACATATCTTTCACAGTAGCCCCCTAAGTCCCATTTGGCCTAGTCATTGATTTGGGGCTAATGGGACTCTTCACTTAAATCTTCTAGAGTGATTTGAATTATGATGTTCATGTAAATTTGTCTCAAGTCAAGTTTCTAGCTCATTCTTGTAGCCCCTGAGTCTATAGACTCGGCTCAGAGATTGGGGCTCGATCCATTTAGTAATCAGTGCTTCAAATTCTATGATTTTGTGTCACTTTGGCTTTTCTAGTCCTCTAAAAAATAAAACTTGGTGGTGCTTCAATTTAATTAGACCAACAACTTTCAATCCTCACTTAGAAAAGAGGTGATCTAGTGGTGCCTTCTTAGCAAAGAGCCCTACCCAATGCCAATGAAGAAGAGAATGTGGTATTTGCCTCATTCTTAGAGCATGGGTTCGGTCTTCCTACTTCTCAGTTCTTCCATGACCTTCTCCTATTTTACTAGATCAAGTTGGTTCACAATAACCCAAATTACATTTTGCATATTGTCATATTTTGCCCACTTGTGTGGAGACTACCTTGGCGTTCTTCCTTTCTTCCCCTTATTTCAACACCTTTTCTTCCTATGTCCATGTTCCAACAAAGATCAACCCATAGTGGTTGGTGTTGTTGGGATACAATCTCAAGCCTATATACAGTATCTTGATGTTCCAAAAAACCCACTTATAGATACTAGCATAGATGTTAGTTTTATTGTGGTAATCATGAGCCCAAACTACCTGAATTCTCGTGTTAGCGACCCAAGCCTCGATACGAGTGGATGAACTATCCTATGACAAAGCATATAGATGACATCTGAATCATGACTTTGAGTTTAGTAACAATTTTTCTAAAAATAATCAAACTAAAGTGCCTTCTAAAGAAGAATTTTACCTTAGAAGTTATCCTCCCTAAAAATAAATGGTATTATAATAATATTGGTAGCTTAAAACTTAGATCTAAACCTTGAAGTTGGTTTGAAATTCCAAAGAAATATAAAAGAAATGATCCTCAATTGAACCATTCTTTTATGGACTATATTGGTCACTTGCTTTTGATTACTAGATGGTATCAAAAACAAGGCAACACAAGTTAGAAGATAGAAACCTTCTCCCTTCAACTATCCCTTCTCCGAAGAGATAGTTCAAGGGAGAAGATATAAATAAGTTTTGTTGAGGAAGCAGGAATGTATAAGTGTGTAATGAATAATGAAACTCCTTGCTCATCTCATATGCTTTAGCACTCTTTCATGCAATCTTTCTTCTTATGAGTTCAAAAGTACAAACGTACCTTCGGTTTTACACGAATGATAGCTCAAAGATACTTCAAAGGCTAAGACAAACGAAGCTTAAGGCCCTCCAAAAGGTGTTGTGTGCATGGTATTGTTCACCTATCTATAGGGGAGGGATACAGCTTCATGTGGAATTACATACATGCACACAAGGTTTACAATCATGGATTACAAATATCACATGGGTATCATCATCCTTTTATTCTTCATTCTTGCCGCTCAAGTCCTGGACCCCTTCGTCATTCTATGAACGAAGCTCTCCCTACTTCAAGGATGGCTTGTATCTTCGTCATGCGTGTGTTCAGCCAAAGTTTCTTTATGCGCTGCTTCGGCTGAAGTCTGTCTTCGTGCATCCTTTGTTTATATGCCTGAAACACATTTACTTGTACTGAAGGTAGGATGCTTTGAGGACCTTCAGCATGATAGGCCCCCCAACAGTAGCCCCTTGGGGAATGATTTTGTTTCTTCATAACGAGCTTAGATTGCAAAAAACACAATTGGGAGGCCTTGTGCCGAAAGTCAAAAAACACCTTCCCGAAGCTCATTGAGATGTTAGTTTTGGACCGTTCTAGTCATGGCCAGTGGGTTTGGTTGCTCAATGACTGTAACAGTTTGAAATTTAAAATTGACCCATATAAAAGGAACAATGCCCTTGGACGTTGGCATGACATTTGTTATTTCCGCTCCTTGCTTGCATCAGTTTACTCTGCCTATGAAGCTTGCTCCGAGTGTTTCATTGTCTTTGAACCAGCCTTAGCCAGTACAAAGCAAGGGTTTCTTTGCTAGAAATGTCCAGAGAGCAATCTGCCTGGACAGTCTATGGTGCCAGTTTTGGATGTCTCGGAACCAAAGATTGAAGACTTGTCCATGGCAGCAGAGGCCACTCCTTCCCAAGCCGAAGCTGGTGCTGTAGATCCATCTGAGGATAGCGATGATATTGATATTGAAGAGGATAAGACTATCATCCGTCCTACGAAGCCGAGTCACGTGGACTTCGGAAAGTAGAAGATTATAGGAGGACATATTGAGGTACTCACTAGGTTTGATTATATTTACAAAGTTGAATGGGTCCAACTAGGGGGCGATGATTTAGTGTCGAAGCCGAAAGAAGATGAAGTTGTTATTTTTGTCAGTGTTTATGACCCGACTGTGCACCACGGGGTTCCCCACGTGATGCTTTTGAGTAGGACAACATCATTGACTACGACTTGATGGTATGTGCGGGAGCACGTCGAATCACATGAGGATTTATACAGGTTCCAGGTGCTAGAATGTGTAACACCCTACTTTTTGTCGAGGTTGTGTATAGTTTCACTGGTGTACACTGATTATAGGTGAGCTATGGGCGGTGGGAGATGAGCTCTCTTGTCAATCTAGTGGTGTGTGGCTACTATGAGAAGGCTAATGAGCTATGAGGTGGTGCTGGGGTGTGACGAGATGAGATGCTTTCATAGGGGTACCCCTTAGCCTTATATATATGACCAGAGTGTTATCCCTTTACAAGTTGTGATCACTATCTAACTCTACCTAAATTCTCTTTTAATGTGGCATGCATGCCTGCTTATCAGGAGTTTGGTCGCTTCTTCTGTTGAGTTAACGTCGAGTATTTAGCCCATCATGTGTGTGCAACCTCTTCGCATGAGATTCCTTGCAAACGAGATATAAGTGATATAAGGAAGAACCGTAGCAGTCAAGTTTGATCTAGGTGATCACTTGAGAGGGGTTGATTGTAACCCTTGTCCAAAGGAGGACACCACAACATGGATGTAGGCTTTGCCGAACCATTGGATAAAAATCACGTGTCTCTCCTGTCTCTTTACTTTTTTGTAATTTTCCTTCTCCCTAAGTTCTCTACTTCTCACTTGTGATATTGCTCTTAATGCGATCCTTATCTTGAAAGAGCAATCAAGTGAAGTGGACTTTTTCTCTCTTCTCCTCTCTCAAACTTGGTTTTTTTTCTTTCAGTAACTTTATAAATAGACCAAGTTTGTGTGTTTTTAAGTCATTTTTGCAGGATCACCTATTCACCCCCTAGGTGCTCTTAGTAACTTATCACCTTGCAAAGTTTCCAACATGTATGCTTTACAAAAAAATGCATATGTAACTTTGTAACACCCTTCCAACTTGGAGACCATTTGCCAAACTTCTGGTCTCTGGTCTTTAATGGCAAGATTGTCTTTCATACTGGATCTCCAACCTAAAATGAATTAGCCTTTCTTATTGTAGACCTTGGTGACTATAAGCTTGTCTTTCTCAATCGCCTTTAAAACCATCAGCCTCTTGTTAGTCACTTCATCAATATTATTCATCATTAAATCACAATAGTTACATATATTCAAATCATTTTTCCTAGCGAACCTAATAGCATTCGGTCTTATCTCCATATGCAAAATAGCTTCTGGCCCATAGCATGATGCTTAAATATTGTATGAGCCCATAAAGCTTTAGACAAAACCATATGCCAACGCTTATGATGATCAGATATTTTTTTCTTGATAAGACTAATTAGTGCCCTATTGCTTGACTCAGCCTGACCATTGGCCTGAGCATAATATGGAGATAAATTGAGTAACTTGATCCTATATGATTCAACAAACTCATGTACCTCTTTGGACATAAAAGAAGTCCCTTGATCTGTAGTCAAAGTTTGGGGAATGTCGACTCTATGAATAATATTTGTAATCATAAATTCAATTACCTCCTTGTGTGTCATATTTTTCCAGGCAATGGCTTCATCCATTTGGTGAAATAGTCTATAGTGACTAACACAAACCAATGTCTCTTTCATGGTGATGGATGAATCTCTCCTATATAGGACAAACCCCATCCCTAAAGAGCCAAGGTTTAATAATAGGATGTAGTTCGGCGGTAGGAACCATTTGTAAATCACTGAACTTTTAACACACTTGACACCATTTGTAGTACTTAAAACAATCGACAATCATATTAGGCCAAGAAAATTCAGCCCTTCTCAAAAGCCACTTCATCCTTAGAGACGATTGATGAGTATCGCAAATACCTTCATGTACTTTGGCCATGGCTAACATAGCATCATCAAGACCTAAGCAATTAATCATGATATCACTAGGGGATCGACGATAAATGTCATCATCAATGAGAACATACTTAAAATATGTCCGTTGAATACTCATGTCTACTCTGACATTAGGATCTCATAAATAGGTGATCAGGGGTATCTTCCAATCAATCACATCGACCATATTATTAACCAAATTAGCCAAAGCATCATTGCAAAGGATCTATCAACGGTGGATGGTCCAACACACGCAGTTTGGGCATACTAACAACCTTGAACACCGAATTTTCAGATATATGAAATTTTCCTTTGCTTATCTAATATCCTAAAGCTTCTTGTGCTAAGCCATTGGCTCTAAATTTCTCATATCCAGATATATGTTGAATGTTAACTTCATCGAAAGAACTTATATGTCCCAACATCTTTCGAGATAATCATTCAAAGTACCATCTAAACATTGACACCCAAAACTTTTAGATGTTTTACTCCCACATAGTCTAAGAGCTCTAATTTGAATAATAAAGCTTCATATTCAGCTTGATTAATAGTGCAATAAGATCTCAATTGGCTAGAGAAATCAAAGGTGGCACCTCTTGGCTAAACAAGCATGATGCCAATCTTGTCCTTCATTGCAAACCGATACACTAAAGTAGAGCGCCCAGGGAGTAATAGTAATATATAATATATCTAGTTCGCAAGAATCATCAATCCCATGTTCTATAATAAATCAGCTACAACCTTGACTTTCATGGATTTCAAAGACTCATAAACCAAGTCAAGTTCTATAAGCGCATGAGCCCATTTACCGATTCTACCACTCATAATTGGCTTTTGCAACATACATCTAATCACGTCAGTTTGACAAGCAATAGTAGAAGAGCTAGATAGAAGATAATATATAAGCTTGGTGCATGCATAAAACGATCATAAACATAATTTCTCAATAAAAGCATACCATGTTTTAGCATCGACTAGCTAGTGACTCATATATGCTATGATATACTCCTTTACTTTGGTCTCCTAAGCCAGAACAGCTCTGATGACCTTATCCTCGATTGTTTTATATAACCTAAAATGAAATCCAATTTTCGGTCTTATGTATCGAAACCAAAGATAAGTATTTCTTAATTAGATCAAAAGTCCGTTGTTGATCTGTCCTCAAGTGAAATCAACAGTATCCTTAATTCAAAGAATAGGAGTAAAAGCATCAACTTTCCTGGCATGGTTAGAAATAAAGCTTCGTAGATAGTTTACTTCATAGAGAAACTTTTGCTTCTCAAGCTTACAAGTTGGAGCACCCACATTTATAATAGCTCTAATTCAGTTAGGATCTACTTCTATGACATGCTCATGAATTATTAACCCAAGAAATTTCTAGCCGGCACCCCAAAGGAACATTTGTGTGGATTCGTCTTTAAACCATACCAACACATCTTCTCAAAAGGATTTATGCAAATCAGCTAGATGAGAATCAAATTCGACAGATTTCACTACTATATCATCAATATAGATTTCCACAATGTTTCATAACGGCTCATGGAAAATCAAATTCATGGCCCTTTGATAAGTAGTGTCCGTATTCTTTATCCCAAAACTCATGACAGCCCACTCAAATACACCAATAAAACCTAGACATAAAAAGGTAATTTTAGACGTATTTTCTTTGGCCAAAAATATTTGATTATATCTGCATTACCATCAAGAAAGCTAATGACTCTATTCCAAGATTGGTTATTAATTAAGATGTCGGCTACAGGCATGGGATACTCATCTTTAGGAGTTGCTCTATTTAAATTATGAAAGTTAATGCATACTCTAAGTTTGCTGGAGTCTTTCATCTCCACCGGCACAATGTTCAAGACCCAATCAACATACCTACATGGTTTGATGAAATCAGCTTCCAAGAACTGGTGAATTTCGTCCTTGATCCTTGGATACAAGTATGGAACAAAGGGATTCGGTTTCTGCTTGAATGGTTGAAATCCGAGATTTATTGGTAACCGAAGTTTAACTACCTCTTGGATTAGACCTAGGATTTTAATATAACGCCAAACAAAACAATCAACATACGTAATAATCCGATCACTTTTCCGCTAGAATCAGATTTAATGTTCTTGTTTACAAAAGTCGACCTTAGTGTACCACCATCACCTAAATCAACTTCCTCTAAAGGATTGGCTAAAGTAAACTCCTATCCTAATTTGCATAAATCTATAAACTCCTCTATCATAAGAAAATATGTTCCCTGATCAACCTCGGACCATCCGGCCATTGGACCTGGACCGTTCGTGAGATCACCGGACTATCTGTGATAGGTCACTGGACCGTCCGACTGGATGGCAGTCCCTTAAGATGCTCTCTACTCGACTTTATACCATTATGCCATTGGGCCTGGACCATCCGCAAAAACATCAATCCGTCTACAGCAGGTCACCAGACCATATGAAGAGTTCCTTTTCCTAGTGTATGCATTTTATTTTATTTATGGTTTAGACGATTTTCCATCGACTCTAGCATTACAGAAGTGCAGCCTTCTCTGCACACACTTATGAATTGATAATATGAAAAATCAACCTTGGTTAGGCATGAAAGTCGCCTACAGGGGGGTGAATAGGCGTAATCTGAAATTTACAACATTAAACACACACTACAAGCCGGGGTTAGCGTTAGAACTAAAATCAAGTCCGGGGGAGAGGGGGAAAACAAATCAACTGAGAATCAAGTGAATGAGCACGGTGATTTGTTTTACCGATGTTCGGTTCCAAAGAACCTAGTCCCCGTTGAGAAGGTCACAAAGACCGGGTCTATTTCAACCCTTTCCCTCTCTCAAACGGTCACTTAGACCGAGTGAGCCTTCTTCCTTAATCTCACGGGTCACTAAGACCCTGCAAGGACAACCACACACTTGGTGTCTCTTGCCTCGCTTACAAAACACTTGAGAATAAGAGAAAGAAAAAAGAAGAAAGGCAATCCAAGAAGCAAGAGCTCAAAAGAACACAAAATCTCTCTCACACAAGTCACTAAGTGTTTGAGATGAATTTGGGACTTGGAGAGGCTTTGATCTTTTGAATTGTGTCTAGGAGTGAATGCTAGAGCTCTTGTATTGAATGTGATGTTCAGAAATCTTGGATGCTAGAAGTTGTGATGGTTGGGGGTATTTATAGCTCCCAACAACCAAGGTAGCCGTTGGGGAGGCTGCTGTTGATGGGCGCACCGGACAGTCCAGTGCGCCACCGGACACTCACTGTTCAGTGTCCGGTGCGCCGCCATGTCACCCAACCGTTAGGGTTATGGAGCAGTTGACCATTGGCGCCTTTGTCTTCTTGTGGCCCCGGACAGTCTGGTGGTGCACCGGACAGTCCGATGCCCCTCTGACCTGCTGCTTTGACTTCTGTCGCGGCACTGTTGCTCATTGTAGCTCCTGTCAGAGTTGACCGTTGCGCGAGTTAGCCGTTGCACCACTAGCACACCGGACAGTCCGGTGAATTATAGCGGAGCGCGCCTGCATTTTCTCGAGAGTGGCTGGTTGACCCTTGTACGGTCTTGGTGCACCGGACAGTCCGGTGCGCCAGACCACAGCACACTCAGTTCTTTGCTCCGGTTCAATTTGGTCCCTAACTTGAATCTTTTATTGGTTTGTGTTGAACCTTATGCACCTGTAATACATGAGTTCTAGAGCAAACTAGTTAGTCCATATGTTTGTGTTGGACATTCAACCACCAAAATTAATTGTAGGAAAAGGTTAACCCTATTTCCCTTTCAATCTCCCCCTTTTTGGTGATTGATGCCAACACAAACCAAAGCAAATATATAAAGTGCAGAAATGAACTAGTTTGCATTTAAGATGTGCATAGGTTACTTGGAATTAAACCAATTGATAATCTCACTAGATATGAATGGATTGCTTGTCTTTTATTTAATATTTTGGACCACATTTGCACCACTTGTTTTGTTTTTGCAAATACTTTTGGAAAATCTTTTCAAAGTCTTTTTGCAAATAGTCAAAGGTATATGAAGAAGATTGCGAGAAGCATTTTCAAGATTTGAAATTTCTCCCCTGTTTCAAATGCTATTCCTTTGACTTACTAAAACTCCCCCTAAATGAAATTCTTCTCTTACCTTTCAAGAGGGTTTTTTTTTAAATAGATTCCAATTTTGAATATTGAAAAGATATCAATTGAAGGATTAATTGTAAATTAGATACCAATTGAAATTTTATTTTCACAACTTAAGTGAAGCGTAAATACTAATTAAGAAATACCAATTAAAACTTAATTTTCAAAAATTTAAAATGGTGGTGGTGCGGTCCTTTTGCTTTGGGCTTAATATTCTCTCCCCCTTTGGCATTAATCGTCAAAAATGAAGATTTTGAGAGCCCTTTTTATATTTTCTCCCCCATTGGTAAAGGAAATATGAGTGGAGTATTATACCAATTTGAGAGATGTGTGGGAGTAACGGCAAAGGGTAAATGATACCGTCAGAGTTGGAGTGGAAGCCTTGTCTTTGCCGAATACTCTATTTCCCTTTCAATCTACGACTTAGTATAGAAATACACTTGGAAACACATTAGTCGTAGTCTTGGTACAAGAATAATGAGAAATATGCACTTGTACCAAAATGAAAGAGACATTATCAAAGGTATATAAATGAGCTATGTGTGTAATGTTTCAATCAAAGTTCCGAGAATCAAGTATATTTAGCTCATTCCTAAGTTTGCTAAAGGTTTTCTCATATAATGGCTTGGTAAAGATATCGGCTAATTGATTCTTGGTGTTTACATAAGCTATTTCGGTATCCCCATTTTGTTGGTGATCCCTCAGAAAGTGATACCGAATGTCTATGTGCTTAGTGCGATTGTGTTCAACGGGATTATCTGCCATGCAGATGGTACTCTCATTATCACATAGGAGAGGGACTTTGCTCAATTTGTAGTCATAGTCCCTAAGGGTTTGCCTCATCCAAAGTAATTGCGCACAACAGTGGCCTACGACAATGTACTCGGCTTCGGCGGTGGAAAGAGCTACTGAGTTTTGTTTCTTTGAAGCCCATGACACCAGGGTTCTCCCCAAAAACTGACAAGTCCCTGATGTGCTCTTCCTATCAATTTTACACCCTGCCCAATCGGCATCGGAATATCCTATTAAATCAAAAGTGGATCCCTTGGGGTACCAAAGCCCAAACTTATGAGTGTAACCTAAATACCTCATGATTGTCTTCACGGCCCTAAGGTGAACTTCATTAGGATCAGCCTGGAACCTTGCACACATGAATACAGAAAGCATAATATCCAGTCGAGATGCACATAAGTAGAGTAAAGATCCTATCATCAACCGGTATACCTTTTGATCTACGGATTTACCTCCCGTGTCGAGGTCGAGATGCCCATTGGTTCTCATGGGTGTCTTGATGGGTTTGACATCCTTCATCCCAAAGTTTTTATGTATGTCTTGAATGTACTTTGTTTGGCTGATGAAGGTGCCATCTTGGAGTTGCTTGATTTGAAATCCAAGGAAATACTTCAACTCCCCCATCATAGACATCTCGAATTTTTGTATCATGATCCTACTAAACTCTTCATAAGTTGACTTGTTAGTAGACCCAAATATAATATCATCAACATAAATTTGGCATACAAACAAATCTTTTGCAACAATTTTAGTAAAGAGAGTAGGATTGGCTTTTCCGACTTTGAAGCCATTAGTGATAAGAAAATATCGCAGGCATTCATACTATGCTCTTGGGGCTTGCTTGATCCTGTAAAGCGCCTTTGAGAGTTTATAAACATGGTTAGGGTACTCACTATCTTCAAAGCCAGAAGGTTGCTCAACATAGACCTCTTCCTTGATTGGTCCATTGAGGAAAGGCACTTTTCACGTCCATTTGATAAAGCTTAAAGCCATGGTAAGTAGCATTGGCAAGTAATATACGAATTGACTCAAGCCTAGCTACGGGTGCATAAGTTTCATCAAAGTCCAAACCTTCGACTTGTGAATACCCTTTGGCCACAAGTTGGGCTTTGTTTCTTGTCACCACATCATGCTCATCTTGCTTGTTGCGGAATACCCACTTGGTACCTACAACATTTTGATTGGGACGTGGAACTAAATGGCATACCTTATTCCTCGTGAAGTTGTTGAGTTCCTCTTGCATTGCCAGCACTCAATCCGGATCTCTTAGTGCATCCTCTATCCTGTAAGGCTCAATAGAGGACACAAAAGAGTAATGTTCACAGAAATGAGCAAGTCAAGATCTAGTGGTTACCCCCTTATGAATGTCACCAAGAATGGAGTTGACGGGGTGATCTCGTTGAATTGCTTGGTGGACTCTTGGGTGTGGCAGTTTTTGACCCTGAATTTCTTGATCATCTTCCTTATCTTCATTCTCTTCATCTCCCCCTTGATTATTGTCCTCCTCTTGAGGTGGCTCATCCTCTTGATCTTCATTTTCATCAACTTGAGCCTGATCCTCATCTTGGGTAGGTGGAGATGCTTGGTTGGAAGATGACGGTTGATCTTGTGCTTGTGGAGGCTCTTCGGATTCCTTAGGACACACATCCCCAATGGACATGTTCCTTAGTGCGACGCACGGAGCCTCTTCATCATCTAATTCATCAAGATCAACTTGCTCCACTTGGGAGCCCTTAGTCTCATCAAACACAATGTCACAAGAAACCTCAACTAATCCAGTGGATTTGTTGAAGACTCTATATGCCCTTGTGTTTGAGTCATAACCAAGTAAAAAGCCTTCTACAGCCTTAGGAGCAAATTTAGATTTTCTACCTCTTTTGATAAGAATAAAACATTTGCTTCCAAAGACTCTAAAATATGAAACATTGGGCTTTTTACCAGTGAGGAGTTCTTATGATGTCTTTTTGAGGATACGGGGAAGGTAGAGCTGGTTGATGGAGTAGAAAGCAGTGTTGATTGCTTCCACCCAAAACCGGCCCGGTGTCTTGTACTCATCAAGCATGGTCCTTACCATATCCAATAGAGTTCTATTCTTCCTCTCCACAACACCATTTTGTTGAGGTGTGTAGGGAGAAGAGAACTCATTCTTGACGCCCTCTTCCTCAAGAAAACCTTCAATTTGTGAATTCTTGAACTCCGTCCCATTATCGCTTCTTATCTTTTTTATCCATAATCCGAACTTGTTTTGAGCCTGTCTTAAGAATCCCTTTAAGGTCTCTTGGGTTTGTGATTTTTCCTGCAAAAAGAACACCCAAGTGAAGCAAGAATAATCATCCACAATAACTAGACAGTACTTACTTCCACCGATGCTTATGTAAGCTATCGGGCCGAATAGATCCATATGGAGCAACTCTAGTGGCATGTCTGTCATCATTATGTTCTTGTGTGGATGATGAGCTCCAACCTGCTTTCCTGCTTGACATGCGCTACAGATGTTGTCTTTCTCAAAATGAACATTGGTTAGTCCTAAAATGTGCTCTCCCTTTAGAAGCTTGTGAAGATTCTTCATCCCAACATGGGCAAGTCGGCGATGCCAGAGCCAACCCATATTAGTCTTAGCAATTAAGCAAGTGTTAAGTTCAGCATTGTTCTCATTAAAATCAACTAAATATAGCTGACCTTCTAACACTCCCTTAAATGCTATTGAATCTTCACTTCTTCTAAAGACAGTAACACCTATATCAGTAAAAAGACAGTTGTAGCCCATTTTACATAATTGAGAAACTGAAAGCAAATTGTAATTTAAAGAATCTACAAGAAAAACATTGGAAATAGAATGGTCAGGTGATATTTCAATTTTACCCAAGCCTTTGACCAAACCTTGATTTCCATCCCCGAATGTGATAGCTCGTTGGGGATCTTCGTTTTTTTCATAGGAGGAGAACATCCTTTTCTCCTCTGTCATGTGGTTTGTGCACCCGCTATCGATTATCCAACTTGAACCACCGAATGCATAAACCTACAAAACAATTTTAGGCCTTGTTCTTAGGTACCCAAACAGTCTTGGGTCCTTTGACGTTAGAACAAGCACCTTGGGTACCCAAACACAAGTTTTTGGACTCTTGTGTTTGCCCCCAACATATTTGGCAACTATTTTGCCTGATTTGTTAGTAAGCACATATGATGCATCAAAAGTCTTAAAAGATATGCTCATTTGATGCAGGAGGAATTTTCTTTCTAGGCATTTTAACATGAGTGGTATGCCTAGAGCTAGAAGCCTCATTTTTATACATGAATCCATGATGAGAAACATTGTGAGGTTTCCTATGAATTTTCCTAATTTTGTGCTCAGGATAGTTTGCAGGGTATAAAATGTAGCCCTCATTATCTTGAACTATGGGAGCCTTGCCCTTAACAAAATTAGACAATCTTTTAGGGGCATTAAGCTTGACATTGTTCCCCTGTTGGAAACCAGTGCCATCCTTAATGCCAGGGTGTCTCCCATTATAGAGCATGCTTCTAGCAAATTTAAACTTTTCATTTTCAAGTTCATGCTCATTAATTTTTGTAGTTAATTTAGCTATCTGATCATTTTGTTGTTTAATCATAGCAAGGTGATCATCAATAGCTTCTACATTAATATCTCTACATCTAGTGCAAATGGAAACATGCTCAACAGTGGATGTATAAGGTTTGCAAGCATTTAGTTCTTCTATCTTAGCATTTAATTTAACATTCTCATCTCTAAGACAGGAAATGGAATCATTGCAAACATTTAAATCTTTAACCTTAGAAACTAGGCTAGCATTTTCATCTCTAAGGCTAGAAATTGAATCATAACAAATGCTAAGCCTTTTAGATAAATTTTCACATTTCTCTACTTCCTGAGCATAAGCATTTTTCAATTTAACAAATTTTTTGTTCTCTTTAATTAGGAAGTCCTCTTGGCTATCCAAGAGTTCATCCTTCTCATTAATTGCTTCAATTAATGCATTTAACTTTTTCTTTTGGTCCATGCCAAGGTTGGCAAATAAAGACATTAAATTATCTTCACTATCACTAGAGCTACCCTCATCACTAGATGTTGTATATTTTGGGGTGGCTCTAGAGTGTACCTTCATTTTCTTGTCGTCCTTAGCCATTAGACACTTGTGGCCGACGTTGGAGAAGAGGAGGCCTTTATTGACGGCGATGTTGGTTGCGTCCTCGTCGGAGGAGGAGTCGGTGGAGCTCTCGTCGGAGTCCCATTCCCGACATATGTGGGCATCGCCGCCCTTCTTCTTGTAGTATCTTTTCTTCTCCTTCTTCTTCCCTTTCTTGTCGTCGTCCCTGTCACTTTCACTAGAGATAGGACATTTAGCAATAAAGTGATCGGACTTACCACACCGGTAGCACACCTTCTTGGAGTGGGACTTGTAGTTTTTCCCCCTCCTTTGCTTGAGGATTTGTCAAAAGCTCTTGATGATGAGCGTCATTTACTCGTTGTCTAGCTTGGAGGCGTCGATTGGAAGCCTACTTGGTGTAGACTCCTTCTCTTTCGTCGCTTTGAATGCAACGGGTTGCACCTTGGGTGTGGAGGTGGCGCCTTACTCCAAGTTGACAATGTGTTTGGAGTCTTTGATCATTAGCTCAAAGCTCACAAACTTGTCAATCACTTCCTCGAGAGACATATATTTATATCTAGGGTCTCCACGGATTAGTTGCACTTGAGTGGGATTACGAAAAACAAGTGATATAAGAATAACCTTGACCATGTCAAGGTCATCCCACTTGGTGCTTCCGAGGTTGCGCACTTGGTTGACCATCGTCTTTAGCCGGTTGTACATTGCTTGCGGCTCTTCTCCTTTATTGAGGACGAATCGACCGAGTTCTCCCTCGATTGTTTCGCGCTTGGTGATCTTGGTCACCTTGTCCCCTTCATGCGCGGTCTTGAGGACGTCCAAAATTTCCTTGGCGGTCTTTAATCCTCACACCTTGTTATACTCCTCTCGACATAGAGAGGCGAGGAGTATAGAAGTTGCTTGGGAGTTAAAGTGTCGTATTTGGGCGGCCTCGTCTGAGTCGTAATCCTTGTCCCCCACTTGTGGTACCTGCGCTCCAAATTCAACTATGTCTCATATGCTTTCGTGGAGTGAGGTTAGGTGATGCCTCATTTTATCACTCCACATACAATAATCTTCACCATCAAAATATGGCGGTTTGCCTAGGGGAATGGAAAGTAATGGAGCGCGCTTAGAAATACGGGGATAGCGAAGTGGCATCTTACTATACTTCTTGCGCTCATGGCGCTTAAAAGCGACGGATGACTCAGAGCTTGATGTTGAGGGTGACGAAGAGTCAGTCTCGTAGTAGACGACCTTTTTCATCTTCTTCTTCTTGTCACCTTTCTGATGTGACTTGATGGATGAAGAGGATTCCTCCTTGTGTTTGTTGTCGAACTCCCTTGAGAGAGTCCTCCCCGAGCTTGCAGACTTGTCGCCAGTCACAATCTCCCTCTTGGCGTGATCTCCCGACATCACTTCGAGTTGTTAGACTCTAATGAAGCATCGGGCTCTGATACCAATTGAAAGTCGCCTAGAGGGGGGTGAATAGGTGTAATCTGAAATTTACAACTTTAGCCACACGCTACAAGCCGGGGTTAGCGTTAGAACTAAAATCAAGTCTGGGAGAGAGGGGGAAAACAAATCAAATGAGAATCAAGCGAATTGACACGGTGATTTGTTTTACCGAGGTTTGGTTCCAAAGAACCTAGTCCCCGTTGAGGAGGTCACAAAGATCGGGTCTATTTCAACCCTTTCCCTCTGTCAAACGGTCACTTGGACCGAGTGAGTCTTCTTCCTTAATCTCACGGGTCACTAAGACCCCGCAAGGACCACCACACACTTGGTGTCTCTTACCTTGCTTACAAAGCACTTGAGAATAAGAGAAAGAAAAGAAGAAAGGCAATCCAAGAAGCAAGAGCTCAAAAGAACACAAAATCTCTCTCACACAAGTCACTAAGTGTTTGAGATGAATTTGGGACTTGGAGAGGCTTTGATCTTATGAATTATGTCTAGGAGTGAATGCTAGAGCTCTTGTATTGAATGTGATGTTCAGAAATCTTAGATGCTAGAAGTTGTGGTGGTTGGGGGTATTTATAGCCCCCAACCACCAAGGTAGTCGTTGGGGAGGCTGCTGTCGATGGGCGCACCGGACACTCACTGTTCAGTGTCCAGTGCACCGCCACGTCACCCAACCGTTAGGGTTCTGGAGCAGTTGACCGTTGGCACCTTTGTCTTCTTGTGGCACCGGACAGTCTGGTGGTGCACCGGACAGTCCGGTGCCCCTCTGACCCACTGCTCTGACTTCTGCCGCGACACTGTTGCTCACTGTAGCTCCTGTTAGAGTCGACTGTTGCGCGAGTTAGTCGTTGATCCGCTGGCACACCGGACAGTCCGGTGAATTATAGCGGAGCGCTCCTGCATTTTCCCGAGACTGGCTGGTTGACCCTTGTACGGTCTTGGTGCACCGGACAGTCCGGTGCGCCAGACCAGAGCACACTCCGTTCTTTGCTCCGGTTCAATTTGGTCCCTAACTTGAACCTTTTATTGGTTTGTGTTGAACCTTATGCACCTGTAATACATGAGTTCTAGAGCAAACTAGTTAGTCCATATGTTTGTGTTGGACATTCAACCACCAAAATTAATTGTAGGAAAAGGTTAACCCTATTTCCCTTTCAAGGCACTTTACCGAATCATAGGCCCAAAGTAGGGGCATCGGCCACAAAGATACAAAACGATGTGTCTACGTGTATTGTTTTGGTATCGTCACCAACCCATTGACTTAACATTTGGTGTAAAGTAGAAGGTACATGTTGATTGACATGTATCCAACCTCTCCCTAGGATTGTACTATAGTCTCCTTGTACCTCGACGACAAAAATACAGCGGCCATGGTTTTGGTCCCGATGGTCTGCTCAACGGACGTCACACCATTAGCCTCGATTGGACTGCTGCTCACAACATGCCAAGAGTTATGTTAGTCCTGATCAACTCGTTATCTAGCTTGCATAGCTTTCGGTACAAAGAATATGCTAGCAAGCTGACGGTCGCACCACCATCAAATCAATATCCTTGAAATTGGTGTCCCATCAATACGGTTGTGCACAAAGAGCGGCTATAGACGATCTTGTGCTTGAGGACCATATTATGGAGTTCCCAATCAGTCTTGCACTAGTGGTGCCAACCTATCAAATACGAATGTTTGTGGTGCCCTAGGCTTGGTAATATGTTAGCCCATATGGATACTGTGGGTGTGGCATTATCCCTCCCCATATTGGATTTGGGATGTACTATGTGGGTAGGTAAGCAAGTGGATAGGCGGGTGAATGTGTAGGTGGATAAATAGGTGGGTAACCAACGACTTAGCAGGTGGTGCTTCCCATGGTGTCAGTGGTGTTGGTGGAACTAGCTAAGTCACCTTTTGTGTCGTTTCAGGCGGCCCTGTTTCTTTTGCTTGATTTTCTAATACTGGCGAATGAGGTTGCTTTTCTGGCCAATCTCGTGGAGCAGCTTTCTTGTTGACATATTTAGAAAGGAGCCAATTGAAAGTAGATTCGGTGCTGATAAGATGGCTTGATGCTTATGTATTTTGTTTCCACGTACCTATCTCTAATCGTTGAGGTCTAAAAGTCATGGGTTGTCACTGTTGTTGGACCTCCTCTAAAGACATTGACCTAGTGGCCAATCATGCTTGCCCCCCAGCGTCCTTGGATCTAATGGTGATCTTCAGCGTCTCCTTTCCATCGGGAGTCCATTAGGCAATCACCTCCCTAGAAAAAAAAATGTGAGGTTTCTCATCTACTGTGCAAGGCTCATTGATGACAATACTCTTGCCTTTGTCTTTATCGGTCACATCTAGCCGAATCAAAACCTTTTTCTCAGTTAGCTCTAATGTGTTGACAGAGAATGGTTGCATGTCAATCTGCATTTCCTAAAACTTGAAGCAGCCTTCATTTATAGCCAATTGTACTTGCTGACGGAAGACATTACAATCATTAGTGGTATGAGAAGACAAATTGTGCCATTTACAATAAGCATGATTTTCAATTCATCTAGTGGTGGAATGGTGTGAGTTATCTTAATGTTACCGCTTTTCAACAATTCATCAAATATTTTATCACAATTACCAACATTAAATGTGAACTTAATTTCTTCCTGTCGATTTTTCTGAATCAGATGCAAGGAAGAGCAGAAAGATGGTTTGGCTTTAGTGGTCCAAATGAGTTCAATGGCATACATATCTTTTGACTCATCATCAGAACTACTAGTATCACAGACAAGAATATGCACACTGTGACGAGTTGGTTTATTAATTTCTCTGCTCTGAATTTCATAAGCCAAAGCTCGCTGTCGCTGATGTAATGAGGTTAGCGATAAAAACTAGATGTCATCTATTTTGTTCCCTTTAAATATGGACAACCCCCATTAAAAGCTAGTCATGCTAACTGCTTATCTGTGGCATGGATCTGGAAGCATTGGTTTCTAATATCCTAGAATCTCCAGATATAGTCATTAATTGATTCATCGCACCCCTGTTGGAGCGATGCTAGATCTACTAACTATACTTCGTATTCCCTAGAGAAAAAGTGCTCATGAAATTTTTGTTCTAAATCATCCTAGGAATTAATAGAGTTAGGAGCCAACGCAGCATACCATGCAAAAGTGGTACCAAAAGAGATAACGAAAATAATCTAACACAAAAATCCTCCCTATCGACTAATTTCCCTAACTATGCTAGGTATTGTCCTATCTGTTAATGAGTGCTTCTACCACTTTTGCTCCAAAATTTGGAGAAGTCTGGCACCATAGTCCCTAAAGGGTATTGTATGGTGTCAAATCGATGGTCATATGGTTTCCAATAAGACGAACCCAAACCAGACATACTGATCTCGAGACTGTCTCTGAACAATTCGGCTATTTCCTCCCAATTCTTATCCACGGTAGCCGGTGGTAGTATACCGGCTCTTGTGATGTGAGTCTCAGGTGGTCATGATGATTATCTATATAAGGGTAATCCAACGTGTGTGGTGGTGTGAACCTCTTTAACTCTCGACAAATGTTCTACTCTAGGTATGGGCATGCTTCAGTCTTGGTGCGCCGAAGGTAGAGGAGGGTAATGTTGTTGTGGCGTAGATCGTAATTGTGTGTTGTGTATATCATACCACTCTAGACGACCAATTCCGGGCGGTCCAAAGTTGGTCACCAAACGGTCCGGTGCGACTCCAGACAGTCTGTGGTGATGTAGCGAACGGTTCGATCTGATGTCGGATGGTCCAAGGTTGTACTCAGATGGTCTGGATGTGGTCAACGGTGCTGACATATCGCATAGGGATTGTGGGGGCAGTGGTTGTCCTAGGTATTAGTCCATTGACGTATACCATATAATGATTGGGTATGTGGGGGGCCATTTGTAACCCATGGGTTATGTATAGATGTCCTGGTGCTAGCCTCGTGTGATAGAAAACTAGGGACAGTGGATTTCTCAAATCCACGTGTGAGTTTCTTGAAGGATTCCTCCATCCCCCATGTACTATTTTAATTGATCCCTTTGTGAATGTACGTATTGTCTAAGGAACATGATACCGTCATATTTACTTACAGTGGTGGTCGGAGGCAAAAGTAGGAGGGACACGAGGTTGATCTTTCCTTGCTTGGTGATCTTCTAGTGCCCATCTACTATGAAGTGTGACATGAATTTTTCCTTTGCTGCTTCATGAGCCTGATCGATGAGGCCTTCAAATTGTCGTTGTTCGTCGACCAACAAACTCTCAAGTGTCGACCTGAGGATGTTGTTTTGGGATACATCAGTGCGATCTTTGGAACTTGCCAACGTGGCTGATCTAATAGATCAGATCTTTTGTGTCCATAGAGGAGTCACCAAGTATGCTGGTGCCTTTTGGGCCAAATACTAACGATCCCTACGCCCTGCACGCGGCATGCAAGTACTTAGGGATTTCTCTGTGGGTTGGCAGATTGTCCGTGGTAGGTCATCGAGCGGACCACGGTAGGTCAGTGGACCGTCCTCAATGGTGCAAAGAGCTCCGGGAAGCACCTAGATCCCACCTCCCAAGTGACCCCATTGGGGAGGAAGGATCTTGGGGTTGCCTTGGGATCGGAAGGCCACCCAAAGCGTCTCAAGATGACATAGAGCCAAAGCGAGGTGGAGATCAAGGTTGGGGACTACAACTAAGGCTAATCTATAGCTAGAAGTACTCCTAGATCTAACTAGCACATAGCCCGTGCTAACGCTATGATTCCGAGGAAGAGAGGGGAGGGGTTGACGACGACGGTGGCACGAGTATGGGGAGGGGGAGGGAGCGGATGGGTTAAGGGGGAGGGGAGGCTAAGGAGCAGGGTCGCGGTGGGCGGGGGAGGGATGAGTGATGATCTAAATAATATTGTCTATTAGATTTGAGTGATTAAGGGAGAGGGGTTATCTAGCGATTTGAACCGTTGATTTTTTATGTTATGTTAAGTCTGGGTGCAATTGTTTGGTGGATTTAGTAGAGGTTATAAGTGTGGGGTGTTTTGGTTTGGTGAGTTTTGTAAAGTTTAAACAGTTGGATTATATAGTGATATAGAACTATATACATAAGGAAATAAGATAAAAACTAGTTTGTACATCGATTGTTGGTTCTTTTAATCGACCGTATCCCTTCATATAAAAGGAGGTGGATCTGTTTTTAGGCGAAATTCAAAAGTTTTTGCGCGAGTTACTAGGACAACCCGTAATAAGGATAAAAACTCCAGCCTTTTGAATTTTAACGCGTCCGAACAGCTGGCTTTTAATCCGTGTTTTGCCGCTGCACGGAAAGTACCGTTGTCAGTACATTTTGGTGCCTGTAACTGTAATCCCCTGCAAATGAATTTTAGTGCCTTTATGAATTGCCTGCAACTGCCAGAGAATTGCTGCAGCACACCTTATATCACTCGTAACGAGTGTGTGGGCCGGGACGTCCGTCGATTGTGTTTTTCTTCCTCATTTGCACGTGAAGCAAGGCGACAACCAAATACAGCAGCCAGCAGCTTTGCGCAATCTTGTCCATATCCACGGACACGCACACCGCACACGCATGCTATATCTTCTCTTCCTCACCAGTCCGTCTCCGTCTTCAAGTTTAGGAAAGGAAGCACCGGAGCAGGCGATACGGCGCCGACGACAATGGCAGCAACAAGGGCTTCCCCAGTGCTTCTCTTGCTGCTCACCGTCCAGCTCAGCTTGCTCTTCCGCCTCCCCGACTCCCCCTCCACCCTCGCCCTCGCCCTCGCCGCGGAACCAGAGCAACAGAACGCCAAGCAGCATCGCCAGCCCGCGCTGCTGGTGCAGTCGACGTGCAACTCCACCAGCTTCTACGACCTCTGCATCGCCGCGCTCGCCGCCGACCCCGCCAGCTCCACCGCCGACGTCCCGGGCCTCGGCGCCATCGCCGTGTCCGCCGCCGCAAACAACGCCTCCGGCACGGCCGCCTTCCTCGGCAACGCCAGCGACGCCGCGGCCACCCCGCAGGCGGACCGCGCGCTCCTCCGCGCCTGCGCCGGCAAGTACGCCGCCGCCCGCGACGCGCTCGTGCAGGCGCGCGCGTCCCTCGCCGAGCAGGCCTACGACTACGCCTTCGTGCACGTGAGCGCCGCCGGCGAGTACCCCGCGGTGTGCCGCACGCTGTTCCGGCGCCGGCAGCAGCAGCAGCGTGGGGCGAGTAGGTCTGCGTACCCGGCGGAGCTGGCCAAGAGGGAGGAGGCGCTGCGGCGCCTGTGCACCATCGCCCTCGACATCATCTCCCTGCTGCAAAACCAGGAGACCTACTAGCTCCATGCATCTCAATTCTCAACTCTCACAGAAATGCAGTTGTCAGTCGGTTAGTCGATCTTGTTGATGCACAAGAGTAGTAAAATGGACCGGAGCAATGAACATTGATCAAGCATGCATGGATGCCCGTACAATGTAGTGCCGACACCAATACGATCGACATGAATAGTCCGCGGAATGAAAAAGGTTGCTCACGGACTTTTGTTTGCGGACGGGCATTAGCTTTCAATCTGTCTCTACCTCTTGGACTCAACTACCTAGAGAAAAGAGTACACCATATTCGTTAATTGCGTTGCAAATATTGTCTAATTAAAAAATTGCATGAGAAACCTTCAAGTACAAATTTTAACTTTCTTGGTCATTCATTCTTCGGGATATTATATTCTTTATGAATAGATATTGATCTCCATGGTCTATGTGTGAACTTCAATATTTTAGCAAATACAATCTACTTAATATTTGTAATTTTTAGTAGTTTACCTTTAAGATAGATTCAATTAAATATGACTCCCCTCATAAAGCCATACTTTGAACTTCATTTTTTGCATCACACTTTTCATAATTATTTGCTTAATTAATGGTAATACGGTACCATTGTCAGCGCATAGAGAAGGTCATTGCCCTAGATGCTACCAAAAGGCATTCAATTATTCTAGTATAGGAAGTTATTGTGGACCCCGAATATACCGGGACCACTGCTCCCTAGACCCCCATAGCCCAAGAACTTAGCCTAGATTTGGCCAAGGTAGGGGTCTAAATCTCTAGGTAGTTTAATCTCATGGCACTCTGAAGGAATAATGTCGACACCACCATGTACTAATAAAAACGACCGAGGGTCCTAGGGTCCTCGCTGCCCTAGGGAACTCCCGCACTCACGAGAACTAGTCTGCAATCTCTACTACTCTATAAGTCTTCAATGTAGACGTCCACAATCGTGTACCATGTTCTGCCGCACAATCCTCTCCCTCCGCTCCTCATCGCACGGATGCGCTCCCACCACGCCACAGCTGCTCTCACTTACCTCGCCCACTGCGCCAGAGCCGCAATCCGCGCCTCCCCCACCGCGCCCTTCCATCCATAGCGATCGCCGCAATCCAGCAAGTCCGCAAGGAGGAACACGGGCGTTTGGGGAGGCTACCTCGCGCGGTGGGGGTGAGAGCACCTAGAGGGGGGGTGAATAGGTGATCCTGTAAAAATCGAATACTTGTAGCCACAAAACTTGGTTAAGTGTTAGCACAATGGAATCAAGTGGCTAAGGACCGAGCTCTTGTGAAACACAATAGTCACAACGAAAACAAGCACAAGAGACACGGTGATTTATCCCGTGGTTCGGCTAAGTATAACACCTGCCTACTCCACGTTGTGGCATCCCAATGGACGAGGGTTGCACTCAACCCCTCTCAAGTGATCCAATGATCGACTTGAATACCACGATATTTTTCTTTCTTATACTCTTTCCCGTTTGCGAGGAATCTCCACAACTTGGAGCCTCTCGCCCTTACAATTGATGATCACAAAGAAGCATGGAAGTAAGGGTGGGAAGAGCAACACACACAAGACTCAAAGCACGAGCACAATCACGCACACAAAGCCACAACTTGAGCTCACAACACAACTCGAGGAGTTCTCTACTCAAATGGTGCTCAAGTCACTATCTCAAAAAATCGAATGCGCGAGAATGGAGTCTTGGTGCTTAGAGATGATCAAAGAATGATTTGTTGTCTCCTCCATGCGGCTAGGGGTCCCTTTTATAGCCCCAAGGCAGCTAGGAGCCGTTGAGACACAACAAGGAAGGCAATTCTTGCCTTCTGTCGGGTGGCGCACCGGATAGTCCGGTGCACCACCGGACAGCCACTGTAGCATGTCCAGTGCGGATCTCCTTCCATTCCTGGCGCAGTCGACCGTTGGATCTTCGGGCTGGTTGGCGCACCGGACACTGTCCGGTGCCCCCAACTGACCGTTGGTTGGGGCCACGCGTCGTGCGCGGATTGCGCGGCCGACCGTTGCGATGGCGGCTGTTGGCTCACCGGACAGTCCAGTGAATTTTAGCCGTACGCCGCCGATGAATTCCCGAGAGTGGCCAGTTCGCCAGAGCCCAGCCTGGCGCACCGGACAGTCCGGTGCACCCAGACTGAGCAGCAGTTGGCTGTACACAGCCAACTCTTTTCCAATCCTTTTCTTTTCCTGATTCTAGCACTTAGACAAATATTTTAGTACATAAAAACCAATGTACTAAGTCTAGAACCATACCTTCTTGTCGATTTGCACTTCATCCATCATTTGGCATATAATTACTCACTCAATATGTGTTGGTCACTTAATCACCAAAATATACTAGAAATGGCCCAAGGGCACATTTCCCTTTCAATCTCCCCCTTTTTGGTGATTTATGCCAACACATCAAAAAGCAACAAATAGAAGTGCAACATCAATGCAATTGAGAACAAAAATTGTCTCTTACAAGTTTTGACATATTTGGATCGTTCTTTGCCGCCACTTGGTTTGTTTTTACAAATCAAATTCATTTTCCTATCTCTAAGTTAAACACACATGTTTAGACACAAAGAGAGATAATCCAAGAGTAAGAATGATTAAGAGCCAAAAACTCCCCATTTTCCCATAATCAAACATTCTCCCCACAAGAGACCAAATTTTGATAGTAAGAGTTATTTTGACAAATCAAAAGTTCTACTCTACTCTTTTTCAAAAATTTCACAAGTGGTAGCTGATCCATTTGCTTTGGCCTTATTTTCTCCCCCTTTGGCATCAAGCACCAAAACGGGATCAATCTTGGCCCTTTAACCCCATTGCCTCACCAAAATTGTCAACTAAGAGCAAAAAGGCAATAAGAGTACGGAGATGAACTTGGAATAAATTACCCTTTCATCAGAGTGCAGTGGAAGTCTTGCATGAACCAAGTTCACTTTTCCCTTTCAATTTACCTTTGAGACTAAATTAAGTAAACTCAAGAACACGGTTAGTCTCAAGGGGTCAAGTTGTAGCATTTCTCCCCCTAAATATGTGCATCATTCACACATGGACTTGAGAGGTCCGGGGATCTCTTGCACAACTTGATCACCATAAGTAAGCAATAATATGCATAAAGGAACATGATCAAGGACATAAAACACATGTATGCTATAGATCAATCCAAGTTATGCGAATCTAAGACATTTAGCTCACTACGCAGCCTGCAAAAGGTCTTCTCATCTAAAGGCTTGGTAAAGATATCGGCTAGCTGGTTCTCGGTGCTAACATAAAACACTTCGATATCTCCCTTTTGCTGGTGGTCTCTCAAAAAGTGATGTCGGAAGTCTATGTGCTTAGTGCGGCTATGTTCAACAGGATTATCCGCCATGCGGATTGCACTCTCATTGTCACATAGGAGTGGGACTTTGCTCAGATTGTAGCCAAAGTCCCAGAGGGTTTGCCTCATCCAAAGTAGTTGCGCGCAGCACTGTCCTGCGGCAACGTACTCGGCCTCAGCGGTGGATAGGGCAACGGAAGTTTGTTACTTAGAACTCCAAGACACTAGGGACCTTCCTAGGAATTGGCACGTCCCTGATGTACTCTTTCTATCAACCTTGCATCCAGCATAATCGGAGTCTGAATATCCAATTAAGTCAAATGTAGACCCCTTTGGATACCAGATCCCAAAGCAAGGCGTAGCAACTAAATATCTAAGAATTCGCTTAAAGGCCACAAGGTGACACTCCCTTGGGTCGGATTGAAATCTAGCACACATGCATACGCTAAGCATAATATTCGGCCTACTAGCACATAAATAAAGCAAGGATCCTATCATAGACCGGTATGCCTTTTGATCAACGGACTTACCTCCTTTGTTGAGGTCGACATGTCCGTCGGTTCCCATTGGAGTCTTTGCAGGCTTGGCGTCCTTCATCCCGAATAGCTTGAGCAAGTCTTGTGTGTACTTCGTTTGAGAGATGAAGGTTCCGTCCTTGAGTTGCTTCACTTGGAACCCAAGGAAGTAATTCAACTCGCCCATCATAGACATCTCGAATTTCTGCGTCATCACCCTGCTAAACTCTTCACAAGACTTTTTGTTAGTAGAACCAAATATTATATCATCGACATAAATTTGGCATACAAATAGATCACCATCACAAGTCTTAGTGAAAAGAGTTGGATCGGCTTTCCCAACCTTGAAAGCATTAGCAATTAGAAAATCTCTAAGGCATTCATACCATGCTCTTGGGGCTTGCTTAAGTCCATAGAGCGCCTTAGAGAGCTTACACACATGGTCGGGGTACCGTTCATCCTCTACGTACACCTCCTCCTTGATTGGCCCGTTGAGGAAAGCGCTCTTCACATCCATTTGGAACAACCTGAAGGAATGGTGAGCGGCATAGGCTAACAAAATGTGAATAGACTCTAGTCTAGCCACAGAAGCAAAAGTATCCTCAAAGTCCAAACCTGCGACTTGGGCATAACCTTTTGCCACAAGTCGAGCCTTGTTCCTTGTCACCACCCCGTGCTCGTCCTGTTTGTTGCGGAACACCCACTTGATTCCCACAACGTTTTGCTTAGGACGTGGCACCAGGGTCCAAACTTCATTTCGCTTGAAGTTGTTGAGCTCTTCCTGCATGGCCAACACCCAGTCCGGATCTAGCAAGGCCTCTTCTACCCTGAAAGTCTCAATAGAAGAGACAAACGAGTAATGCTCACAAAAATTAGCTAATCTAGAGCGAGTAGTTACTCCCTTGCTTATATCACCCAAAATCTGGTCGACGGGATGATTCCTTTGAATCGTCGCTCGGATTTGAGTGGGAGGGGCCCATGATGCTTCTTCTTCCACCACTTGGTCTTCGTGTGCTCCCCCTTGATCACACGTCTCATCTTGAGGAACCTGTTCATCATTTGAGTTGGGGGTGCATCTTCGTTGAGGAAGAAGGTTGATCTTGCTCTTTGTGTTCCTGTGGTCGCACATTTCCAATCGCCATGGTGCGAATTGCGTCCGTTGGAACATCATCTTCATCTACATCATCAAGATCAACTTGCTCTCTTGGAGAGCCATTAGTTTCATCAAATACAACGTCGCTAGAGACTTCAACCAAACCCGATGATTTGTTGAAGACTCTATTGAAAGTCGCCTAGAGGGGGGTGAATAGGGCGAAACTGAAATTTACAAAGTTAATCACAACTACAAGCTGGGTTAGCGTTAGAGATATAATCAAGTCCGCGAGAGAGGGTGCAAAAACAGATCGCAAGCAAATAAAGAGTGTGACACGCGGATTTGTTTTACCGAGGTTTGGTACTTGCGAACCTACTCCCCGTTGAGGTGGTCACGAAGACCGGGTCTCTTTCAACCCTTTCCCTCTCTCAAACGGTCCCTCGGACCGAGTGAGCTTCTTCTTCTCAAACACTTGGAACACAAAGTTCCCGCAAGGACCACCACACAATTGGTGTCTCTTGCCTCAATTACAAGTGAGTTTGATCTCAAGAAAGATTGAGAAAGAAAAGAAGCAATCCAAGCGCAAGAGCTCAAAAGAACACAAGCAAATCTCTCTCACTAATCACTAAGGCGTTGTGTGGAATTTGGAGAGGATTTGATCACTTGGGTGTGTCTAGAATTGAATGCTAGAGCTCTTGTAAGTAGTTGAAGTGGGAAAACTTGGATGTCTTGAATGTGGGGTGGTTGGGGGTATTTATAGCCCCAACCACCAAACTAGCCGTTTGGTGGGGCTGTCTGTCGCATGGTGCACCGAACAGTCCGGTGCACACCGGACAGTGTCCGGTGCGCCAGCCATGTCACCAGGCCGTTGGGTTCCGACCGTTGGAGCTCTGACTTCTGGGCCCGCCTGGATGTCCGGTGGCGCACCGGACATGTACTGTAGAGTGTCCGGTGCGCCACTTCGCGTGTGCCTGACTTCTGCGCGCTCTGGCGCGCATTTAATGCTTCTGCAGGTGACCGTTGGCGCGAAGTAGTCGTTGCCCCGCTGGCTCACCGGATAGTCCGGTGCACACCGGACATGTCCGGTGAATTATAGCGGAGCGAATTCCCGAAGCTGGCGAGTTCCTAAGACGCCCTTCCTTGGAGCACCGGACACTGTCCGGTGTACACCGGACAGTTCGGTGAATTATAGCGAAGCGCCTCTGGATTTTCCCTAAGGTGAGGAGTTCAGCGTGAAGTCCCCTGGTGCACCGGACAGT
Organism: Zea mays; assembly: GCF_902167145.1. NCBI lineage: Eukaryota > Viridiplantae > Streptophyta > Magnoliopsida > Poales > Poaceae > Zea > Zea mays. The sequence continues at coordinate 55,641,116 of NC_050097.1, forward strand.
CCGGTGCGCCAGATCAGGGCACACTTCGGTTATCCCTTGCTCTTTTTGTTGAACCCAATTCTTGGTCTGTTTATTGGCTAAGTGTGAACTTTTGGCACCTATATAACTTATACACTAGAGCAAAACTAGTTAGTCCAATTATTTGTGTTGGGCAATTCAACCACCAAAATTAATTAGGAACTAGGTGTAAGCCTAATTCCCTTTCAATCTCCCCCTTTTTGGTGATTGATGCCAACACAAACCAAAGCAAGTATAGAAGTGCATAATTGAACTAGTTTGCGTAATGTAAGTGCAAAGGTTACTTGGAATTGAGCCAATATAAATACTTATAAGATATGCATGGATTGTTTCTTCATTTTTATCATTTTGGACCACGCTTGCACCACATGTTTTGTTTTTGCAAATTCTTTTGTAAATTCTTTTCAAAGTTCATTTGCAAATAGTCAAAGGTAAATGAATAAGATTTGGCGAAGCATTTTCAAGATTTGAAATTTTCTCCCCATAGTTTCAAATGCTTTTCCTTTGACTAAAACAAAACTCCCCCTAAATGAAATCTCCTCTTAGTGTTCAAGAGGGTTTTGATATATCAATTTTGAAATACTACTTTCTCCCTTTTGAACATAATAGGATACCAATTTGAAATTTCCAATTGAAAATCATTTTAAAATTAGGTGGTGGTGCGGTCCTTTTGCTTTGGGCTAATACTTTCTCCCCCTTTGGCATGAATCGCCAAAAACGGAGTCATTAGAGCCCTTACAACTACTTTCTCCCCCTTTGGTCATAAATAAATGAGTGAAGATTATACCAAAGATGAAGAGTTGCTCGGAGTGACGGTGAAGGATGAGTTACGGAGTGGAAGCCTTTGTCTTTGCTGAAGACTCCAATTCTCTTTCAATATACCTATGACTTGGTTTGAAATAGACTTGAAAACAGATTAGTCATAGCACATGAAAGAGATGTGATCAAAGGTATATGAATGAGCTATGTGTGCAAATCAACAAAAGAAGTTCCTAGAATCAAGAATATTTAGCTCATGCCTAAGTTTGTTAAAAGTTTGTTCATCTAGTGGCTTGGTAAAGATATCGGCTAATTGATCTTTAGTGTTAATATATGAAATCTCGATATCTCCCTTTTGTTGGTGATCCCTTAGAAAATGATACCGAATGACTATGTGTTTAGTGCGGCTATGCTCAATGGGATTATCCGCCATGCGGATTGCACTCTCATTATCACATAGAAGAGGAACTTTGGTTAATTTGTAACCATAGTTCCTAAGGGTTTGCCTCATCCAAAGTAGTTGCGCGCAACAATGGCCTGCGACAATGTACTCGGCCTCGGCGGTAGAAAGAGCTACATAATTTTGCTTCTTTGAATCCCAAGACACCAAGGATCTTCCCAAGAACTGGCAAGTCCCCGATGTGCTCTTTCTATTGATTTTACACCCCGCCCAATCGGCATCCGAATAACCAATCAAATCAAATGTGGATCCCCTAGGATACCAAAGCCCAAACTTAGGAGTATAAACTAAATATCTCAAGATTCGTTTAACGGTCGTAAGGTGAGCTTCCTTAGGGTCGGCTTGAAATCTTGCACACATGCATACGGAAAGCATAATATCCGGTCGAGATGCACATAAATATAGCAAAGAGCCTATCATCGACCGGTATACCTTTTGATCGACGGATTTACCTCCCTCGTCGAGGTCGAGATACCCATTGGTTCCCATGGGTGTTGTTGGGGACTTGTTCTCAAATGCTTCGAATTAAGAACAAGGCAACACAAGAAATGTTAAACGTTAAAGTCCTTCGTCCTTCGAAGCATTATTTCCCTTAGGGCATAATGATTTTCGGACGAAGGTTATGAAGGACATACCTTCATAACTTCAACATATAATAATGAAGAAGGAATCATATGAGGCACAAAAGATAGCATAAACCATTATGTATTATTATCAACTCATTTCTGTATTATTATTATAGAAAAGTAGAAATAATATCAAATTACAAATGTACCTTCGGCTTGAAAGAAGGCGAAAGTACAAGCGTGACGCAAAAGCAAATGCCAAGTCAGCGTGAGCAGTACGGGGGTACTGTTCACCTATTTATAGGCACGGGACACGGCCCATATAAAATTACATCCATGCCCTTTACATTTGGTAGTAATTCTATAGTAATCCACCGAGGTCTGAATAGCCTTTTCATCTTTAAGTCGATTTCCTTTTCTACTACCACGCCGAAGCTTTCCTGCTCACATCTTCGGTGCTGTATCAACCTTCGTATTATTTGGGCTTCTCCTACTGTGATATCGACTCGAGTCCGAAGATACCTGTTCACACATTATACTCCAGAAACACTGTTAAATCTTGTTTTTGAGGACCTTCGGAAGCCGAAGGCCCCCAACAGTAGCCCCTCGCAATATTAATTTGTTAGAATAATAAATTTAGATTGCGACATGGACGAAGGCCTAAAGCCGAAGGTCCGAAAAAACACCTTCCCTTTGCTAGAATAGCAACATTCACTGACAAGCGGGGTCTTCCAATTTTCAACGCACTGGGCGTATAAATAAGAGCATACCGCGAGCTCATTTGGTACGCTCTCTTGCCATCTGCTCTTGCTCACTCAATTTTTAGCTCTTGCGCACCAAGACTTGCTTAGCTTTTTAAGTTTTTAAGCTTCGGCGTTGAAAACAGTTTTTTAGTGTTTCCGAAGATGTCTGAAGATAAGAAGGTTGTTGCCGAGATGAAGCTGAGTCTCTCTGAAGAGAAAAACCTGGGGTTTCTTATAGCAATGTCGAAGACCAATACAGAAAAAATCACCAAAGAGATTTTAGAAGGTTTGTCTGAAGATACTGATGACAGCGACAGTTATGATGTGGATAGTGGTGGTGAAGACTCCGAAGATCGCCCTTGGCGACCAAGCCATGCGGTTTTCGGCAAATCAAGTATCAAAGAAAATCATCTTGTCAACATGAGGGGAAGATATTTCCGGGACTTGTCCGTTGTGAGGGCCGACGAAGGAGAAAAGACTTGTCCGAACCCTGAAGAAAATGAAGTCGTAGTGTACCGAAGCTTTTTGAAAGCTGGACTACGATTTCCCCTGAGCAACTTTGTCGTAGAGGTGCTGAAAATATTTGAAGTCTATCTTCACCAACTTACCCCCGAAGCAATCATAAGGCTGAATATCTTCGTGTGGGCCGTGAGAAGCCAAGGTCTGGAACCTGATGTGAAAAGTTTCTGCAACATACACGAATTATCATACGAGACAAAACCCTGGGGTAAGGAACAGTATCACAATAATTTTGGCTGCTACAGTTTCGTTTCTCGGTCTGGGTCAAGCTGTCCCGTGCCAACCTTTCGGAAGAGATGGCCCGGCGACTGGATGACAGAATGGTTTTATGTGAAGAATGACCTGAAAACACGGGAAGATATTAAAGGTATAGTTATGCGCCCTATTTGGCAAAGCTTCGGCCTGCGGAGGCCGAAGGTTGAAATGAATGAAGCTGCCGAAGAATGCCAGAGAGCCTTCGGAGTTATTTGTTCTTTTATTGGAACAAGAGATTTGGTCCAAGAGCATATTGCCTTCAGAGTATGGCCGCTCGCGGAAAAATGGGAAATGCCACAAGAGACTATAAAGGAGGCTGACGAAGGTGGACTTATCAGGCTGAAGTATACTTTCAAATTCAGAGACAAATTCGTAGAGCCAGATGATGACTGGCTAAAAAGCATTGAAAATGTAAGTGATGAACTACTTGGGGTTTATTCAAAGGCCGAAGATACTGCATTGTCAGCAGCCTTCGGAGGCCGGAAAAAGAAAAGACTGAACCGAGTGTTTGACGCAATTGGGTTCGTGTACCCCGACTACCAGTATCCAACGCGGGGCCAAAAAAGAAAAAGCGCAACTTCTGCACAGGAAACTGCTTCAGCCGCTCCCAGCGAGCCAGCGCCGAAGAGACAAAGGGTAAAAGTTCTCACACACCGGCCACGCTACATTGAACCAGCTATAGTGCCTGAGTTCGCCGGTGAAACCTCTTCGGCCACCGAAATTAAAGAACTAACTTCAGAGCCGAAGTTCGAAGAAAAAGCTGAAGCACCTTCAGTAGAGAAAGCAGAAGAACCGAGTACTGAAGGAACGAAAATATTGGAAATTTTAAGTCCTTCAGCAAGTGTTGGGACAACAAAAAACCAAAAGGGCCCAGCGGTGACCCCAAAAATAAAAAAAATGGTCACTGTGCTAGATGTTCTGGAGACAATTGAGTCCTCAAGCACGACTCCGAAGAAGACTGTTGAAACTTCCGAAGTGGAAACTGAAATCTTTGATGCTGAAGCTCCAAAGCAACAAACTGAGACTGAAGCTGGGCCTTCAGAGCCCATGAAGGTAAAATCCTTGGAAACCGAGGAAGAAAAAATGACAGAGCCAATTCTTGTTGAAGAAATCAGTGCTGTTGCCCCCGAAGCATCCCCCAAAGTCCTTGATTATATTGTTCGACATGCTTCGGGGAAAAAGTTGTCTGAAAAAGAAAAGCAAGAGGCCCAGTTTTACGCCCAAAAACTGAAATATCCAAAGGGGGCGTTGATATTCAACGGCAGCGGAGAAGAAGACTTCTTGTATTGTCTCCCTGACAGCAAGGAGATTTCTATCTGTCGGGAGATGAGCAAGAGCTTCGGATTCCCAACACTTGAAGACGGGCTCTCGGTGTTGTCGAAAAACGAGCTGACCGACAGCTTGGTGTACAATAGCTTAAAGGTGCAAAAAATGAGGTCTTTGTATTTTTTCTTGAAACCAAAATTTTTTGTTTGCTTAAATTTATTGACGCACATACATTTTTCTTTGCAGGGCCTTATACTTAGTAATGCCCTTAGGGCCCAAAAATATGCCGAAGATGAAGGGTGTGTTATGGCCCTGAGCAACCTTCGTTCCGAAGTAATTGAACTAAGGAATGAAGGTCTCGAAAAAGATAAAATATTGCATTTATTGATAAATAGAATAAAAGAAGACGAAGCTACTTTTAAAGGTCAAGCTGAGGCTCAGAAGCGTGAAATTGAAGATCTTCGAAAACAACTAGCCAGAGCTAAAGAGGAACGCATACTTGAAGAAACGAGGCGAGAACTTAGCGACCAATGGGCAAATCATTTAGAAGGAACTGTTGAAGAGCTTCGTTCGTCCAAGAAAAGATGCTACGACAAATCTATGGAGTGTGTTAAGAAAATGAAAACTAGCTTCGCCAGCGTTGGCGCATTTTCGAGCGAAGAAAACTTTACAAGAGGCAACCCCGAAGATCCCATCGAATGGATTAATCACGAAGCTGAGGCCTTCGAGGAAATTTTAAATAGCCGTGTGGACATATGTGCTTTTTCGGGTGCCAGGGGGATTGCCACCATTTTGGAGAAAAAGGGCTGCGAGCATGTAAAGATTTTAGCGCAATCCGAAGCTACCTTGTCCTTCGAAGATGCAAAAGATCCTTCAGCCGAAGCTAGCATGGTTGGTGGAAAATTTTTCACCGATGTCTGGGACAATGGTGGTCGAGAAATGGCCCGAGAAATTATCCAAAAAAGCGAAAAGGGCATCCATGATGCTAGAAAAGTAGCAGAGGCTGCTGAGAAAAGCGCAGAGCCCGAAGGGCAAATAGGTATTAACTAATGGTTTTTATTGTGTTGTAATTTTTGATTTTAAACTTCGTTCGCAATTTGTAATAGCCATGTAGCTGTATCCTGTCCTCCCTCAGATCCTACTAAAGCGTCTCCGGGCCCTCCCCCGAAAGATGACGATGAAATTAAAAAGATGGCTGAAGCTATCATGGATCAAGTTGTTAATCAACTCCTGAATGAAGCTGCGGAAGTAGTACTTAGGGAAGACTAGGTGCTATTGTAAAAACATCTGAAATATAATATGTATAATATCTTGTTTCCTGAATGTAATATACTTGTCTTTTTTTTATGGTTCAATTCTTTACGATGCATGAAATTTTACATACATACCGTTTTCGAGTCTTTGACGAAAAAACACCTTCCCTTCTTTTCATGCTTCGTGAAGAAGAATTTTCATTTATCACAACAATATCCGTAGTGTTCTGATGAAGAATATCCAAGCTTCGTGAAGATATTTTCCGAAGCTACACTTCCGAAGATCAATAGTGTATCTCCTTGTGACTTAGCATGATTTTCCCCTTTTTCAAAACATTCTTCTGAAGATCGATATTGTATCCCCTTCTTGTGCCATATGCAGCATGATGTATGATGCTTATGCCATGCGAAATGATGTGATGATGTTATGCTATGTAAAATGGTATTTATTCCGAAGATACACGCACATCCCTGTAATAAAACACATAATCTTTTTAGATCAGCGTTGACTTTTCGCTGTAAGCCTCCCTTAGGAGCTTCTTCGCCTTTTACTTCAGCGGAATCAGCGTTTATTTTTCGCTGTAAGCCTCCCTTAGGAGCTTCTTCGCCTTTTACTTTCAGCGGTATTCGCGTTGACTTTTCGCGCTTCGCCTTTTACTTAGGCGGTATCAGCGTTTATTTTTCGCTGTAAGCTCTGCATTCCCTTTGGAACGACTTTGGAGCAGAAAACTTACACTGCGCTCACTTTGGAACGGCTTTTTGTAACTTCAGCAAACTTACTCTGCGTTCCTTAGAACGACTTTTTGTTGCTTCGAAGAATTTTTGATAATTCGAAGGTCCTCCTTGTTATCGCAAATCTTTAAGCTTCAACAACTTAAGCCTGTGGAGAAAATATATTTTCCTTGTGGAAAACAACGAAACTATTACATGAAATTTAAAAAATGTCCTTTATTACACAGAAAATAAAACTGAACGGAAAAGACTACTATCAAGGTAGGATATTTGTCAATAGATGTGCTTCGACTCTGGCACAGTTCTATTGACTGTGCGAGCTTCGGACTGTTCTCTGAAGTCCCTTTGGTGTTGAGCATATTGGCCCCCTTCTGGCTGCTGGCCTTGTTGCAGCGGTGGTGGAGGCGGAGGCTGTTGCCAGGAAGCTTGAGGTTGACTCGCCGAAGCAACAGAAACTGCAGGGTGGTTGCCTACATATTCTGGGATGTAAGGCGAATGATACGAAGCAGTGTGCATGATTTGCTTCGGCTGAGCCTGTTGTGCTGCAGCTTCGGCTATCTCCTTTTGCTTCTGGATGGTAACATGGCACATCCTGGTGGTATGGCCCTTGTTTTCACCACAGAACAAGCAAAATATTCTCCTTGGTTGATCTCCAAACCTTCCGCCGAAGCCCCTGGCGCCTCTGCCTCTTGGAGCTGGCGGCCGGAAGGAGCTTTGCTGTTGCCCCGAAGCCTGTGAGGAGCACTGTGGCCTTTGCTGCTGACTTCCCTTATCATCATTTTGAGTAGAGTTGTGAATTGACCTAACATGCCTCGGATAAAATCTTCCTCCGAAGCCCCTGGTCATTTCAGAAAACCTGAAAGCCTCCTCCCTTCTTTGACGAAAATCATTGTCGGCACGAATATACTCGTCCATCTTCTGGAGCAACTTCTCCAAAGTTTGAGGAGGCTTCCTAGCAAAGTACTGAGCTGAAGGTCCTGGCCGAAGTCCCTTGATCATGGCCTCAATGACAATTTCATTGGGCACTGTTGGTGCCTGTGCCCTCAAACGCAAGAACCTCCGGACATACGCCTGAAGGTATTCTTCGTGATCCTGGGTGCACTGGAATAGAGCTTGAGCAGTGACCGGCTTCGTCTGAAACCCTTGGAAGCTGGTTAACAACATGTCCTTCAGCTTTTGCCATGAAGTGATCGTTCCTGGCCGAAGAGAGGAATACCAGGTTTGAGCAACACTCCTGACAGCCATAACAAAAGATTTTGCCATGACTGCAGTATTGCCACCATACGAAGATACTGTTGCTTCGTAGCTCATCAGAAACTGCTTCGGGTCTGAATGGCCGTCGAATATGGGAAGCTGAGGCGGCTTGTAGGACGGAGGCCAAGGTGTAGCCTGCAGCTCAGCGGACAGAGGAGAATCATCATCAAAAGCAAAATTTCCATGGTGAAAATTCTCATACCAGTCATCTTCGTTGAGGAAACCCTCCTGATGAAGGTCTTTATTCTGAGGCCTTCGGTTCTGCTCATCCTGAGTAAGATGACGAACTTCTTCAGAGGCTTCGTCTATCTGCCTTTGCAGTTCAGCTAGCCTGGCCATCTTTTCCTTCTTCCTCTACACCTGTTGATGAAGCATCTCCATGTCTCTGATTTCTTGGTCTAGCTCATCCTCTAGCGGTGTCGGGCTGACAGCCTTCCTCTTCTGGCTTCGGGCCTCCCGAAGGGAGAGAGTCTCCTGATTGGGGTCTAGCGGTTGCAGAGCTGCAGCCCCAGTTGCTGAAGCTTTCTTCGGTGCCATAGCGAAGGTTTATGATCGCCGAAGGTGTTCAAAACTCAAAGAGTGGAAGTGAGTTCACCGGAGGTGGGCGCCAATGTTGGGGACTTGTTCTCAAATGCTTCGAATTAAGAACAAGGCAACACAAGAAATGTTAAACGTTAAAGTCCTTCGTCCTTCGAAGCATTATTTCCCTTAGGGCATAATGATTTTCGGACGAAGGTTATGAAGGACATACCTTCATAACTTCAACATATAATAATGAAGAAGGAATCATATGAGGCACAAAAGATAGCATAAACCATTATGTATTATTATCAACTCATTTCTGTATTATTATTATAGAAAAGTAGAAATAATATCAAATTACAAATGTACCTTCGGCTTGAAAGAAGGCGAAAGTACAAGCGTGACGCAAAAGCAAATGTCAAGTCAGCGTGAGCACTACGGGGGTACTGTTCACCTATTTATAGGCACGGGACACAGCCCATATAAAATTACATCCATGCCCTTTACATTTGGTAGTAATTCTATAGTAATCCACCGAGGTCTGAATAGCCTTTTCATCTTTAAGTCGGTTTCCTTTTCTGCTACCACGCCGAAGCTTTCCTGCTCACATCTTCGGCGCTGTATCAACCTTCGTATTATTTGGGCTTCTCCTACTGTGATATCGACTCGAGTCCGAAGATACCTATTCACACATTATACTCCAGAAACACTGTTAAATCTTGTTTTTGAGGACCTTCGGAAGCCGAAGGCCCCCAACAGGTGTCTTGATGGGTTTGGCATCCTTCATACCAAACTTGCTTAGAATATCTTGAGTATACTTCGTTTGGCTTAGGAAGGTGCCCTCTTGGAGTTGCTTCACTTGAAATCCTAAGAAATACTTCAACTCCCCCATCATAGACATCTCGAATTTTTGTGTCATGATCCTACTAAATTCTTCACATGTAGATTCGTTAGTAGACCCAAATATAATGTCATCAACATAAATTTGGCATACAAACAAATCATTGTCAAGAGTTTTAGTAAAGAGTGTAGGATCGGCCTTTCCGACTTTGAATCCATTAGTGATAAGGAAATCTCTAAGGCATTCATACCATGCTCTCGGGGCTTGCTTGAGCCCATAAAGCGCCTTAGAGAGTTTATAAACATGGTTAGGGTACTCACTATCTTCAAAGCCGGGAGGTTGCTCAACATAGACCTCTTCCTTGATTGGTCCATTGAGGAAGGCACTCTTCACGTCCATTTGATAAAGCTTGAAGCCATGGTAAGTAGCATAGGCCAATAGTATGCGAATTGACTCAAGCCTAGATACGGGTGCATCGGTTTCACCGAAATCCAAACCTTCGACTTGGGAGTATCCTTTGGCCACAAGTCGAGCTTTGTTCCTTGTCACCACACCATGCTCGTCTTGCTTGTTGCGGAAGACCCATTTGGTCCCTACAACATTTTGATTAGGACGTGGAACCAAATGCCATACCTCATTCCTAGTGAAGTTGTTGAGCTCTTCTTGCATCGCCACCACCCAATCCGAATCTTGAAGTGCTTCCTCTACCCTGCGTGGCTCAATAGAGGAAACAAACGAGTAATGTTCACAAAAATGTGCAACACGAGATCTAGTGGTTACCCCCTTATGAATGTCGCCGAGGATGGTGTCGACGGGGTGATCTTGTTGGATTGCTTGGTGGACTCTTGGGTGTGGCGGCCTTGGTTCTTCATCCTCCTTGTCTTGATCATTTGCATCTCCCCCTTGATCATTGCCATCATCTTGAGGTGGCTCATTTGTTTGATCTTCTCCTTCATCAACTTGAGCCTCATCCTCATTTTGAGTTGGTGGAGATGCTTGCGTGGAGGAGGATGGTTGATCTCGAGCATTTGGAGGCTCTTCGGATTCCTTAGGACACACATCCCCGATGGACATGTTCCTTAGCGCGATGCACGGAGCCTCTTCATCACCTATCTCATCAAGATCAACTTGCTCAACTTGAGAGCCGTTAGTCTCATCAAACACAACGTCACAAGAGACTTCAACTTGTCCAGTGGACTTGTTAAAGACTCGATATGCCCTTGTGTTTGAATCATATCCTAGTAAAAAGCCTTCTACAGTCTTAGGAGCAAATTTAGATTTTCTACCTCTTTTCACAAGAATAAAGCATTTGCTACCAAAGACTCTAAAATATGAAATGTTGGGCTTTTTACCGGTTAGGAGTTCGTATGATGTCTTCTTGAGGATTCGGTGTAGATACAACCGGTTGATGGCGTAGCAAGCGGTGTTGACCGCCTCGGCCCAAAACCGATCTGAAGTCTTGTACTCATCAAGCATGGTTCTTGCCATGTCCAATAGAATTCGATTCTTCCTCTCCACTACATCATTTTGTTGTGGCGTGTAGGGAGAAGAGAACTCATGCTTGATGCCCTCTTCCTCAAGGAAGCCTTCGATTTGTGAGTTCTTGAACTCCGTCCCGTTGTCGCTTCTAATTTTCTTGATCCTTAAGTCGAACTCGTTTTGAGCCCGTCTCAAAAATACCTTTAAGGTCTCTTGGGTATGAGATTTTTCCTGCAAAAAGAATACCCAAGTGAAGCGAGAATAATCATCCACAATAACTAGACAGTACTTACTCCCGCCGATGCTTATGTAAGCAATCGGGCCGAATAGATCCATGTGTAGGAGCTCCAGTGGCCTGTCGGTCGTCATGATGTTCTTGTGTGGATGATGGGCACCAACTTGCTTCCCTGCTTGGCATGCGCTACAAATCCTGTCTTTCTCAAAATGAACATTTGTTAATCCTAAAATGTGTTCTCCCTTTAGAAGCTTGTGAAGATTCTTCATCCCAACATGTGCTAGTCGGCGATGCTAGAGCCAGCCCATGTTAGTCTTAGCAATTAAGCAAGTGTCGAGTTCAGCTCTATCAAAATCTACCAAGTATAGCTGACCCTCTAACACTCCCTTAAATGCTATTGAATCATCACTTCTTCTAAAGACAGTGACACCTATATCAGTAAAAAGACAGTTGTAGCCCATTTGACATAATTGAGAAACAGAAAGCAAATTGTAGTATAAAGAATCTACAAGAAAAACATTGGAAATAGAATGGTCAGGAGATATAGAAATTTTACCCAATCCTTTGACCAAACCTTGATTTCCATCCCCGAATGTGATAGCTCGTTGGGGATCTTGGTTTTTCTCATAGGAGGAGAACATTTTCTTCTCCCCTGTCATGTGGTTTGTGCACCCGCTGTCGATGATCCAATTTGAGCCCCCGGATGCATAAACCTACAAAACACGTTTAGTTCTTGACTTTAGGTACCCAAATGGTTTTGGGTCCTTTGGCATTAGAAACAAGAACTTTGGGTATCCAAACACAAGTCTTTGACCCCTTGTGCTTGCCCCCAACATATTTGGCAACTACCTTGCCGGATTTGTTAGTTAACACATATGATGCATCAAAAGTTTTAAATGAAATGTCATGATCATTTGATGCACTAGGAGTTTTCTTCTTAGGCAACTTAGCACGGGTTGGTTGCCTAGAACTAGATGTCTCACCCTTATACATAAAAGCATGATTAGGGCCAGAGTGAGACTTCCTAGAGTGAATTCTCCTAATTTTGCTCTCGGGATAACCGGCAGGGTACAAAATGTAACCCTCGTTATCCTGAGGCATGGGAGCCTTGCCCTTAACAAAATTAGACAATTTCTTAGGAGGGGCATTAAGTTTGACATTGCCTTCCTGTTGGAAGCCAATGCCATCCTTAATGCCAGGGCGTCTCCCACTATAAAGCATACTACGAGCAAATTTAAATTTTTCATTTTCAATCTCATGCTCGGCAATTTTTGCATCTAGTTTAGTTATATGATCATTTTGTTGTTTAATTAAAGCCATATGATCATGTATAGCATTAATATCAACATCTCTACATCTAGTGCAAATAGTAGTGTGCTCAATGGTAGATGTAGAGGGTTTGCAAGATTTCAATTCTACAACCTTAGCATGCAATATATCATTTTTAGTTCTAAGGTCGGAAATTGTAACATTGCAAATATCTAGTTCTTTAGCCTTAGTAAGCAATTTTTCATTTTCAATCCTAAGGCTAGCAAGAGACATGTTTAATTCTTCAATCTTAGCAAGCAAATCATCATTATCATTTCTAAGATTGGGAATCGAAACATTACAAGTAATAGAATCAACCTTAGCTAATAAATTAGAATTCTCATTTCTAAGGTTGTCTATAGTCTCATGGCAAGTGCTTAGCTCACTAGATAATTTTTCACATTTTTCAACTTCTAGAGTATAAGCATTTTTAACTTTAACATGCTTTTTGTTTTCCTTGATTAGGAAGTCCTCTTGGGAATCCAAGAGATCATCCTTCTCATGGATGGCACTAATTAATTCATTTAATTTCTCTTTTTGTTGCATGTTTAAGTTGGCAAAAAGGGTACGCAAATTATCTTCCTCATCACTAGCATTATCATCACTAGAGGACTCATATGAGACACTTGTGGCCGACGTTGGGGAAGAGAAGTCCCTTGGTGACGGCGATGTTGGCGGCGTCCTCGTCGTCGGAGGAGTCGCTTGAGCTTTCGTCGGAGTCCCACTCGCGACAAACATGGGCATCGCCGCCCTTCTTCTTGTAGTACCTCTTCTTCTCCTTTCTTCTTCCCTTCTTGTCATCGACCCTGTCACTGTCACTAGAAATAGGACATTTTGCAATAAAGTGACCGGGCTTACCACACTTGTAGCAAACCTTGTTGGAGCGGGGCTTGTAAACTTTCCCTCTCCTTTGCTTGAGGATTTGGCGAAAGCTTTTGATGACAAGCGCCATTTCCTCGTTGTCGAGCTTGGAGGCGTCGATGGGTGTTCTACTTGGTGTAGACTCCTCCTTCTTCTCCTCTGTCGCTTTGAATGCGACCGGTTGAGCTTCGGACGTAGAAGGACCGTCAAGCTCGTTGATCTTTCGTGAGCCCTTGATCATGAATTCAAAGCTCACAAAATTCCCGATTACTTCCTCGGGGGTCATTAGTGTATATCTTGGGTTGCCACGAATTAATTGCACTTGAGTAGGGTTAAGAAAAATAAGTGATCTTAGAATAACCTTAACCACCTCGTGGTCATCCCATTTCTTGCTCCCGAGGTTGCGCACTTGGTTCACCAAGGTTTTGAGTCGGTTATACATATCTTGTGGCTCCTCACCTTGGCGAAGACGGAAGCGACCGAGCTCCCCCTCGATCGTTTCCCGCTTGGTGATCTTGGTGAGTTCATCACCCTCGTGCGCGGTCTTGAGCACGTCCCAAACTTCCTTGGCGCTTTTTAATCCTTGCACCTTGTTGTGCTCCTCCCTACTTTGAGAGGCGAGGAGTATGGTTGTGGCTTGGGAGTTGAAGTGCTCGATTTGGGCCACCTCGTCCTCATCATAATCCTCATCCCCTACAGATGGTACCTGTGCTCCAAACTCAACAATGTTCCATATACTTTTGTGGAGTAAGGTTAGATGAAATTTCATTAAATCACTCCACCTAGCATAATCTTTACCGTCAAAGGTTGGCAGTTTGCCTAATGGAACGGAAAGTAATGGAGTATGTCTAGAAGTGCGAGGGCAATGTAAGGGGATCTTACTAAACTTCTTGCGCTCATGGCGCTTAGAAGTTATAGAGGGCGCGTCAGAGCTGGAGGTGGAAGGTGATGAAGTGTCGGTCTCGTAGTAGACCACCTTCCTCATTTTCTTTTTCTTGTCGCCACTCCGATGCGACTTGTGGGAGGAGGCTTTCTTCTCCTTCCCTTTCTTTTTGTTGCGGGATTCTTCCGATGAAGCCTTCCCGTGGCTTGTAGCGGGCTTGTCGCCGGTCTCCATCTCCTTCTTGGCGTGTTCTCCCGACATCACTTCGAGCGGTTAGGCTCTAATGAAGCACCGGGCTCCGATACCAATTGAAAGTCGCCTAGAGGGGGGGTGAATAGGGCGAAACTGAAATTTACAAAGTTAATCACAACTACAAGCCGGGTTAGCGTTAGAGATATAATCAAGTCCGCGAGAGAGGGTGCAAAAATAGATCGCAAGCAAATAAAGAGTGTGACACGCGGATTTGTTTTACCGAGGTTCGGTTCTTGCGAACCTACTCCCTGTTGAGGTGGTCACGAAGACCGGGTCTCTTTCAACCCTTTCCCTCTCTCAAACGGTCCCTCGGACCGAGTGAGCTTCTTCTTCTCAAACACTAGGAACACAAAGTTCCTGCAAGGACCACCACACAATTGGTGTCTCTTGCCTCTATTACAAGTGAGTTTGATCTCAAGAAAGATTGAGAAATAAAAGAAGCAATCCAAGCGCAAGAGCTCAAAAGAACACAAGCAAATCTCTCTCACTAATCACTAAGGCGTTGTGTGGAATTTGGAGAGGATTTGATCACTTGGGTGTGTCTAGAATTGAATGCTAGAGCTCTTGTAAGTAGTTGAAGTGGGAAAACTTGGATGTCTTGAATGTGGGGTGGTTGGGGGTATTTATAGCCCCAACCACCAAACTAGCCGTTTGGTGGGGCTGTCTGTCGCATGGTGCACCGGACAGTCCGGTGCACACCGGACAGTGTCCGGTGCGCCAGCCACGTCACCAGGTCGTTGGGTTCTGACCGTTGGAGCTCTGACTTCTGGGCCCGCCTGGATGTCCGGTGGCGCACCGGACATGTACTGTAGAGTGTCCAGTGCGCCACTTCGCGCGTGCCTGACTTCTGCGCGCTCTGGCGCGCATTTAATGCTTCTGCAGGTGACCGTTGGCGCGAAGTAGTCGTTGCCCCGCTGGCTCACTGGACAGTCCGGTGCACACCGGACATGTCCGGTGAATTATAGCGGAGCGAATTCCCGAAGCTGGCGAGTTCCTGAGACGCCCTTCCTTGCAGCACCGGACACTGTCCGGTGTACATCGAACAGTCTGGTGAATTATAGCGAAGCGCCTCTTGATTTTCCCGAAGGTGAGGAGTTCAGCGTGAAGTCCCCTGGTGCACCGGACACTGTCTGGTGGCACACCGGACAGTCCGGTGCGCCAGACCAGGGCACACTTCGGTTATCCCTTGCTCTTTTTGTTGAACCCAATTCTTAGTCTTTTTATTGGCTAAGTGTGAACTTTTGGCACCTGTATAACTTATACACTAGAGCAAAACTAGTTAGTCCAATTATTTGTGTTGGGCAATTCAACCACCAAAATTAATTAGGAACTAGATGTATGCCTAATTCCCTTTCATCTATACGCCTTTGTATTTGAGTCATAACCTAACAAAAACTCTTCTACAGCTTTGGGAGCAAATTTGGAATACCTACCTTTCTTCACTAGAATGTAACATTTACTCCCAAATACACGAAAATATGAAACATTGGGTTTGTTACCGGTTAGAAGTTCGTACGATGTCTTCTTGAGGAGGCGATGAAGGTAGACCCGGTTTATGGCGTGGCAAGGTGTTCACAGCTTCCGACCAAAACCGCTTGAGAGCACCTAGAGGGGGGGTGAATAGGTGGTCCTGTAAAACTTAAAACTTAACACCACAAACTTGATCAAGAGTTAGTATAATGAAATCAAGTGAGTAGAGAGGAGAACTCTTGTGAAGCACAATAGACACAATAAGGACAAGCACAAGAGACACGAGGATTTATCCCGTGGTTTGGCCAAGTACAAAACTTGCCTACTCCACGTTGTGGCGTCCCAACTGATGAGAGTTGCACTCAACTCCTTTCAAGTGATCCAAAGATCAACTTGAATACCACGGTGTTCTTTTTTACTTTGCTCTTTTCCCGTTTGCGAGGAATCTCCACAACTTGGAGTCTCTCGCCCTTACAATAAGAATCAATATGAAGCACAAGAGTAAGGGAGGGAAGCAACACACTCAAATCCACAGCAAATACGCACACACAAGAGCAAGACTTGAGCTCAAGACAATATCTCGAGGTTCTCACTAGAACAAAGCTCAAATCACTAAGAATGTCGAACAAGTGCGCAAGAATGAAGTGTGAGTGATCAACAATGCTCAAGGAATGCTTGGTGTTCTCCTCCATGCGCCTAGGGGTCCCTTTTATAGCCCCAAGGCAGCTAGGAGCCGTTGAGAGCATTTCAAGAAGGCAATTCTTGCCTTCTGTCGCCTGGCGCACCGGACAGTCCAGTGCACCACCAGACACTGTCTGGTGCGGATCTCTTTCCTTATTTGGCGAAGCCGACCGTTGCAGATTCCTAGCCGTTGGCGCACCGGACACTGTCCGGTGCACACCGGACAGTCCGGTGCCCCCTTCTGACCGTTGGTTCTGCCACGCGTCGCGCGCGGATTCCGCGGCCGACCGTTGGCCCGGCTGACTGTTGGCTCACCGGACAGTCCGGTGCACCACCGGACAGTCCGGTGATTTATAGTCGTACGCCGTTAATTGCTTCCCGAGAGCAGCCAGTTGACAGACTCTGGCCTGGCGCACCGGACAGTGTCCGGTGCACCATCAGACACTGTCCGGTGTACCACCGGACAGTCCGGTGCACCCAGACCGAGCTGTCTTTGGCTAAACAGAGTCATCTCTTTTCCAACTTGATTTCTCCTGTTTCCAGCACTTAGACACAATACATTAGTCTCCAAAACAATGTACTAAGTCTTAGAAACATACATTTTACTTGATTTGCACTTTATCCCTAGATTAACATGAGTCCACTTGTGTTGGTACTCAATCACCAAAATACTTAAAAATGGTCCAAGGGCACATTTCCCTTTCAATCTCCCCCTTTTTGGTGATTTATGCCAACACAATAAAAAGCAACTAAAGGAAGTGCAACATCAATACACATGAGAACTCAAAATTGTTTTGATTCAAATTTGGCATATATGGATCATTCTTTGCCACCACTTGGTTTTGTTTTTGCAAATCAAACTCAATTCCCTATCTCTAAGTCAACCACACTTGTTGAGACATAAAGAGAGTTGTTCAAAGAGGAAGTGATCAAAGATTTCAAAAACTCCCCCTATTTCCCATAATCAACTATTCTTCCCACAAGAGACCAACTTTTGACAATAAGATACAAACAAGAGTATTTTGACAAACAAAAACTCTAACTCTACTTTTTTTAAAATTCTCAAGTGGTAGCTGATCCATTTCTTGCTTTGGCCTTATTTTCTCCCCCTTTGGCATCAAGCACCAAAATGGGATCAATCTTGGCCCTTTAACCCCATTGCCTCACCAAAATCTTCAACTAAGAGTAAAAAGGCAATAAGAGTACAAAGATGAACTTGGAATTAGTTACTCTTTCATCGGAGTGCAGTGGAAGTCTTGCATGATCCAAGTCCACCTTTTCCCTTTCAAACCTCCTTGGAGACTAAATTAAGCAAACTCACGCACACACAGTTAGTCTCAAAGGGTCAAGTTGTAGCAAATCTCCCCCTAAATAATATATGCATCACTTGCAAATGGACTTGTGAGGTCCGGGGAGTGCTTGTACAACTTGAGCACCATAAATAAACAACAGAATGCATTAAGGAACATGATCAAGGCATAAAACACATGTATGCTATAAATCAATCCAGGTTCCGCGAATCTAAGACATTTAGCTCACTACGCAGCTTGCAAAAGGTCGACTCATCTAGAGGCTTGGTAAAGATATCGGCTAGCTGGTTCTCGGTGCTAACATGAAACACTTCGATATCTCCCTTTTGCTGGTGGTCTCTCAAAAAGTGATGTCGGATGTCAATGTGCTTTGTGCGGCTGTGTTCAACAGGATTATCCGCCATGCGGATAGCACTCTCATTATCACATAGGAGTGGGACTTTGCTCAGATTGTAGCCAAAGTCCTGGAGGGTTTGCCTCATCCAAAGTAGTTGCGCGCAACACTGTCCTGCGGCAACATACTCGACCTCAGCGGTGGATAGGGCAACGGAAGTTTGTTTCTTAGAGCTCCATGACACTAGGGACCTTCCTAAGAATTGGCATGTCCCTGATGTACTCTTCCTATCGACATTACATCCAGCATAGTCGGAGTCTGAATATCCAATTAAGTCAAAGGTAGACCCCTTTGGATACCAGATCCCGAAGCAAGGCGTAGCGACTAAATATCTAAGAATTCGCTTCACTGCCACTAAGTGACACTCCCTTGTATCGGATTGAAATCTAGCACACATGCATACACTAAGCATGATATCCGGTCTACTAGCACATAAATAAAGTAAAGACCCTATCATAGACCGGTATGTCTTTTGATCAATGGACTTACCTCCTTTGTTGTGGTCGGTGTGTCCATCGGTTCCCATTGGAGTCTTTGCGGGCTTGGCGTCCTTCATCCCAAACCGCTTGATCAAGTCTTGCGTGTACTTTGTTTGTGAGATGAAGGTCCCATCCTTGAGTTGTTTCACTTGGAACCCAAGGAAGTAGCTTAACTCGCCCATCATTGACATCTCAAACTTTTGAGTCATCACCCTGGTAAACTCTTCACAAGACTTTTGGTTAGTAGAACCAAATATTATGTCATCGACATAAATTTGGCACACAAAAAGATCACCATCACAAGTCTTAGTAAAGAGAGTTGGATCGGCTTTCCCAACCTTGAAAGCATTAGCAATTAAAAAGTCTCTAAGGCATTCATACCATGCTCTTGGGGCTTGCTTAAGTCCATAGAGCGCCTTAGAGAGCTTACACACGTGGTTGGGGTACCGTTCATCCTCAAAGCCAAGGGGTTGCTCCACGTACACCTCTTCCTTGATTGGCCCGTTGAGGAAAGCGCTCTTCACATCCATTTGGAACAACCTGAAAGAATGGTGAGTAGCATAGGCTAACAATATGCGAATTGACTCTAGCCTAGCCCCAGGAGCAAAAGTCTCCTCAAAGTCCAAACCTGCGACTTGGGCATAACCTTTTGCCACAAGTCGTGCCTTGTTCCTTGTCACCACTCTGTGCTCGTCTTGTTTGTTGCGGAACACCCACTTGGTTCCCACAACATTTTGCTTGGGACGAGGCACCAGTGTCCAAACTTCATTTCTCTTGAAGTTGTTGAGCTCCTCTTGCATGGCCAACACCCAGTCCGGATCTAGCAAGGCCTCTTCTACCCTGAAAGGCTCAATAGAAGAGACAAAGGAGTAATGCTCACAAAAATTAACTAATCTAGAACGAGTAGTTACTCCCTTGCTTATGTCACCCAATATTTGGTCGACGGGATGATTCCTTTGAATCGTCGCTCGAACTTGGGCTGGAGGTGCTGGTTGCGCTTCTTCCTCTATCACATGAACATCTTGTGCTCCCCCTTGATCACACGCCTCTTCTTGATGAACCTGTTCATCGTCTTGAGTTGGGGGATGCACCATTGTTGAGGAAGAAGGTTGATCTTGCTCCTTTTGTTCCAGTGGCCTCACATCTCCAATCTTCATGGTGCGCATTGCGGCCGTTGGAATGTCTTCTTCATCTACATCATCAAGATCAACAACTTGCTCTCTTGGAGAGCCATTAGTCTCATCAAATACAACGTTGCTAGAGACTTCAACCAAACTCGATGATTTGTTGAAGACCCTATACGCCTTTGTATTTGAGTCATAACCTAACAAAAACCCTTCTACCGCTTTAGGAGCAAATTTGGAATTTCTACCCTTCTTCACTAGAATGTAGCATTTACTCCCAAAAACTCGGAAATACGAAACATTGGGTTTGTTACCGGTTAGAAGCTCATATGAAGTCTTCTTGAGGAGGCGATGAAGGTACACTCGGTTTATGGCGTGGCAAGCCGTGTTCACGGCTTCCGACCAAAACCGCTCGGGTGTCTTGAATTCTCCAAGCATTGTCCTCGCCATATCTATGAGCGTCCTGTTCTTCCTCTCTACCACACCATTTTGCTGTGGTGTGTACGGAGCGGAGAACTCGTGCTTGATTCATTCCTCCTCAAGGTACTCCTCCACTTGAAGGTTCTTGAACTCGGACCCGTTGTCGCTCCTTATCTTCTTCACCTTGAGCTCAAACTCATTTTGAGCTCTCCTTAGGAAGCGCTTGAGGGTCCCTTGGGTTTCAGATTTATCCTGCAAAAAGAATACCCAAGTGAAGCGGGAAAAATCATCAACTATAACAAGACCATACTTACTTCCTCCTATACTTAGATAGGCGACGGGTCTGAAGAGGTCCATATGAAGTAACTCCAGGGGTCTTGATGTTGTCATCACATTTTTGGCATGGTGAGAGCTTCCCACCTGTTTACCTGCTTGACAAGCTGCACAAGGTCTATCTTTTTTGAAAGTTACATTAGTTAGACCTATCACGTGTTCTCCCTTTAGAAGCTTGTGAAGATTCTTCATCCCCACATGTGCTAAACGGCGATGCCACAACCAGCCCATGCTAGTCTTAGCAATTAAGCATGCATCTAGACCGGCCTCCTCTTTTGCAAAATCAACTAAATAAAGTTTGCCGTTTAGTACACCCTTAAAAGCTAATGAACCGTCACTTCTTCTAAAGACAGACACATCTACATTTGTGAATAAACAGTTATATCCCATATTACACAGTTGACTCACAAACAACAAGTTATATCCAAGTGACTCAACTAAGAACACATTCGAAATAGAGTGCTCGAATGAAATAGCAATTTTTCCTAACCCTTTCACCTTGCCTTGGTTCCCATCACCGAATATGATTGAATCTTGGGGATCCTTGTTCTTGACGTAGGAAGAGAACATCCTCTTTTCCCCCGTCATGTGGTTTGTGCATCCGCTGTCGATAATCCAGCTTGAGCCAACGGATGCATAAACCTGCAAGGGAAATTTAGGCTTGGGTCTTAGGTACCCAACTCATGTTGGGTCCTACAAGGTTAGTTACAATAGTCTTAGGGACCCAAATGTAAGTCTTGTCTCCCTTACATTTGGCCCTAATTTCCTAGCAATTACCTTCTTATCCTTTCTACAAATAGCAAAGGAAGCATTGCAAGCATAATAAATTGTAGAAGGTTCATTTATTACTTTCCTAGGAACATGAACAATATTTCTTCTAGGCATAGCATTTTTCTTAGCCAAATTTCTATGATGCATAGAAGAACTAGAAGCAAACATTGCATTTGAATCATAAGCATGTGAAACAACATCATTGCAACTCCTATCATGATGAACATTTCTAGAATATCTCCTATCATGGTATAAGAAAGCATGGTTCTTTTGAATACTATTTGCCATAGGGGCCTTCCCTTTCTCCTTGATGGAGATGGAGGCCTTATGGCTTGTTAAGTTCTTGACTTCCCTCTTGAAGCCAAGACCATCCTTAATTGAGGGGTGTCTACCAACCGTGTAGGCATCCCTTGCAAATTTTAGTTTATCAAAATCATTTTTGCTAGTCTTAAGTTGGGCATTAAGACTAGCCACTTCATCATTTAATTTAGAAATTGAAACTAGGTGTTCACTACAAGCATCAATATTAATATCTTTACACCTATTGCAAATTGCAACATGTTCTACACAAGATGTTGATTTATTGGCTATTTCTAACTTAGCATTCAAATCATCATTTATGCTCTTTAAGCTAGAAATAGAGTCATGGCATGTGGACAACAAGAGAGCATTTCATTTCTTTTAATTTCTAACGCAAGGGAGTTTTGTGCCTCTACAAACTTATGATGTTCATCATATAAGAGATCCTCTTGCTTTTCTAACAATCTATTTTTATCATTCAAAGCATCAATCAATTCATTTATTTTATCAATCTTAGTTCTATCTAGGCCCTTGAATAAACTAGCATAGTCTATTTCATCATCATCACTAGACTCATTCTCACTAGAAGAAGCATAAGTGGATTTTCGAGAGTTTACCTTCTTCTCCTTTGCCATAAGGCAGGTGTGATGCTCATTGGGGAAGAGGGACGCTTTGTTGAAGGCGGTGGCGGCGAGTCCTTCGTTGCCGGAGTCGGACGACGAACAATCTGAGTCGCACTCCTTTTCAAGGTGTGCCTCGCCCTTAGCCTTCCTATAAGCCTTCTTCTTTTCCCTCTTGTTCCCTTGTTCCTGGTCACTATCATTATCGGGACAATTAGCGATAAAATGACCAATCTTACCACATTTGAAACATGAGTGCTTCCCATTTGTCTTGGTCTTATTGGGATGCTCCTTGCGACCCCTTAGCGTCATCTTGAAGCGCTTGATGATGAGGGCCATTTCTTCATCATTAAGCCCGGCCGTCTCAATTTGTGCCACCTTGCTAGGTAGCACCTCCTTGCTTCTCGTTGCTTTGAGAGCAACGGTTTGAGGCTCTTGGATTGGGCCATTCAACACATCGTCAACGTATCTTGCCTCCTTGATCATCATCCGCCCGCTTACAAACTTTCCAAGGACCTCCTCGGGCGTCATCTTGGTGTACCTAGGATTCTCACGAATATTGTTCACAAGATGTGGATCAAGGATAGTAAACGACCTTAGCATTAGGCGGACGACGTTGTGGTCCGTACATCGCGTGCTTACATAGCTCCTTATTTTGTTGACGAGGGTCTTGAGCCGGTTGTACGTTTGGGTTGGCTCCTCGCCCCTGATCATTGTGAATCTCCCAAGTTCGCCCTCCACCAACTCCATTTTGGTGAGCATGGTGACGTCGTTCCCCTCATGTGAGATTTTGAGGGTGTCCCAAATCTTCTTGGCGTTATCCAAGCTGCTCACCTTATGGTATTCATCCCTGCACAATGAAGCTAGAAGAACAGTAGTAGCTTGTGCATTTTTGTGAATTTGCTCATTGATAAACATGGGACTATCACTACTATCAAATTGCATTCCACTCTCTACTATCTCCCATATGCTTGGATGGAGAGAGAACAAGTGACTACGCATTTTGTGACTCTAAAATCCATAGTCCTCTCCATCAAAGTGAGGAGGTTTACCAAGTGGAATGGAGAGTAAATGAGCATTTGCATTTTGCGGAATACGAGAATAATCAAAAGAAAAGTTTGAATTGACCGTTTTCTTTTTCTCGTAGTTGTCGTCGTCCTTTTGAGAAGAAGAGGACTCGTCGCTGTCGTCGTAGTAGACTATCTCCTTGATGCGCCTTGTTTTCTTCTTCCTCCCGTCTTTTCTTTTGTGGCTTGAGCCCGAGTCAGTAGGCCTGTCATCTTTTGGATCATTGACGAAGGACTCCTTCTCCTTATCATTGACCACCATCCCCTTGCCCCTAGGATCCATCTCTTCGGGCGATTAGTCCCTTTCTTGAAGAGAACGGCACCGATACCAATTGAGAGCACCTAGAGGGGGGTGAATAGGTGATCCTATAAAACTTAAAACTTAACACCACAAACTTTATCAAGAGTTAGTATAATGAAATCAAGTGAGTAGAGAGGAGAACTCTTGTGAAGCACAATAGACACAATAAGGACAAGCACAAGAGACACGAGGATTTATCCCGTGGTTCGGCCAAGTACAAAACTTGCCTACTCCACGTTGTGGCGTCCCAATGGACGAGAGTTGCACTCAACTCCTTTCAAGTGATCCAAAGATCAACTTGAATACCACGGTGTTCTTTTTTACTTTGCTCTTTTCCCGTTTGCGAGGAATCTCCACAACTTGAGTCTCTCGCCCTTATAATAAGAATCAATATGAAGCACAAGAGTAAGGGAGGGAAGCAACACACTCAAATCCACAGCAAATACGCACACACAAGACCAAGACTTGAGCTCAAGACAATATCTCGAGGTTCTCACTAGAACAGAGCTCAAATCACTAAGAATGTCGAACAAGTGCGCAAGAATGAAGTGTGAGTGATCAACAATGCTCAAGGAATGCTTGGTGTTCTCCTCCATGCGCCTAGGGGTCCCTTTTATAGCCCTAAGGCAGCTAGGAGCCGTTGAGAGCATTTCAAGAAGGCAATTCTTGCCTTCTATCGCCTGGCGCACCGGATAGTCTGGTGCACCACCGGACACTGTCCGGTGCGGATCTCTTTCCTTATTTGGCGAAGTCGACGCAGATTCCTAGTCGTTGGCACACCGGACACTGTCCGGTGCCCCCTTCTGACCGTTGGTTCTGCCACGCGTCGTGCGCGGATTCCGCGGCCGACCATTGGCCCGACTGACTGTTGGCTCACCGGACAGTCCGGTGCACCACCGGACTGTCCGGTGATTTATAGTCATACGCCGTTAATTGCTTCCCGAGAGCAGCCAGTTGACAGACTCCGGCCTGGCGCACCGGACAGTCCGGTGCACCTAGACCGAGCTGTCTTTGGCTGAACAGAGTCATCTCTTTTCCAACTTGATTTCTCCTGTTTCCAGCACTTAGACACAATACATTAGTCTCCAAAACAATGTACTAAGTCTTAGAAACATACCTTTTTACTTGATTTGCACTTTATCCCTAGATTAACATGAGTCCACTTGTGTTGGTACTCAATCACCAAAATACTTAGAAATAGCCCAAGGGCACATTTCCCTTTCACCGCTCGGGTGTCTTGAATTCTCCATGCATCGTCCTCGCCATGTCTATAATCGTCCTGTTCTTCCTCTCTACCACACCATTTTGCTGTGGTGTGTAGGGAGCGGAGAACTCGTGCTTGATTCCTTCCTCCTCAAGATACTCCTCCACTTGAAGATTCTTAAACTCGGACCCATTGTCGCTCCTTATCTTTTTCACCTTGAGCTCAAATTCATTTTGAGCTCTCCTTAAAAAGCGCTTTAGGGTCCCTTGGGTTTCTGTTTTATCCTACAAAAAGAATACCCAAGTGAAGCGGGAAAAATCATCAACAATAACCAGACCATACTTACTTCCCCCGATGCTAAGGTAGGCGACGGGTCCGAAGAGGTCCATATGAAGTAGCTCTAAAGGTCTTGTCATGGTCATCACGTTCTTGCTGTGATGAGTACTTCCCACCTGTTTACCTGCTTGACAAGCTGCACAAGGTCTATCTTTTTCGAAAGAAACATTGGTTAGACCTAGCACATGTTCTCCCTTTAGAAGTTTATGAAGGTTCTTCATCCCAACAGGTGCTAGACGGCGATGCCACAGCCAGCCCATGCCAGTCTTAGCAATTAAGCATGCATCTACATTGGCCTCCTCCTTCGAAAAATCAACTAAATAGAGTTTGTCGTCTAGTACACCCTTAAAAGCTAGTGAACCATCAATCCTTCTAAAGACAGACACATCTACATTGGTAAATAAGCAATTGTAACCCATATTACATAGTTGACTAATGGACAACAAGTTATACCCGAGCGATTCAACTAAGAACACATTAGATATGGAATGCTCGGAAGAAATAGCTATCTTTCCTAGACCTTTAACCTTGCCTTGGTTCCCATCTCCAAAGATGATCGAATCTTGGGAATCTTTGCTCTTGACATAGGAAGCGAACATCTTCTTCTCCCCCGTCATGTGGTTTGTGCATCCGCTGTCGATAATCTAGCTTGAGCCCCCGGATGCATAAACCTGCAAGGAAATTTAGGCTTGGGTCTTAGGTACCCAACTCTTGTTGGGTCCTACAAGGTTAGTTACAATATCCTTTGGGACCCAAATGCAAGTCTTGTCTCCCTTGAATTTGGCCCCCAACTTCCTAGCAACCACTTTCTTATTTTTACATGAAAGTACAAAATCAGTGTTGCAGGCATGAAAAACAGTAGCAGATTCATTATGCATTTTCTTAGGCACATGATGAATAACATTTCCCTTCCTAGGCCTACTTCTATCATGCACAAAAGTAGAACTTGAAGCAATCATAGCATGTGAGTCAAAAACATTATAACTCTTATTATAATGAAAATTTCTAGAATATTTTCTATCATGGTACATGAAAGCATGATTCTTTTGACTACGACTAGCCATTGGGGCCTTCCCTTTCTCCTTGTTGGAAATGGGAGCCCTTTGACTTGTTAAGTTCTTGGCTTCCCTTCGAAAGCCAAGCCCATCCTTAATTGAGGGGTGTCTACCAATAGTGTAGGCATCCCTTGCAAATTTTAGTTTATCAAAGTCATTTTTGCAAGTCTTAAGTTGGACATTAAGACTTGCCACTTCATCATTTAATTTTGAAATAGAAGTAAGGTGCTCAACACATGCATCAATATTGAAATACTTACATCTATCACAAATCACAACGTGCTCTACACAAGGACTAGACTTACTAACTACTTCTAGCTTAGCATTTAAATCGTCATTCAAAGTCTTCAAACTAGAAATAGATTCATTGCAAGTAGATAACTCAGAAGATAGTAATTCATTCCTTTTAATCTCCAAGGCAAGAGACTGTTGAACACTAACAAATTTGTCATGTTCCTCATACAAAATATCCTCTTGCCTCTCTAGCAGTCTATCTTTTTCATTCAAGGCATCAATCAACTCATTTATCTTTTCTACTTTAGATCTATCCAATCCTTTGAACAAGCTAGTGTAATCTACTTCATCATCACTAGAGTCCTCATCACTAGAAGTAGAGTACTTAGGAGTTTCTCAAGCGTTTACCTTCTTCTCCTTTGCCATTAGGCAAGTGTGGCGCTCGTTGGGGAAGAGCGACGACTTGTTGAAGGCCGAGGCGGCGAGTCCTTCATCGTCGGAGTCGGACGAAGAACAATCCGAGTCCCACTCTTTGCCAAGGTGCGCCTCGCCCTTCATCTTCTTGTAGGTCTTCTTTTTCTCCCTCTTCCCATTCCTTTCTTGTTCTTGGTCATTTGTATTATCGGGACAATTTGCTATGAAATGACCAGTCTTACCACATTTAAAACAGGAGCGCTGATAGTCGCCTAGAGGGGGGGTGAATAGGGCGAAACTGAAATTTACAAAATTAATCACAACTACAAGTCGGGTTAGCGTTAGAAATAATAACGAGTCCGAGAGAGAGAGGGTGCAAAACAAATCACAAGAAAATGAAGAGTGTGACACGTGGATTTGTTTTACCGAGGTTCGGTTCTTGCAAACTTACTCCCCGTTGAGGAGGCCACAAAGGCCGGGTCTCTTTCAACTCTTACCCTCTCTCAAACGGTCCCTCGGACCGAGTGAGCTTCTCTTCTCAAATCAAAACTGGGAACAAAACTTCCCCGCAAGGGCCACCACACAATTGGTGTCTCTTGCCTTGATTACAATGGAGTTTTGATCACAAGAACAAGTGAGAAAGAAAAGAAGCAATCCAAGCGCAAGAGCTCAAAAGAACACGGCAAATCTCTCTCGCTAATCACTAAAGCCTTTTTTGGAATTGGAGAGGATTTGATCTCTTTGGTGTGTCTAGAATTGAATGCCTAGCTCTTGTAAGTGGTTGAGAAGTGGAAAACTTGGATGCCATGAATGTGGGGTGGTTGGGGGTATTTATAGCCCCAACCACCAAACTAGCCTTTTGGTGAGGCTGTCTATCGCATGGTGCACCGGACAGTCCGGTGCACACCGGACATGTCCGGTGCGCCAACCACGTCACCAATGTCGTTGGGTTCCGACCGTTGGAGCTCTGACTTCTGGGCCCGCCTGGATGTCCGGTGGCGCACCAGACATGTACTGTAGAGTGTCAGGTGCGCCATTACGCGCGTGCCTGACTTCTGCGCGCTCTGGCGCGCATTAATTGCCGTTGCAGGTGACCGTTGGCGCGAAGTAGTCGTTGCCCCGCAGTTACACCGGACAGTCCGGTGTACATCGGACATGTCCGGTGAATTATAGCGGAGCAGCCGTTGCAGTTTCCCGAGGCTGGCGAGTTTCTGAGGCCGCTCTTCCTTGGAGCACCGGACACTGTCCGATGTACACCGGATAGTCCGGTGAATTATAGTGGAGTTGCCTCTGGATTTTTCCGAAGGTGACGAGTTTGAGTTGGAGTCCTCTGGTGCACCGGACATGTCCGGTGGTGCACCGGACACTGTCCGGTGCGCCAGACCAGAGGTGCCTTCGGTTGTCCCTTTGCTCTTTTGTTGAACCCAATACTTGGTCTTTTATTGGCTAAGTGTGAACCTTGGCACCTGTATAACTTATACACTAGAGCAAACTAGTTAGTCCAATTATTTGTGTTGGACAATTCAACCACCAAAATTATTTAGGAACTAGGTGTAAGCCTAATTCCCTTTCAATCTCCCCCTTTTTGGTGATTGATGCCAACACAAACCAAAGCAAATATAGAAGTGCATAATTGAACTAGTTTGCATGATGTAAGTGCAAAGATTGCTTGGAATTGAGCCAATATAAATACTTATAAGATATGCATGGATTGTTCCTTTGTTTTTAACATTTTGGACCACGCTTGCACCACATGTTTTGTTTTTGCAAACTCTTTTGTAAATCCTTTTCAAAGTTCTTTTGCAAATAGTCAGAGGTAAATGAATACGATTTTATGAAGCATTTTCAAGATTTGAAATTTTCTCCCCCTGTTTCAAATGCTTTTCCTTTGACTAAACAAAACTCCCCCTTAAATGAGATCCTCCTCTTAGTGTTCAAGAGGGTTTTGATATATCATTTTTGAAATACTACTTTCTCCCCCTTTTGAACACAATAAGATACCAATTGAAAATACTCTTTGAAAAACTAAGTTTTTGAAATTGGTGGTGGTGCGGTCCTTTTGCTTTGGGCTCATACTTTCTCCCCCTTTGGCATGAATCGCCAAAAACGGAATCATTAGAGCCCTTAGAATTACTCTCTCCCCCTTTGGTTATAAATAAATGAGTGAAGATTATACCAAAGACGGAGTCCTTTTGCTCTCTCCCCTAAAGATGGAGAGTTGCTTGGAGTGACGGCGAAAGATGAGTTACGGAGTGGAAGCCTTTGTCTTCGTCGAAGACTCCAATTTCCTTTCAATACACCTATGACTTGGTTGGAAATAGACTTGAAAAACACATTAGTCATAGCATATGAAAGAGACATGATCAAAGGTATTCAAATGAGCTATGTGTGCAAATCAACAAAAGAAGTTCCTAGAATCAAGAATATTTAGCTCATGCCTAAGTTTGTTAAAGGTTTGTTCATCAAGTGGCTTGGTAAAGATATCGGCTAATTGATCTTTAGTATTAATGTAAGAAATCTCGATATCTCCCTTTTGTTGGTGATCCCTTAAAAAGTGATACTGAATAGCTATGTGTTTAGTGCGGCTATGCTCGACGGGATTATCCGCCATCTTGATTGCACTCTCATTACCACATAGCAAAGGGACTTTGGTTAATTTGTAATCGTAGTCCCGCAGGGTTTGCCTCATCCAAAGCAATTGCGCGCAACAATGGCCTGCGGCAATGTACTCGGCTTCGGCGGTGGAAAGAGCGACCGAATTTTGCTTCTTTGAAGCCCAAGACACCAAGGATCTTCCCAAGAACTGGCAAGTCCCTGATGTGCTTTTTCTATTGATTTTACACCCCGCCCAATCGGCATCTGAATAACCAACTGTTGGGGACCTTCGGCTTCCGAAGGTCCTCAAAAACAGGATTTAACAGTATTTCTGGAGTATAATGTGTGAACAGGTACCTTCGGACCCAAGTCGGCATCACAGTAGACCAGAATAATACGAAGGTTGATACAGCGCCGAAGGTGTGAGCAGGAAAGCTTCGGCGTGGCAGCAAAAAGTGAAACCGACTTAAAGATGAAAAGGCTATTTAGACCTCGACAGATTACTATAGAATTATTATCAAGTGTAAAGGGCACGAATGTAATTTTGTATGGGTTGAGTCCCGTGCCTATAAATAGGTGAACAGTACCCCCGTACTGTTCACGCTGACTGGGCATTCGCTTTTTGCGTCACGCTTGTACTATCATCTCCTTCAAGTTGAAGGTACATTTGTAATTCAGCGATATTTCTGTTTATACATAATAATACATATATAATTGTTTAGATTATCTTTTATATTCCTTACACTTCATCCTTCGTCACTGTATAATGAACTTATGAAGGTACGCCCTTCATAACCTTCGTCCGAAAACCATTATATCCTAAGGGAAATAATGCTTCGAAGGACGAAGGACTTTAACGATTAACATTTTCTATGTTGCCTTGTTCTTAACTCATAGCACTTGAGAACGAGTCCCCAACATTGGCGCCCACCTCCGGTGAACTCACTTCCACTCTGAGTTTTTTGAACACCTTCGGCGATCATAAACCTTCGTTATGGCGCCGAAGAAAGCTTCAGCAACTGGGGCTGCAGCTCTGCAACCGCTGGACCACAATCAGGAGACAATCTCCCTTCGGGAGGCTCGAAGCCAGAAAAGGAAGGCTGTCAGCCTGACACCACCAGAGGACGAGATAGATCAAGAAATCAGAGATATGGAGATGCTTCATCAACAAGTGCAGAGGAAGAAAGAGAAGATGGCCAGGCTATCTGAACTGCAGAGGCAGATAGACGAAGCCTCTGAAGAAGTTCGCCATCTTGCCCAGGATGAGCAACACCGAAGGCCTCAGCACCAAGACCTTCATCAGGAGGGTTTTCCCAACGAAGATGACTGGTATGACAATTTCCATCACGGGAATTTTGTTTTTGATGATGCTTCTCCTCTGTCCGCTGAGCTGCAGGCTACACCTTGGCCTCCGTCCTACAAGCCGCCTCAGCTTCCCGTATTCGATGGTCACTCAGACCCGAAGCAGTTTTTGATGAGCTACGAAGCAACAGTATCTTCGTATGGTGGCAATGCTGCAGTCATGGCCAAATCTTTCGTTATGGCTGTCAGGAGTGTTGCTCAAACCTGGTATTCCTCCCTTCGACCAGGAACGATCACTTCATGGCAGAAGCTGAAGGACTTGTTGTTAACTAGCTTCCAAGGGTTTCAGACGAAGCCGGTCACTGCTCAAGCTCTGTTCCAGTGCACCCAGGATCACGAAGAATACCTTCAGGCTTATGTCCGAAGGTTCTTGCGTTTGAGGGCACAGGCACCAACGGTGCCCAATGAAATTGTCATTGAGGCCATGATCAAGGGGCTTCGGCCAGGACCGTCAGCTCAGTACTTCGCTAGGAAACCCCCTCAAACTTTGGAGAAGCTGCTTCAGAAGATGGATGAGTACATTCGGGCCGATAATGATTTTCGCCAAAGAAGGGAGGAGGCTTTCAGGTTTTCTGAAATGACTAGGGGCTTCGGAGGGAGGTTCTACCCGAGGCACGTTAGATCAATTCATAACTCTACACAAAATGATGATAGAGGGAGCCAACAGCAAAGGCCACAATGTTCCTCACAGGCTTCGGGGCAACAGCAGGGCTCCTTCCGACCACCAGTTCCAAGAGGCAGAGGCGCCAGGGGCTTCGGAGGAAGATTTGGCGATCAACCGAGAAGAATCTTTTGCTCATTCTGTGGTGAGAACAAAGGTCATACCACCAGGATGTGCCATGTTACCATCCAGAAGCAAAAAGAAATAGCCGAAGCAGCAGCACAACAGGCTCAGCCGAAGCAGGTCATGCACATTGCTTCGTATCATTCGCCTTACATCCCAGAGTATGTAGGCAATCACCCTGCAGTTTCTGTTGCTTCGGCGAGTCAACCTCAGGCTTCCTGGCAACAACCTCCGCCTCCACCACCGCTGCAACAAGGCCAGCAGCCAGAAGGGAGCCAATATGCTCCACACCAAAGGGACTTCAGAGAGCAGTCCGAAGCTCGCATAGTCAACAGCACTGTGCCAGAGTCAAAGCACATCTATTGACAAATATCCTACCTTAATAGCAATCTTTTTCATTCAGTTTTATTTTCTGTAATAAAGGACATTGTTCAGGTTTCATGTAAATAGTTCCGTTGATTCCCACAAGGAAAATATATTTTCTTCACAGGATTAAATTGTTGAAAGACTTGTGACAACAAAGAGGACCTTCGAACATCGAAAATTCTTCGAAGTAACAAAAAGTCGTTCTAAGGAACGCAGAGTAAGTTTGCCGAAGTCACAAAAAGCCGCTCCAGAGGGGGCGCAGTGTAAGTTTTCTGCTCCAAAGTCGTTCCA
The DNA here is from genome assembly GCF_902167145.1 of Zea mays. NCBI lineage: Eukaryota > Viridiplantae > Streptophyta > Magnoliopsida > Poales > Poaceae > Zea > Zea mays. The sequence continues at coordinate 55,673,233 of NC_050097.1, forward strand.
AAGGGAATGCAGAGCATACAGCGAAAAGTCAACGCTGATACCGCCTAAGTAAAAGGCGAAGCGCGAAAAGTCAACGCGAATACCGCTGAAAGTAAAAGGCGAAGAAGCTCCTAAGGGAGGCTTACAGCGAAAAATAAACGCTGATTCCGCTGAAGTAAAAGGCGAAGAAGCTCCTAAGGGAGGCTTGTAAAAGATTATATGTTTTATTGCAGGGATGCGTGTGCATCTTCGGAATAAGCATCGCCTCACATAACATAACATCATCGCATCATTTCGCATAGCATAAGCATCATACATCATGTTGCATATGGCACAAGAGTTGGACACAATATTAATCTACAGAAGAACGTTTTGAAAAAAGGGAAAAAATCATAATATCACAAGGAGATACATTATTGATCTTCGGAGGTGTAGCTTCGGAAAATATTTTCACGAAGCCTGGATATTATTCATCAGAACACTGGATATTGTTGAAAAATTCTTCTTCACGAAGCATGAAAAGAAGGGAAGGTGTTTTTTCGTCAAAGACTCAAAAGCGGTACGTGTAAAGTTTCATGCATCGTAAAGAATTAAGCAAAGAAAAACAGGTATATTACATTCAGGGTTACAAAATGTTACAATATATTACATTTCAGAAGTTTTTACAATAATACTTAATCCTCTCTCAAAACAACTTCTGCAGCCTCGTTTAGGAGCCGATTGACGACCTCGTCCATAATAGCTTCAGCCATCTTTTATATTTCGTCGTCTCCTTTCGGCTGGGGGTCCGAAGGGGCTTTAGCAGAATCTGAAGTAGAACAGGATACGGCTACATTGCTATGACAAATTGCAAACGAATCTTAAAACCTAAAATTATAACACAATAAAAACTATTAGATAATACCTAATTGACCTTCGGGTTCTGCGCTCTTCTCAGCAGCCTCAGCTACTTCTCTAGCATCGTGAATGCCCTTTTCGCTTCTTTGAATAATCTCTCAGGCCATTTCTCGGCCACCATTATCCCAGATATCGGTGAAAAATTTTCCACCAGCCATGCTAGCTTCGGCCGATGGATCCCTTGCATCTTCGAAGGACAAAGCACCTTCGGATTGTGCCAGAATCTTTACATGTTCGCAGCCTTTTTTCTCTAAAATAGTGGCAATCCCTCTGGCACCCGAGAAGGCACATATATCTCCACGGCTATTTAAAATTTCTTCGAAGGCTTCAGCTTCGTGGTCGATCCATTCGATGGGACCTTCGGGATTGCCTCTCGTAAAGTTTTCCTCACTTGAGAATGCGCCGACCCTGGCGAAGCTAGCCTTTAACTTCTTAACACATTCTATAGATTTGTTATAGCATCTCTTCTTGGACGACCAAAGCTCTTCAACAGTTCCTTCTAAGTGATCTGCCCATTGGTCGCTGAGTTCTCGCTTTGTTTCTTCAAGTATACGTTCTTCCTTGGCTCTGGCCAGTTGTTTCCGAAGATCTTCAAGTTCGCGTTTATGAGCTTCAGCTTGACCTTTGAAAGCAGCTTCGTCTTCCTTTATTTTATTTATCAATGAGTGTAATATTTTATCTTTCTCGAGACCTTCGTTCCTCAGTTCAATTACTTCGGAACAAAGGTTGCTCAGGGCTATAGTACACCCTTCGTCTTCAGCATCTTTCTGTGCCCTGAGGGCATTGCTAAGTATCAGGCCCTGCAAAGAAAAATATGTGTGTGTCAATAGGTTTAAACAAACGAAAAATTTTGGTTTCAACAAAAAATGCAAAGATCTCATTTGTTGCACCTTCAAGCTATTATATGCCAGGCTGTCGGCCAAATCATTTTTCGATAGCACTGAGAGCCCGTCTTCTAGTGTTGGGAATCCGAAGCTCTTGCTCATCTCCCGACAGACAGAAATCTCTTTGCTGTCAGGGAGACAATACAAAAAGTCTTCTTCTCCACTGCCATTGAATATTAATGCCCCCTTTGGATACTTCAGTTTTTGGGCGTAAAGTTGGGCCTCTTGTTTTTCTTTTTCTGATAGTTGTTTCCCCGAAGCATGGCGAATAATATAATCAAGGACTTTGGGGGATGCTTCGGGGGCAGCAGCACTGATTTCTTCAACACAAGTTGGCTTTGTAATTTTTTCTTCCTCAAATTCCAGGGATTTTATTTTCGTGGGTTCTGAGGACCCAGCTTCGGCTTCAGTTTCTTGCTCTGGAGCTTTAGTATCAGAGACTTCAGTTTTTTCTTCGGGGATGACAACAGTCTCCTTCGGAGGTGTGCTTGAAGATTTAATTGTCTCTAGAACATCTAGCACATTGACCATTCTCTTCCTTTTCGGAGTCACTGCTGGCACCTTTTGGTTTTTTACTGTCTCAATATTTGCTGCAGGACTCAAAACTTCTGATGTTTTTGATCCCTCAGTTGCTTCTTTTACTTCTTCCATTTTTCCTATGGACGGCGCTTCGGCCTTCTCTTTCGTTTCTAGTAACAAAATCTTTGATTGTTCCAATTCTATCTTTGTTGGCACTTCGGCCGTTTCTGCGACTTCTGGCAGCAAGGTTGGCTCGGTTGGTTTTTCAGCTTCGGTGGCCGAAGAGGTTTCTCCGGTAAACTCAGGCACCGAAGCTGGTTCAATATAGCGAGGCCGATGTGTGAGGACCTTTATCTTTTTTCTTTTCGGTTCTGGCTCGCTAGGAGCAGTTGCAGCTTCTTCTTTTGCAGAGGTTGTATTTTTTCTCTTCTGCCTTCGAATGGGATAGCAATAGTCAGGGTAGACAAACCCGATTGCATCAAATACCCGATTCAGCCTCTTCTTTTTTCGGCCTCCGAAGGCTGCTGATATTGCAGTATCTTCGGCCTTCGAATAAGCCCCAAGCAGTTCATCACTTAAATTTTCAATGCTTTTTAACCAGTCATCATCTGGCTCAACGAATTTATCTCCAAATTTAAAAGTGTACTTCAACCTGATAAGTCCACCTTCGTCGGTCTCTTTTATGGTTTCTTGTGGCATTTCCCATTTCTCCGCGAGCGGCCATACCCTGAAGGCAATATGCTCTTGTACTAAGTCTCTCGTTCCAATAAAAGAACAGATAACGCCGAAGGCCCTCTGGCATTCTTCTGCGGCTTCATTCATTTCAACCTTCGGCCTCCGAAGGCCGAAGCTTTGCCAAATAGGGCGCATAATTATACCTTTGATATCTTCTCGTACTGTCAGATCATTCTTCACATAAAACCATTCTGTCATCCAGTCGCCAGGCCATCTCTTCCGAAAGGTTGGCACGGGGCAGCTTGACCAGGACCGAGAAACGAAACTGTAGCAGCCAAAATTATTGTGATAATGTTCCTTACCCCAAGGTTTTGTTTCGTATGATAATTCGTGAATATTGCAGAAGCTTTTTGCATCAGGCTTCAGACCTTGGCTTCTCACGGCCCACACGAAGATATTCAGCCTTATAATTGCCTCGGGGGTAAGTTGATGGAGATAGACTTCGAATATTTTCAGCACCTCTACAACGAAGCTGCTCAAGGGAAATCACAGTCCAGCTTTCAAAAAGCTTCGGTACACTACGACTTCATTCTCTTCAGGGTGTGGGCAAGTTTTTTCCCCTTCGTCGGCCCTCACAATGGACAAATCCCGGAAATACCTTCCTCTCATGTTGATAAGATGATTCTCTTTGATAGTTGATTTACCATAAACTGAATGGCTTGGTCGCCAGGGACGATCTTCGGAGTCTTCACCACCACTGTCCACATCATAGCTGTCACTGTCACCAGTATCTTCAGACAAACCTTCCAAAATCTCCTTGGTGATTTTTTCTGTATTGGTCTTTGACATCGCTATAAGAAACCCCAAATTTTTCTCTTCGTCGAGGCTCAGCTTCATATCAGCAGCAGTCTTCTTATCTTCGGACATCTTCGGAGACACTAAAAAACTATTTTCAAAGCCGAAGCTTCAAAACTAAAAGCTTAGCAAATCGTAGTGCACAAGAGCTAAAAATTGAGTGAGCGGGAGCAGTTGGCCAGAGAGCGTGTCAAATGAGTTTGCGGTATGACCGTATTTATACGCCAAGAGCGTTGAAAATTGAAAGACCCCGCTTGTCAGTGAATGTTGCTATTCTAGCAAAGGGAAGGTGTTTTTTCGGACCTTCGGCGAAAGGCCTTCGTCCATATCGCAATCTAAATTTATTATTTTAAACAAATTAATATTGCGAGGGGCTACTGTTGGGGACCTTCGGCTTCCGAAGGTCCTCAAAAACAGGATTTAACAGTATTTCTGGAGTATAATGTGTGAACAGGTATCTTCGGACCCAAGTCGGCATCACAGTAGACCAGAATAATACGAAGGTTGATACAGCGCCGAAGGTGTGAGCAGGAAAGCTTCGGCGTGGCAGCAAAAAGTGAAACCGACTTAAAGATGAAAAGGCTATTTAGACCTCGACAGATTACTATAGAATTATTATCAAGTGTAAAGGGCACGAATGTAATTTTGTATGGGTTGAGTCCCGTGCCTATAAATAGGTGAACAGTACCCCCGTACTGTTCACGCTGACTGGGCATTCGCTTTTTGCGTCACGCTTGTACTATCATCTCCTTCAAGTTGAAGGTACATTTGTAATTCAGCGATATTTCTGTTTATACATAATAATACATATATAATTGTTTAGATTATCTTTTATATTCCTTACACTTCATCCTTCGTCACTGTATAATGAACTTATGAAGGTACGCCCTTCATAACCTTCGTCCGAAAACCATTATATCCTAAGGGAAATAATGCTTCGAAGGACGAAGGACTTTAACGATTAACATTTTCTATGTTGCCTTGTTCTTAACTCATAGCACTTGAGAACGAGTCCCCAACACCAATCAAATCAAAAGTGGATCCCCTAGGATACCAAAGCCCAAACTTAGGAGTGTAAGCCAAATATCTCAAGATTCGTTTTACGGTCGTAAGGTGAGATTCCTTAGGGTCGGATTGGAATCTTGCACACATGCAAACGGAAAGCATAATGTCCGGTCGAGATGCACATAAATAGAGTAATGAACCTATCATCGACCGGTATACCTTTTGATCGACGGATTTACCTCCCGTGTCGAGGTCGAGATGCCCATTGGTTCCCATGGGTGTCTTGATGGGCTTAGCATCCTTCATTCCAAACTTGGTTAGAATGTCTTGAGTATACTTCGTTTGGCTAATGAAGGTGCCTTCTTGGAGTTGCTTGACTTGGAATCCTAGAAAATATTGCAACTCCCCCATCATCGACATCTCGAATTTTTGTGTCATGATCCTACTAAATTCTTCACATGTAGATTCGTTAGTAGACCCAAATATAATATCATCAACATAAATTTGGCATACAAACAAATCATTGTCAAGAGTTTTAGTGAATAAAGTAGGATCGGCCTTGCCGACTTTGAAGCCATTAGCTATAAGGAAATCTCTTAGGCATTCATGCCATGCTCTTGGGGCTTGCTCGAGCCCATAAAGCGCCTTAGAGAGCCTATAAACATGGTTAGGGTACTCACTGTCTTCAAAGCCGGGAGGTTGCTCAACATAGACCTCTTCCTTGATTGGTCCATTGAGGAAGGCACTCTTCACGTCCATTTGATAAAGCTTGAAGCCATGGTAAGTAGCATAGGCTAATAATATGCGAATTGACTCAAGCCTAGCTACGGGTGCATAGGTTTCACCGAAATCCAAACCTTCGACTTGGGAGTATCCCTTGGCCACAAGTCGAGCTTTGTTCCTTGTCACCACACCATGCTCGTCTTGCTTGTTGCGGAAGACCCATTTGGTTCCTACAACATTTTGATTAGGACGTGGAACTAAATGCCATACCTTATTCCTAGTGAAGTTGTTGAGCTCCTCTTGCATCGCCACCACCCAATCCGAATCTTGGAGTGCTTCCTCTACCCTGTGTGGCTCAATAGAGGAAACAAAGGAGTAATGCTCACAAAAATGTGCAACACGAGATCTAGTAGTTACCCCCTTATGAATGTCGCCGAGGATGGTGTCGACGGGGTGATCTCGTTGGATTGCTTGGTGGACTCTTGGGTGTGGCGGTCTTGGTTCTTCATCCTCCTTGTCTTGATCATTTGCATCTCCCCCTTGATCATTGCCGTCATTTTGAGGTGGCTCATTTGCTTGATCTTCTTCTTCATCATTTTGAGCCTCGTCCTCATTTTGAGTTGGTGGAGATGCTTGCGTGGAGGAGGATGGTTGATCTTGTGCATTTGGAGGCTCTTCGGATTCCTTAGGGCACACATCCCCAATGGACATGTTCCTTAGCGCGATGCATGGAGCCTCTTCATTACCTATCTCATCAAGATCAACTTGCTCTACTTGAGAGCCGTTAGTCTCATCAAACACAACATCACAAGAAACTTCAACTTGTCTAGTGGACTTGTTAAAGACTCTATATGCCCTTGTGTTTGAATCATATCCTAGTAAAAAGCCTTCTACAGTCTTAGGAGCAAATTTAGATTTTCTACCTCTTTTAACAAGAATAAAACATTTGCTACCAAAGACTCTAAAATATGAAATATTGGGCTTTTTACCGGTTAGGAGTTCATAAGATGTCTTCTTGAGGATTCGGTGTAGATATAGCCGGTTGATGGCGTAGCAAGCGGTGTTGACCGCCTCGGCCCAAAACCGATCAGAAGTCTTGTATTCATCAAGCATGGTTCTTGCCATGTCCAATAGAGTTCGATTCTTCCTCTCCACTACACCATTTTGTTGTGGCATGTAGGGAGAAGAAAACTCATGCTTGATGCCCTCCTCCTCAAGAAAGCCTTCGATTTGAGAGTTCTTGAACTCCGTCCCATTGTCGCTTCTAATTTTCTTGATCCTTAAGCCGAGCTCATTTTGAGCCCGTCTCAAGAATCCCTTTAAGGTCTCTTGGGTTTGTGATTTTTCCTGCAAAAAGAATACCCAAGTGAAGCGAGAATAATCATCCACTATTACAAGACAATACTTACTCCCGCCGATGCTTATGTAAGCAATCGGGCCGAATAGATCCATGTGGAGTAGCTCAAGCGGCCCGTCGGTCATCATGATGTTCTTGTGTGGATGATGGGCACCAACTTGCTTTCCTGCTTAGCATGCGCTACAAACCCTGTCTTTCTCAAAATGAACATTGATTAGTCCTAAAATGTGCTCTCCCTTTAGAAGCTTGTGAAGATTCTTCATCCCAACATGTGCTAGTCGGCGGTGCTAGAGCCAACCCATGTTAGTCTTAGCAATTAAGCAAGTGTCGAGTTCAGCTCTATCAAAATCTACTAAGTATAGCTGACCCTCCAACACTCCCTTAAATGCTATTGAATCATCACTTCTTCTAAAGACAGTGACACCTATATCAGTGAAAAGACAGTTGTAACCCATTTTGCATAATTGAGATATAGAAAGCAAATTGTAATCTAATGAATCTACAAGAAAAACATTGGAAATAGAATGGTCAGGAGATATAGCTATTTTACCAAGACCTTTGACCAAACCTTGATTTCCATCCCCGAATGTGATAGCTCGTTGGGGATCTTGGTTTTTCTTGTAGGAGGAGAACATCTTCTTCTCCCCTATCATGTGGTTTGTGCACCCGCTGTCGAGTATCCAACTTGAGCCCCCGAATGCATAAACCTACAAAACAATTTTAGTTCTTGACTTTAGGTACCCAAACGGTTTTGGGTCCTTTGGCATTAGAAACAAGAACTTTGGGTACCCAAACACAAGTCTTGGAGCCTTTGTGTTTGCCCCCGACAAACTTGGCAACTACCTTGCCGGATTTATTAGTTAAAACATATGATGCATCAAAAGTTTTGAATGAAATGTCATGATCATTTGATGCATTAGGAATTCTCTTCTTAGGCAACTTATCATGGGTTGGTTGCCTAGAACTAGATGTCTCACCCTTATACATAAAAGCATGGTTAGGGCCAGAGTGAGACTTCCTAGAGTGAATCCTCCTAATTTTGCTCTCGGGATAACCGGCAGGGTACAAAATGTATCCCTCGTTATCCTGAGGCATGGGAGACTTGCCCTTTACAAAATTAGACAATCTTTTAGGAGAGGCATTAAGTTTGACATTGTTTCCCCTTTGGAAGCCAATGCCATCCTTGATGCCAGGGCGTCTCCCATTATAAAGCATACTACGAGCAAATTTAAATTTTTCATTCTCTAAGTTATGCTCGGCAATTTTAGCATCTAATTTAGCTATATGATCATTTTGTTGTTTAATTAAAGCCATGTGATCATGAATAGCATTAATATCAACATCTCTACATTTAGCACAAATAGAAACATGCTCAACAATAGATGTAGAGGGTTTGCAAGATTTTAACTCTATAACCTTAGCATGTAATATGTCATTTTCACTTCTAAGGTTAGAAATAGTAGTATTGCAAACATCAAAATCTTTAGCCTTAGCAAGCAATTTTTCATTTTCATTTCTAAGGCTAGCGAGTGAAATGTTCAATTCTTCAATCCTAGCAAGTAAATCATCATTATCATCTCTAGAATTGGAAGTTGAAACATTACAAACATGAGAATCAACCTTAGCTAATAAATTAGCATTTTCATTTCTAAGGTTGGCAATAGTGTCATGGCATGTGCTTAGCTCACTAGTTAATTTCTCACATTTTTCTATCTCTAGAGCATAAGCATTTTTAACCTTAACATGTTTCTTATTTTCCTTAATTAGGAAGTCCTCTTGGGAATCCAAAAGGTCATCCTTTTCATGAATGGCACTAATTAATTCATTTAATTTTTCCTTTTGTTCCATGTTAAGGTTGGCAAAAAGGGTACGCAAATTTTCCTCCTCATCACTAGCATTATCATCACTAGAGGACTCATATCTAGTGGAGGATTTAGATTTAACCTTCTTCCTTTTGCTGTCCTTTGCCATGAGGCACTTGTGGCCGACGTTGGGGAAGAGGAGTCCCTTGGTGACGGCGATGTTGGCGGCGTCCTCGTCGTCGGAGGAGTCGCTAGAGCTTTCGTCGGAGTCCCATTCCCGACAAACATGGGCATCGCCGTCCTTCTTCTTGTAGTATTTCCTCTTTTCCTTTCTTCTCCCCTTCTTGTCGTCGCCCCTGTCACTGTCACTAGATATAGGACATTTTGCAATAAAATGACCGGGCTTACCACATTTGTAGCACACTTTCTTGGAGCGGGGTTTGTAGTCCTTCCCCTTCCTTTGTTTGAGGATTTGGCGGAAGCTCTTGATGACGAGCGCCATTTCCTCATTGTCGAGCTTTGAGGCGTCGATTGGTTGTCTACTTGGTGTAGACTCCTCCTTCCTCTCCTCCGTCGCCTTAAATGCGACCGGTTGTGTCGCGGATGTGGAGGGATCATCTAGCTCGTTGATCTTCTTCGAGCCCTTGATCATGTACTCAAAGCTCACAAAATTCCCGATTACTTCCTCGGGGGTCATTAGTGTATATCTTGGGTTGCCACGAATTAATTAAACTTGAGTAGGGTTAAGGAAAATAAGAGATCTTAGAATAACCTTAACCACCTCGTGGTCATCCCACTTTTTGCTCCCGAGGTTGCGCACTTGGTTCACCAAGGTTTTGAGCCGGTTGTACATGTCTTGTGGCTCCTCTCCTTGGCGAAGACGGAAGCGACCGAGCTCCCCCTCGATCGTTTCCCGCTTGGTGATCTTGGTGAGTTCATCACCCTCGTGCGCGGTCTTGAGTAAGTCCCAAATCTCCTTCGCACTCTTCAACCCTTGCACCTTGTTATATTCCTCTCTACTTAGAGAGGCAAGGAGTATGGTTGTGGCTTGGGAGTTGAAGTGCTCGATTTGGGCCACCTCATCCTCATCATAGTCTTCATCCTCTACGGATGGTACCTGTGCACCAAACTCAACAACATCCCATATGCTTTTGTGGAGTGAGGTTAGATGAAATCGCATTAAATCACTCCACCTAGCGTAATCTTCACCATCAAATGTTGGTGGTTTCCCTAATGGGACGGAAAGTAAAGGTGTATGTTTAGAAATGCGAGGGTAGCGTAGGGGAATCTTACTATACTTCTTACGCTCTTGGCGTTTAGAAGTGACGGACGCCGCGTCGGAGCCGGAGGTGGATGCCGATGAAGAATCGGTCTCATAGTAGACCACCTTCCTCATCCTCTTTTTCTTGTCCCCACTCCGATGCGGCTTGTGGGAAGAGGATTTCTCCTTCTTCTCTTTGTGGTGTGAAGAAGATTTCTTCTCCTTCTCTTTGGAGGAGTCCTTCTTCTTCTCCTTCCTCTTGATGCGGGACTCTTCTGATGAAGTGCTCCCATGACTTGTAGTGGGCTTTTCGCCGGTCTCCATCTCCTTTTTGGCATGATCTCCCGACATCACTTCGAGCGGTTAGGCTCTAATGAAGCACCGGCCTCTGATACCAATTGATAGTCGCCTAGAGGGGGGTGAATAGGGCGAAACTGAAATTTACAAAATTAATCACAACTACAAGCCGGGTTAGCGTTAGAAATAATAACAAGTCCGAGAGAGAGAGGGTGCAAAACAAATCGCAAGAAAATGAAGAGTGTGACACGCGGATTTGTTTTACCGAGGTTCGGTTCTTGCAAACTTACTCCCCATTGAGGAGGCCACAAAGGCCGGGTCTCTTTCAACCCTTACCCTCTCTCAAACGGTCCCTTGGACCGAGTGAGCTTCTCTTCTCAAATCAAAACTGGGAACAAAACTTCCCCGCAAGGGCCACCACACAATTGGTGCCTCTTGCCTTGATTACAATGGAGTTTTGATCACAAGAACAAGTGAGAAAGAAAAGAAGCAATCCAAGCGCAAGAGCTCAAAAGAACACGGCAAATCTCTCTCGCTAATCACTAAAGCCTTGTGTGGAATTGGAGAGGATTTGATCTCTTTGGTGTGTCTAGAATTGAATGCCTAGCTCTTGTAAGTGGTTGAGAAGTGGAAAACTTGGATGCCATGAATGTGGGGTGGTTGGGGGTATTTATAGCCCCAACCACCAAACTAGCCGTTTGGTGAGGCTGTCTGTCGCATGGTGCACCGGACAGTCCGGTGCGCCAGCCACGTCACCAATGCCGTTGGGTTCCGACCGTTGGAGCTCTGACTTCTAGGCCCGCTTGGATGTCCGGTGGCGCACCGGACATGTACTGTAGAGTGTCCGGTGCGCCATTACGCGTGTGCCTGACTTCTGCGCGCTCTGGCGCGCATTAATTGCCGTTGCAGGTGACCGTTGGCGCGAAGTAGTCGTTGCCCCGCAGTTACACCGGACAGTCCGGTGTACACCGGACATGTCCGGTGAATTATAGCGGAGCAGCCGTTGCAGTTTCCCGAGGCTGGCGAGTTTCTGAGGCCGCTCTTCCTTGGAGCACCGGACACTGTCCGGTGTACATCGGACAGTCCGGTGAATTATAGTGGAGTTGCCTCTGGATTTTCCCGAAGGTGACGAGTTTGAGTTGGAGTCCTCTGGTGCACCGGACATGTCCGGTGGTGCACCGGACACTGTCCGGTGGCACACCGGACAGTCCGGTGCGCCAGACCAGAGGTGCCTTCGGTTGTCCCTTTGCTCTTTTGTTGAACCCAATACTTGGTCTTTTTATTGGCTAAGTGTGAACCTTGGCACCTGTATAACTTATACACTAGAGCAAACTAGTTAGTCCAATTATTTGTGTTGGACAATTCAACCACCAAAATTATTTAGGAACTAGGTGTAAGCCTAATTCCCTTTCAAGCGCTTTCCCTTTGCTTTGCTCTTGTTGGGATGCTCCTTTCGTCCTTTTAGTGTCGTCTTGAAGCGCTTGATAATGAGGGCCATTTCGTCCTCGTTTGGCCCGGCCGCTTCAACTTGCGCCACCTTGCTAGGTAGCGCCTCTCGGCTGCTTGTTGCTTTGAGAGCAACAGTTTGAGGCTCGTAGATGGGCATTGGGCCATTCAATGCCTCATCAATGTATCTTGCTTCCTTGATCATCATACGCCCGTTTACAAACTTTCCGAGTATTTCTTCGGGCATCATCTTCGTGTACCTAGGATTTTCACGAATCGAGTTCACAAGATGAGGATCAAGGACGGTGAAGGACCTGAGCATAAGTCGGACGACGTCGTGGTCCGTCCATCTCGTGCTTCCATAGCTCCTGATCTTGTTGACCAGGGTCTTGAGCCTGTTGTACGTTTGGGTTGGCTCCTCCCCCCTGATCATTGCGAACCTTCCCAGTTCGCCTTCCACCAACTCCATCTTGGTGATCATGGTGGCGTCGTTTCCCTCATGAGAAATCTTGAGGGTGTCCCAAATTTGCTTGGCGTTATCCAAGCCGCTCACCTTGTGGTACTCGTCCCTGCACAAGGATGCTAGCAAAACAGTAGTAGCTTGTGCATTTTTATGGATTTGATCATTAATGAAAACGGGATTGTCAGTACTATCAAAAAGCATTATGTTTTCAACAATCTCCCAAATACTTGGATGGAGAGAGAATAGGTGACTACGCATTTTGTGACTCCAAAATGAGTAGTCTTCTCCATCAAAGTGCGGAGGTTTACCAAGTGAAATTGAAAGTAAATGAGCATTGGAGTTAAACGGAATACGAGAATAATCAAAAGAAAAGTTTGAGTTAACTGGTTTCTTTTTCTCGTCGTCGTCGTCTCTTGGGGAAGAGGAAGACTCGTCGATGTCGTAGTAGACGATCTTCTTGATGCACCTCTTCTTCTTCCCGTCTCTTTTCTTATGACTTGAGCCAGAGTCCGAGGGCTTATCATCTCTTGGCTCGTTGACGATGGACTCCTTTGTCTTGTCGTTGACCACCATCCCCTTTCCCTTAGGATCCATCTCTTCGGGCGATTAGTCCCTTGCGTGAAGAGAACGGCTCCAATACCAATTGAGAGCACCTAGAGGGGGGTGAATAGGTGATCCTGTAAAAATCAAATACTTGTAGCCACAAAACTTGGTTAAGTGTTAGCACAATGGAATCAAGTGGCTAAGGACCGAGCTCTTGTGAAACACAATAGTCACAAAGAAAACAAGCACAAGAGACACGGTGATTTATCCCGTGGTTCGGCCAAGTATAACACTGTAACGCCCCAAATTTTGCAGTTGAATTTTTTCTTTTCTTTACTCGCCAAAATTCGGGGGTTACCTTTTCTTTTTCTTTTTCCCTTCGCTAAACCTTGACCTTTTCCAAAGTTCTAGCGGGATTCGGTTTGGAATTCCCGTGTAAGAAAAACCCTAAATACTTTATGTTGTTTGATGCACCATGCCGAACCTTGCATTTCTTTTGATTGCTTTGAAAGCGCAAATGCATTCATGTAGAAAGATCGGATTTCGAAAATGAGGAGAAGATCTTTTCTTTCTTTTTTCTCTCTCTCTCTTTCTCTCTCCTTTTTTTTCTCTCTCCCGCGCCGTGGGCCGACCCCGGCCGGCCCAGCCGCCCCTGGCGCCCCCTCTTGGGCCCAAAAAGGCCCAGCCGCCCCCCCCCTCATTCCCCTTTTTTTCCCCAAACCCTCTCCCTCTCCCTCTCATTTTCTCTCCCCCACCCTAAGCCGCCGCCGCCCCTACCCCTGCCCTAAGCCGCCGCCGCCCCCTGCCGGCCGCCCCTCGCCGTCGCTCCCCAACGCCGGTGAGCCCCCCCTCCTCCCTCTCTCCCTCCTCCCTCCCTCTCCCCTCTCCCCTCCTCTCTCCTCGGCCACCGCCCCAGCCGCGCCCCCTGGCCGCGCGCCGCCCGGCCGCCTGGCTCGGCCGCCTGGCCGCGTGCCCGCCTGGCCCCTGGCCGCGCCCTGGCCTTTGGCCGCGCGCGCCCTGGCCGCGCCCCCTGGCCGCTCGGCCGGCTCAGCCGCCCCGGCTCGGCCGCCCCTGCGCGCCCTGCCCCCGGCCGGTTCAACCGCCCCCCCCCCCCTCTGTTTTTTTTTATTTTTTTTTTATTTTATTTTATTTACTTTCTGTGATCCTAGTTACTTTATTTTAGGTAGGTTAATCATTGTTCATGTTATTGAAATAGGAAGTTTAATTTAAAATTCCGTTACGCTAATTGATTCATGTGATTAACTGTTTATCCCGTGCAATGTTAATCAACTTAAAATGATTAGGTTCCCACTAGTGCATATAACAGAATTCTTTTGTTAGGAACCTATTGAAACTAGAGTGCATAATTTAACTAATCATTAGTGCATAAACTTTAACCCCCTGCGAGACCCTTTTCCCGTTTCTTTCTAACCATAACAAATGCGATATCGAATGTCATACTTGATGCATATTCACTTTATTTGTCATCTTGTATGGTGTACTGTTCTTTTGTATTAAATATGTGGATGGATGTATGTATGTTTGCAATCGCATAGAGAACGATCCGGTCGAAGAGCCCGAGGAATTCGCAGGAGAAGCCCCTGAGCAGCAGTCGTTTGGTGGAGGCAAGTGTCCTTTGACCTATCTCTGTCCTAATCATTCTTTAATTCACCTCCCGCTTACACATTTATGCCTAAGGATTGACTAGCTTTTGTTATCCATGTCCTTGTTTACCTATCTGGGTTGGATTATTACTGCTTAGTTTGATGCTATTGCTCAACTTTAATCAATGAACATGATGAGATTATCTATGATACGCTGTTTTCCCTTCTCTTATGATGATGTTGTACTTGTGGCTTTAAGGGGGCTCGAGCGGTTTCTCGAGTGCCTCTCCGTAAGGACCTGTTCTATGGATGACCGCCCGGGAAAACAGTGCAACCATGAGGGTGGAATGGGGTGCCCTTAGCTGAATAATTAGAGGATCCGGGGTGTAGTTCGCTTCGCCGTCGTGCCGTCAATGGGGCTCGGTGTATGCGGCTCGCTCTGCCAAGGTTGATTTGTCCCTTGGGGAGGAGTGCGGTACATTTAGGAAACCTAACGGGCGGCTACAGCCCCGGGGAATCTTTGTAAAGGCTACGTAGTGAAACCCTGCCTATTCACCTTGGTAGTGTTTAAGGGTTTGATCGGCCCAAGGCAAGAGGGAATCACGGCTTGTGGGTAAAGTGCACAACCTCTGCAGAGTGTTTGAAAACTGATATATCAGCCGTGCTCGCGGTTATGAGCGGCCAAGGGAGCTCCAGTGATTAGTGGTACTTGATCAGAGATACTTTGGTACAGGTGGCAATGAGATTGATGGTTTTGGTTATGACTATGGTGCTGGTAAGTGGTATTCTTTCCGTTTGGAAAGGGTACATCGGGTTAATAACTTGGGTTAATGCTAAAACTTGGCTTTCTACTAGTAAGTAATAATCTGACCAACTAAAAGCAACTGCTTGACTTATCCCCACATAAAGCTAGTCCACTACAGCCAAACAGGATACTTGCTGAGTATGTTGATGTGTACTCACCCTTGCTCTACACACCAAACCCCCCCCCAGGTTGTCAGCATTGCAACCACTGCTCAGGCGAAGATGAAGCTGTGGAAGGAGACTTCCAGGAGTTCCAAGATTACAACGAGTTCTAGGTGTGGGTTAGCGGCAACCCCCAGTCGGCTGCCTGTGAAGGCCGCGTTATCTACGTTTCTTTTCCGCACTTTGATTTATTGTAAGAACTATATGGACGTCTCAGACGTATGATGTAATCAACTATTATTCCCTTTTAATACTATTTTGAGCACTGTGTGATGATGTCCATATTATGTAACTGCTGTGTACGTGAATAACTGATCCTGGCACGTACATGGTTCGCATTCGGTTTGCCTTCTAAAACCGGGTGTGACATAAGTGGTATCAAAGCCGTGCTGACTGTAGGACCGCTAACCTAGAGTAGAATGGTCGTTCTAAGGACTATAGACCTCTGTCCCTTCCTTGACTTTGTCATCCCTTCAAAAGTTGGTCATACCGACCAAACCTATGTTTTACTATATATTATACCTTGCTAAAAAAAATTGTGTTTCATTCTGATCCTTCATTTACTTATTACTTGCTGGTCATATTAATTCTGTTCTCACCCTTTTGCTTGCGATGTCTTTTGTAGATGGCTCGACTTAGACACACTGCACGAAAGTCAGTCATCCCCTTCTTACCCTCCCGCCTTGCTGAGCGTCCGCTTCGCCGTCCCGTGGCTGGACAGTCCAGCCACTTGGAGAGACTACACCACCGCCTGCGTGAGGAGCAGGAACGTCGACGACAGGAGCAGCAGGGCTCTTCCTTCTCGCTCCACCAGGAGATAGAGTCTGTGAGGAGCTGCTCCCCTGTGCTTCCTCTGGAGCCGCCCCCTGCATCACCACTGGGCGCCCCAGCTTCTGGAGTAGCTGCTGGAGGAGACCCAGACGACGGAGATGGCGACGACAGCTCGAGCCACGACACCGACTTCTCTGCTAACCCTGAGCCGGAAGGATGGGTTGCTCGACCTATCACTCGCGACGCTGCTCGCGGGTGTCACTTCCACGATGCGCTCGACACCCTGCTACGTCGGGCATTTGACCGGCATACTTGGTCCGTCGAGTATCGCTGTGTGGTCTACCAGCATAGTCGCAGGGTCTACCCGGACCGCTGGGAGGCGACTTGCTTGGTGCGCTGCCCGGAGGACAGTCTCCAGGGTGCAGAGGCCTGCTCAGAGCACTATTCTATCTCTGAGCGGGACTCAGCTGAGGCAGCCATGCAAGATGCTGCACGGCGTGCGCTTTCGCACTACTGCTCGGTTTTCGGTGGGGCAGCTGACGGTCTTGACCTGAAGTATTACCCCCGCCGTCCATCTGGCAGCACAGGAGGCGTGATTGTCTCACCTGTCGGTGAGGGCAATCCTAGGTTGAGCAGCACAGTCAACCTAGCCGCCGTGCTAAACACGGAGCTGGACCATGCATTAGACGAGCTGAGTAGGGCTCGTGCTGAGATCGCCCTGCTGCGGGCTGAGCGCGCGGAACGTCGTTATTTGGATGGTGGTTCCCCCGCTCCCGTTGGGACTCAGCACCCGTACCGCTCACCTCAGCGTGGACACCAGTCTTATGGCAATCCCGACTGCAAGACCAAGATAAATCTAGAACCATAGATCGTTAGAATTGGATCTTGTAATTAATACGAAATATATACATAGAAGCTTCAGTCTTAGCTTTAGTCTCAGTCTTAGTTAGTCTTAGTTAGACAGGGTAGTTTGCTATATCCTGTGCATTTATGTTTGTCATGATGAACTATGTTTGGTTTGGATCTTTGTAATGATTGTCACCAGAGTGTGGGTATCCCCTGCATTTTGGTTTACATATTATGTTAATAAAGTTAGTTACATAGTTGGGAAACCTTTTATTCCACTTTCCTCTTTATCTGAGAAGCTGTGTGGTCTGTGTTGGAGATCAGTGAAGATGCTCATCTGTTCAGTGCTGTTGAAGAATTCTATTCTCTTTCCTTATGCTGCAAGATTTGCCAGATCAGTTCTGATGTGTGGTTGCATTCAGCAGATGTCAGAGAACAGGCGCAGAGGAGGAAGGCGTGCTCAACAGGAGCGAGCCGCTCCGCAGGATGAGGTGCCCCAGCAGCAGCACCTGCCGCCCCCGCCCCCGATGTCGATCGAGCAGATGTTTCTGATGCAAACTCAGGCAGTTCAGGCCATCGGTCAGACTCTAGCCGCTATTCAGCAGCAGCAACAGCAACAGCAGCAAGCACCACCCCAGCCTCAGATGCCTCAGATGCCCAGAGACAAGCGTGCTGAATTCATGAGAGGTCATCCACCAACGTTTGCTCATTCTTCTGACCCCATGGATGCTGAAGATTGGCTGCGCACTGTGGAGCGGGAGTTGCATACCGCTCAGTGCGATGACAGGGAGAAAGTTCTGTATGGTCCCCGTCTATTGAGAGGAGCAGCCCAGTCATGGTGGGAGTCTTACCTCGCCACCCATGCCCATCCTGACGCCATCACTTGGGAAGAATTCAGAGGTAGCTTTCGTCAGTACCATGTCCTTGCAGGTCTGATGACAGTGAAGAAGGAGGAGTTCCTGGCCCTCAAGCAAGGGCCATTGTCTGTCAGTGAGTACCGGGACAAGTTTCTGCAATTGTCTCGCTATGCTCCTGAAGATGTCAACACCGACGCCAAGCGACAATACCGTTTTCTGAGAGGCTTGGTTGACCCTCTGCAGTATCAGCTGATGAACCACACCTTCTCGACATTCCAGCACCTGATTGACAGAGCAATCATGACAGAGAGAAAGAGGAAGGAGATGGAAGATCGTAAGCGCAAGATCAGTGGACCCCAGCCTGGAAGCAGCAGTCGTCCTCGTTTCTCAGGCAATCAACCTCAGCAGTTTAGACAGAACCAGCGTCCACCTCAGCATCAGCAATTCCAAAGGCAGTATCCTCAGAATCAGTACCAGAACCGTCAGAGCAATCAGTCAGGAGGTCAGTTTCCGAGGCAGAATCAGCAGGCCCCTCGTCTTCCTGCCCCAGCAAACCAGCAGAACAATCAGGCAGCACCAGCTCAGGTTGGAAACAGAGCATGTTTCCACTGTGGAGAGCAAGGCCATTGGGTGATGCAATGTCCGAAGAAGGCAGCCCAGCAGCAGTCAGGCCCCAATGCCCCAGCAAAGCAGAATGTGCCTCAGCCTGGAGCAGGCAATCGCCCTCAGCCGCGTTATAATCATGGAAGACTGAATCACTTGGAGGCTGAAGCAGTTCAGGAGACCCCCGGCATGATAGTAGGTATGTTCCCAGTCGACTCCCATATTGCAGAAGTGTTATTTGATACTGGAGCAACGCATTCTTTCATTACTGCATCATGGGTAGAAGCACATAATCTTCCAATTACTACCATGTCAACCCCCATTCAAATTGACTCAGCCGGTGGTAGAATTCGAGCCGATAGCATTTGTTTGAATATAAGTGTGGAAATAAGGGGGATAGCATTTCCCGCCAACCTTATAGTAATGGGTACTCAGGGAATAGATGTCATCCTAGGGATGAATTGGCTAGATAAGTATCAGGCAGTTATCAGTTGTGATAAAAGGACCATCAAGTTGGTGTCCCCACTAGGAGAGGAAGTGGTGACCGAGTTAGTCCCGCCTGAGCCAAAGAAAGGAAGTTGTTATCAGATGGCTGTTGATAGCAGTGAAGCAGACCCGATCGAGAGTATCAAGGTTGTGTCCGAGTTCCCAGATGTGTTTCCGAAAGACTTACCGGGTATGCCACCAGAGCGGAAAGTTGAGTTTGCCATAGAGCTTCTTCCTGGAACCGCCCCTATCTTCAAGAGAGCTTACAGAATATCCGGACCAGAGTTGGTTGAGCTTAAGAAGCAGATTGATGAGTTGTCAGAGAAAGGTTACATTCGGCCAAGCACCTCGCCTTGGGCTGCCCCTGTCTTATTTGTGGAGAAGAAAGATGGCACCAAGAGGATGTGTATTGATTACCGAGCTTTGAATGAGGTCACGATCAAGAACAAGTATCCTTTGCCCAGGATTGAAGATCTGTTCGACCAGTTGAGAGGAGCCAGTGTGTTCTCCAAGATTGATCTGAGGTCAGGTTATCATCAGCTCAGGATCCGACCTTCGGACATTCCGAAGACGGCATTCATTAACAAGTATGGTTTGTATGAGTTCACAGTGATGTCTTTTGGTTTGACCAATGCACCAGCGTTCTTCATGAATCTGATGAACAGTGTATTCATGGATTACCTTGATAAGTTTGTGGTGGTATTCATTGATGACATTCTGATTTATTCTCAAAGCGAAAAAGAGCATGCAGATCATTTGAGGATGGTGTTGCAGAGATTGCGAGAGCACCAGTTGTATGCAAAGTTGAGCAAGTGTGAGTTCTGGATCAATGAAGTCCTGTTCTTGGGTCATATAATCAACAAAGAAGGATTGGTTGTTGATCCGAAGAAAGTGGCAGACATTCTGAACTGGAAAGCGCCAATGGATGCTCGAGGAATCAAGAGTTTCATTGGAATGGCCGGATATTATCGGCGATTCATTGAAGGGTTTTCGAAGATTGCAAAACCAATGACAGCGTTGCTAGGCAACAAAGTTGAGTTCAAGTGGACCCAGAAATGTCAAGAGGCCTTTGAAGCGCTGAAAGAGAAGTTGACTACAGCGCCTGTCCTAGTCTTGCCCGATGTGCACAAGCCCTTCTCGGTGTATTGTGATGCTTGTTACACAGGTTTGGGATGTGTGTTGATGCAAGAGGGAAGAGTTGTGGCTTACTCGTCCCGACAGCTGAAGGTTCATGAGAAGAACTACCCAATCCATGATCTAGAGTTGGCAGCAGTGGTTCACGCGCTGAAGACATGGAGGCACTATCTGTATGGACAGAAATGCGATGTTTACACAGACCACAAGAGTCTGAAGTACATATTCACTCAGTCAGAGTTGAACATGAGGCAACGAAGATGGTTAGAGTTGATCAAAGACTATGAGTTGGAGATTCATTACCATCCAGGCAAAGCAAACGTAGTGGCAGATGCTTTGAGCAGAAAGAGTCAAGTCAATCTGATGGTCGCTCGTCCGATGCCTTATGAGTTGGCCAAGGAGTTTGACAGGTTGAGTCTCGGATTTCTGAATAATTCGCGAGGAGTCACAGTTGAGTTGGAACCTACCTTGGAGCGCGAAATCAAAGAAGCGCAGAAGAATGATGAAAAGATCAGTGAGATTCGGCGATTGATTCTAGATGGCAGAGGCAAAGATTTTCGAGAAGATGCAGAAGGCGTGATATGGTTCAAAGACCGCTTGTGTGTTCCCAATGTCCAGTCTATTCGGGAGTTGATTCTTAAGGAAGCTCATGAGACAGCCTATTCGATTCACCCCGGTAGTGAGAAGATGTATCAGGATCTGAAGAGGAAATTCTGGTGGTATGGAATGAAGAGGGAAATCGCAGAGCATGTGGCTATGTGCGATAGTTGCCGAAGAATTAAGGCAGAGCACCAGAGACCTGCTGGATTGTTGCAACCGTTGCAGATCCCTCAGTGGAAATGGGATGAAATTGGTATGGATTTCATAGTCGGATTGCCTCGCACTCGAGCCGGCTACGATTCCATTTGGGTAGTAGTGGACCGTTTGACCAAGTCAGCCCACTTCATACCTGTCAAGACCAACTACAACAGTGCAGTATTGGCAGAGTTGTATATGTCTCGGATCGTTTGTCTTCATGGTGTGCCAAAGAAGATAGTGTCAGACAGAGGAACGCAGTTCACCTCTCATTTCTGGCAGCAGTTGCATGAAGCCTTGGGCACGCATCTGAATTTCAGTTCAGCTTATCACCCGCAGACAGATGGCCAGACTGAAAGGACCAATCAAATTCTCGAAGATATGTTGAGAGCCTGTGCGTTGCAAGATCAGTCCGGATGGGACAAGCGATTGCCTTATGCAGAGTTTTCCTATAACAACAGTTACCAGGCCAGTTTGAAGATGTCACCATTTCAGGCGCTCTATGGAAGGAGTTGCAGAACTCCGTTGCAATGGGATCAGCCTGGAGAAAAGCAAGTGTTTGGGCCAGACATTTTGCTTGAAGCCGAAGAAAACATCAAGATGGTCCGAGAGAATCTGAAGATAGCGCAATCGAGGCAGCGAAGCTATGCAGACACAAGAAGAAGAGAGCTGAGTTTTGAAGTCGGAGACTTTGTCTATCTGAAAGTGTCACCGATCAGAGGAGTCAGAAGATTCGGAGTGAAAGGCAAGCTAGCACCCCGCTACATTGGTCCGTACCAGATCCTCTCAAAGCATGGAGAAGTGGCTTATCAGCTCAGCCTGCCAGATAATTTGTCTGCTGTGCATAATGTCTTTCATGTGTCTCAGTTGAAGAAGTGCTTGTGTGTGCCAGAAGAGCAGTTGCCAGTGGAAGGTCTGGAAGTCCAGGAGGACTTGACCTACGTTGAGAAGCCAGCTCAGATCCTTGAGATTGCAGATAGAGTCACCCGGAGGAAGACCATCAGAATGTGCAAAGTCAGATGGAATCACCACTCTGAGGAAGAAGCAACCTGGGAGCATGAAGATGATCTGATGGCCAAGTACCCAGAGCTCTTTGCTAGCCAGCCCTGAATCTCGAGGGCGAGATTCTTTTAAGGGGGATAGGTTTGTAACGCCCCGAATTTTGCAGTTGAATTTTTTCTTTTCTTTACTCGCCAAAATTCGGGGGTTACCTTTTCTTTTTCTTTTTCCCTTCGCTAAACCTTGACCTTTTCCAAAGTTCTAGCGGGATTCGGTTTGGAATTCCCGTGTAAGAAAAACCCTAAATACTTTATGTTGTTTGATGCACCATGCCGAACCTTGCATTTCTTTTGATTGCTTTGAAAGCGCAAATGCATTCATGTAGAAAGATCGGATTTCGAAAATGAGGAGAAGATCTTTTCTTTCTTTTTTCTCTCTCTCTCTTTCTCTCTCCTTTTTTTTTTCTCTCTCCCGCGCCGTGGGCCGACCCCGGCCGGCCCAGACGCCCCTGGCGCCCCCTCTTGGGCCCAAAAAGGCCCAGCCGCCCCCCCTCATTCCCCTTTTTTCCCCAAACCCTCTCCCTCTCCCTCTCATTTTCTCTCATTTTCTCTCCCCCACCCTAAGCCGCCGCCGCCCCTACCCCTGCCCTAAGCCGCCGCCGCCCCCTGCCGGCCGCCCCTCGCCGTCGCTCCCCAACGCCGGTGAGCCCCCCCTCCTCCCTCTCTCCCTCCTCCCTCCCTCTCCCCTCTCCCCTCCTCTCTCCTCGGCCACCGCCCCAGCCGTGCCCCCTGACCGCGTGCCGCCCGGCCGCCTGGCTCGGCCGCCCGCTTGGCCGCCTGGCCGCGTGCCCGCCTGGCCCCTGGCCGCGCCCTGGCCTTTGGCCGCGCGCGCCCTGGCCGCGCCCCCTGGCCGCTCGGCCGGCTCAGCCGCCCCGGCTCGGCCGCCCCTGCGCGCCCTGCCCCCGGCCGGTTCAACCGCCCCTAGGGCCAGTTCAACCGCCCCCCCCCCTCTGTTTTTTTTATTTTTTTATTTTATTTTATTTACTTTCTGTGATCCTAGTTACTTTATTTTAGGTAGGTTAATCATTGTTCATGTTATTGAAATAGGAAGTTTAATTTAAAATTCCGTTACGCTAATTGATTCATGTGATTAACTGTTTATCCCGTGCAATGTTAATCAACTTAAAATGATTAGGTTCCCACTAGTGCATATAACAGAATTCTTTTGTTAGGAACCTATTGAAACTAGAGTGCATAATTTAACTAATCATTAGTGCATAAACTTTAACCCCCCTGCGAGACCCTTTTCCCGTTTCTTTCTAACCATAACAAATGCGATATCGAATGTCATACTTGATGCATATTCACTTTATTTGTCATCTTGTATGGTGTACTGTTCTTTTGTATTAAATATGTGGATGGATGTATGTATGTTTGCAATCGCATAGAGAACGATCCGGTCGAAGAGCCCGAGGAATTCGCAGGAGAAGCCCCTGAGCAGCAGTCGTTTGGTGGAGGCAAGTGTCCTTTGACCTATCTCTGTCCTAATCATTCTTTAATTCACCTCCCGCTTACACATTTATGCCTAAGGATTGACTAGCTTTTGTTATCCATGTCCTTGTTTACCTATCTGGGTTGGATTATTACTGCTTAGTTTGATGCTATTGCTCAACTTTAATCAATGAACATGATGAGATTATCTATGATACGCTGTTTTCCCTTCTCTTATGATGATGTTGTACTTGTGGCTTTAAGGGGGCTCGAGCGGTTTCTCGAGTGCCTCTCCGTAAGGACCTGTTCTATGGATGACCGCCCGGGAAAACAGTGCAACCATGAGGGTGGAATGGGGTGCCCTTAGCTGAATAATTAGAGGATCCGGGGTGTAGTTCGCTTCGCCGTCGTGCCGTCAATGGGGCTCGGTGTATGCGGCTCGCTCTGCCAAGGTTGATTTGTCCCTTGGGGAGGAGTGCGGTACATTTAGGAAACCTAACGGGCGGCTACAGCCCCGGGGAATCTTTGTAAAGGCTACGTAGTGAAACCCTGCCTATTCACCTTGGTAGTGTTTAAGGGTTTGATCGGCCCGAGGCAAGAGGGAATCACGGCTTGTGGGTAAAGTGCACAACCTCTGCAGAGTGTTTGAAAACTGATATATCAGCCGTGCTCGCGGTTATGAGCGGCCAAGGGAGCTCCAGTGATTAGTGGTACTTGATCAGAGATACTTTGGTACAGGTGGCAATGAGATTGATGGTTTTGGTTATGACTATGGTGCTGGTAAGTGGTATTCTTTCCGTTTGGAAAGGGTACATCGGGTTAATAACTTGGGTTAATGCTAAAACTTGGCTTTCTACTAGTAAGTAATAATCTGACCAACTAAAAGCAACTGCTTGACTTATCCCCACATAAAGCTAGTCCACTACAGCCAAACAGGATACTTGCTGAGTATGTTGATGTGTACTCACCCTTGCTCTACACACCAAACCCCCCCCCCCCCCAGGTTGTCAGCATTGCAACCACTGCTCAGGCGAAGATGAAGATGTGGAAGGAGACTTCCAGGAGTTCCAAGATTACGACGAGTTCTAGGTGTGGGTTAGCGGCAACCCCCAGTCGGCTGCCTGTGAAGGCCGCGTTATCTACGTTTCTTTTCCGCACTTTGATTTATTGTAAGAACTATATGGACGTCTCAGACGTATGATGTAATCAACTATTATTCCCTTTTAATACTATTTTGAGCACTGTGTGATGATGTCCATATTATGTAACTGCTGTGTACGTGAATAACTGATCCTGGCACATACATGGTTCGCATTCGGTTTGCCTTCTAAAACCGGGTGTGACAAACACCTGCCTACTCCACGGTGTGGCGTCCCAATGGACGAGGGTTGCACTCAACCCCTCTCAAGTGATCCAATGATCGACTTGAATACCACGATATTTTTCTTTCTTATACTCTTTCCCGTTTGCAAGGAATCTCCACAACTTGGAGCCTCTCGCCCTTACAATTGATGATCACAAAGAAGCACGGAAGTAAGGGTGGGAAGAGCAACACACACAAGACTCAAAGCACGAGCACAATCACGCACACAAAGCCACAACTTGAGCTCACAACACAACTCGAGAAGTTCTCTACTCAAATAGTGCTCAAGTCACTATCTCAAAGAATCGAATGCGCGAGAATGGTGTCTTGGTGCTTAAAGATGATCAAAGAATGCTTTGTTGTCTCCTCCATGCGCCTAGGGGTCCCTTTTATAGCCCCAAGGCAGCTAGGAGCCGTTGAGACCCAACAAGGAAGGCAATTCTTGCCTTCTGTCGGGTGGCGCACCGAACAGTCCGGTGCACCACCGGACAGCCACTGTAGCATGTCCGGTGCGGATCTCCTTCCATTCCTGGCGCAACCGACCGTTGGATCTTCGGGCTGGTTGGCGCACCGGACACTGTCCGGTGCACACCGGACAGTCTGGTCCCCCAGCCGACCGTTGGCTGGGGCCACACGTCGCGCGCGGATTGCGTGGCCGACCGTTGCGCTGGCGGCTATTGGCTCACCGGACAGTCCGGTGCACCACCGGACAGTCCGGTGAATTTTAGCCGTACGCCGCCGACGAATTCCCGAGAGTGGCCAGTTCGCCAGAGCCCAGCCTGGCGCACCGGACACTGTCTGGTGCACCACCGGACAGTCCGGTGCACCCAGACTGAGCAGCAGTTGGCTGTACACAGCCAACTCTTTTCCAATCCTTTTCTTTTCCCGATTCTAGCACTTAGACAAATATATTAGTACATAAAAACCAATGTACTAAGTCTAGAACCATACCTTCTTGTCGATTTGCACTTCATCAATCATTTGGCATATAATTACTCACTCAATATGTGTTGGTCACTTAATCACCAAAATATACTAGAAATGGCCCAAGGGCACATTTCCCTTTCAGGGGGCAACGGGACTAGAGCGAGATGGGCAGCAACGGTGAGAGGAGGAAGGGCAGGGGGCGGAGGCTGGCCAAGGAGAGCTCATCATCGTCGGCGTCCGTGGCATCCTCCACGGCGTCGTGGGCCAGTGGCTCCACGGTGATGGACTGGGCCAGCCCTGAGGTGGTCGAGATGCAGCGCGGCGATGGCTTCTCGCTGCTGATCTACGCTTGGAAGAGCTAACACCGGCGACGACGATGGCAACATAGTTCTGATCAACTAGCGGTGATGGTAATTTTTCTCTGGACTGTTGTAGTTTGCAGTGTTCTTGTGCAGTTAAAGCCTGGAGAGATTGAATTGACCTTGAATTATAGTAGTGCCATTTCTAAGTGGAACGAGCGATTAGTGTTATTTTTTTCGTTACTAGAACAATTTTCTTCCCTGGATTAGCATTAATGACTGAAATGAACCCAACACCAAATCTATTTGCCTACAATCTAGGGCAATGGGTCAGGATATTTTGAGCAGCTTGGAATCCATCCACCGTAGCGATCAACGTCAATAACTCCAGTATCTTATTCTATGTTTCTCTTGTGTCACCTGCTCAAAAGAGAATCTATCCGTCATTCAATTAGCTATTGCTGCAGTGGTCATTCTCCTAATTGTCTTTGACATTAATCATAGATGTTAGATCCTAAGGATCGGTGGTTACGATCGCGACGTCTACGTTCACATTCACAGAAAGACGCTTTTTAGTTCAGTTTTTGTGATCAATGGCTTGTTTTTTTGGTTGCTGAGTGCCACTCAAAACAATAATCTGTTGTTCGGAAATTCGGATGGCAGGGCTGCAACCTGGACAATTGCTCACTTGTTTGAGGGAGTCCGTCAAATGAATGGCAGATCTACATAGTACATTACATTATGTAGAGGAAAACTTGTGTTTCCCCACTCAGGCCTGTTTGTTTACCCTCTAGATTATATAATCTAACTTAAATAAGTTGAAAGATAAACAAACAGCATGACTTATTAGGTGGATTATATAATTTAGATACCTAGATTATAATAATTTATAAACATCTCATTAGGTGCTTGTATAATCCATAAGATGTTGGATCTTTTATGGGCTTGACCCATTTTATCAATAAACTCTATGGTGTGTAATTGTGGACAATACCAATAGTACCATATTGGAATTCCAAGGGTCGTTGGCTTGACTTATATGGTGGGAATTATTCCACTTAATTTGAGAAGTTAAGAAACGAACAAGGGCGTGCCACACGCGCGCGCGCCGCCGCCGCCGCCGGCCGGGCCGCGCACGGGCTCGGGCTCGGGGCGTGGCATGGCGTGGCATGGCAGGCGAGCGGGCACACACGCGCGTAGGCAAGGCGTGGCGTGGTTGTGTTAATTTTTAGCAT
The DNA here is from genome assembly GCF_902167145.1 of Zea mays. Classification (NCBI taxonomy): domain Eukaryota; kingdom Viridiplantae; phylum Streptophyta; class Magnoliopsida; order Poales; family Poaceae; genus Zea; species Zea mays. The sequence goes on from NC_050097.1 coordinate 55,700,314, forward strand.
TCATTAACCGCGGGAGTTTCAACGCACTCATTAACCGCGGGAGTTTCAACTCCGGGTTAAACCATTCAGTTGCCTGTCTCTTGAACAGCCGCATGCGAGACCCTTCTCCTTCAGCTTCCCTTCCGCGAAAGGTTAAAAGGGTAGAACTCCTGTCGCCTGGGGAACGATAACAGAACTCCTTTAGAATCACAGTCCAGGTGCCTCCGAAGCCCTTGCCGGTCGAGACCTTGCACGGGGAATCGGCAATAGGTTTTTAGGGAGCGTCTACGCGACTTCCTGAACATCCTTCTAGTAAACATCTTCTTCTTCCTGGCATCTTCATCTCGTACTGATGACAAGAGAAGTTGGACAAGGATCAAGATCCTCGGAGCGCATGGGAGGGTATGATCAATTCAGCTCCTTACTGTTTTACGTTCTGCAGATTATATATGTTTCATATGTTCATCTCTACTGTTTTGTATGCATCCATAAATTTATCCAATATGTTCTATCATATCATATCATAGCATTTCTAATGCTTGTTCATGCTAGTAATATACCATATATGTTTGTTTTAATTCTACAGTCATGTTGTTTATGTTGCTATCTATTTATTTTCAGTTGTTCCGTCATGATGCATGTACCATGTTTGTATGCTTATTATATTTATATGATTCATATGTTTTATGTTCTCATGTTCCATATTGTTATGGATATATTTGACATCATGATTTCTATGTTTAATCATCTTTTATATGTCATCACCATAATGTTAATTTATGGAATTAAAATGACATGAAAATCCCTATATTTCTAACAATCCAAAAACCTAATGTTATGCATTTTTCTGTCAAAGGTTTTGCTGCTGTGTTAAAGCCTGATCCTTTTGATGGTAAAAACTTCTTGATTTGGAAAGCTAAGATGGAATTGTGGCTTACTGCAATGTCTTGTTATCATGCCGCTGAGGGCAAGCCTGTCAACTTACCTCCTGAGGATGAGGCTAAGTTTAAGGCTGATGACAACCTCTTTCGAGGAGCAGTGATTAGCGCACTTGATACAAAATTTTAGAAAAGCTATATCATCCTTCCTACAGGGAAAGAGTTGTGGGATGCACTTGTTGGAAAGTTTGGAGTAACTGACGCTAGTAGCGAGCTATATCTCATAGAGCAGCTGTATGACTACAAGATGGTTGAGAACCAATCTGTAGTGGAACATGCTCATGAGTTTCAGGCACTAGCTAAGGAACTTGAGCTTTTTCCTTGTCCTTTGTCTGACAAGTTTGTGGCTGGCGGTATAATCGCCAAGTTGCCACCTTCTTGAAGGACTTTGCTTTGTTCTCCTCCTACGAGGTCGGGAGGTCTGGCGCTTTGTTAATGGGAAATGGGTTGCGTGCTCATGTTCTTGGTGTTGGTACGGTCATTCTGAAGTTTACTTCAGGAAAGACGGTGCCATTGAAGAGCGTGCAGCATGTGCTCTCTATCAAGAAGAATCTCGTTAGTGCTTCTATGCTATGTCGAGATGGGTACAAAGTTGTTCTTGAGTCAAATAAATGTGTTGTGTCAAAACATGGTACTTTTGTTGGTAAAGGATATGACTGCGGAGGCTTGTTCCGCTTATCACTGCATGATATGTGTAATAAAATGGTGAATTCTGTTAATATTTCCGATGAGTCAGATTTATGGCATTCACGTTTTTGTCATGCAAGCTTTGGCTGTCTTATGCGGCTAGCAAATCTAAATCTAATTCCTAAATTTAACTTGGTCAACAAGTCTAAGTGCCATGTGTGTGTTGAATGAAAACAACCCCGCAAGCCTCACAAGGTTGCTGAGGCGAGAAATTTGGCACCTCTAGAACTTGTTCATTCTGATCTGTGTGAGATGAATGGAATTTTTACAAAAGGTGGTAAATGATTCTTTCTCACTTTTATAGATGACTCCACCAGATTTTGCTATGTGTATATCTTAAAAACAAAAGATGAAGCGTTTAATTATTTTAAGACCTATAAAGCTGAAGTTGAGAACCAACTTGAGAGGAAAATAAAACGGTTAAGGTCCGATCGAGGTGGAGAATATTTCTCTAATATTTTCAATGAGTTCTGCGTGGAACATGGTATTATTCATGAGAGGACACCGACATTCTCACCACAATCCAATGGGATTACTAAAAGGAAAAACCGCACTCTAACAGATTTGGTGAATGTCATGTTGAGTACAGCGGGATTATCCAAGGCATGGTGGGGTCAGGCGATTTTGACGGTGTGTCATGTCCTGAACAGAGTTCCAACAAAGAACAAAGAGATCACACCATTTGAGGAATGGGAAAAGAGAAGATTAAATCTCTCATATTTGCGCACTTGGGGTTGCTTGGCTAAAGTGAATGTGCCAATCAACAAAAAGTGTAAACTTGGGCCTAAAACTGTTGATTGTATATTCCTTGGGTACTCTCTTCACAGCACTGGGTATATGTTCTTAATTATAAAATCTGATGTGCCTGATATGTATGTTGATACTATCATGGAATCAAGAGCGCAACATTTTTTTGAGAATGAGTTTCTCATGAAGAATACACCTAGTGATACAAGTCATGAGACTATAATTCCCCATGAGCACGAACTGTCTATTCCTATAGATCATGCTGAGGATCCTCGCGTGCACATCCTTGAGGAGGATGACACTATAGTCACTCGAAAGAGCAAGAGACATAGGGTTGCAAAATCATTTGGTAATGACTTTATAGTGTACCTTGTGGAAGACACACCAACTACCATTAGTGAGGCATATTCCTCTCCTGATGCTGACTTATGGAAGGAAGCAGTAAGGAATGATATGGAATCTATTATGTCTAATGGAACTTGGGAGGTCGTTGACCGTCCTTATGGTTGTCAACCCATAGGCTGCAAATGGATCTTCAAGAAAAAGCTTAGGCCTGATGGTACAATCGAGAGGTACAAGGCAAGGCTTGTGGCCAAAGGATATACCCAAAAAGAGGGTGAAGATTTCTTTGATACCTACTCACCAGTTGCTCGGTTGACTACAATTCGCACATTAATAGCTGTGGCAGCCTCTTATGGTATTATCATTCATCAGATGGATGTTAAGACAGCTTTCCTAAATGGAGAGTTGGATGAGGAGATCTACATGGATCAGCCAGAAGGGTTCGTTGCGAATGGTCAAGAGAACCAGGTGTGCAGGTTGATAAAATCATTGTATAGCCTAAAACAAGCACCTAAGCAATGACATGAAAAGTTTGATAATACTCTTACAGCTGCTAGTTTTGTTGTAAATGAAGCCGACACGTGTGTATATTATCGGTATGGTGGGGGTGAGTTTGTTATGCTGTGCCTTTATGTTGATGACATCTTGATCTTTGGATCAAATCTCAATGTGATTGAGGAAGTTAAAAATCTTCTATGGAGCAATTTTGAAATGAAAGATTTGGGAGAAGTTGATGTCATTCTAAACATCAAGCTTGTTAGAGAAGGTGATGGTGGGGTAACTTTGTTACAATCTCATTATGTGGAAAAGGTATTCAGTCGCTTTGGTTTTAGTGACTGTGATCCTGCTCCAACACCTTATGACCCAAGTATGCTATTGAGAAAGAATCGGAGAATAGCAAGGGCGGATCAATTGACATACTCCTAGATCATTGGCTCGCTCATGTACCTTGCAAGTGTAACAAGGCCGGACATCTCATATGCTATGAGTAAGCTGAGTCGGTTTGTGTCAAAACCAGGAGATGATCACTGGCGTGCTCTTGAGAGAGTGTTGCGGTATTTGAAAGGTACTATGACATACGATATTCATTATACTGGAAACCCAAAAGTGCTGGAAGGCTATTGTGATGCCAACTGGATTTCTGATGCTGATGAGCTTTATGCCACAAGCGGATATGTGTTTCTGTTTGGAGGTGGCGCTATTTCTTGGAAGTCTTGCAAGCAGACTATCTTAACGAAGTCTACAATGGAAGCATAACTCACAGCATTAGACACTGCTGGGGCTAAGGCTGAGTGGCTCCGTGATTTCCTATTGGATTTACCGGTAGTTGAAAAACCGATACCGACTATTTCCATGAACTGTGACAACCAAACTATGGTTACAATGGTTAACAGTTCTAGTAATAACATGAAGTCTACAAGGCATGTTAAGAGAAGATTAAAATCTGTCAGAAACTTGAAAAACTCCGGAGTTATAACGGTGGATTATGTCCACACATCGAATAATCTGGCAGATCAATTCACTAAGGGTCTATCACGCAATGTGATAGAAAGTGCATCGAGAGAAATGGGTATGAGACCCATGTGAAATCTACTCTAGTGGTAACCTGCTCTATGTGATCGGAGATCCCGTGAAGTAGAGTGGAGAAACAAGTTAGGAGTAGGTTGTGAGGAAAGATCCCTTCCTTAACTCATTTCTGATGCACATCTTTCCTATCTGTAAGGCAGGATGGTATTTACCTTAATGTATTCCAAGAGTCTTATAAAGGTGAGATGTTGTCCTACAGAACATCTTCTGAGGAATACACCTATATGAGTCAGACTGCTGGTCACAGTCTATGGGACTTGGGTAATCCCTAAATACTCATGAAAGGCACTGAAGTGTGACTTATATGCTTCTAAACAGCGGGGATGCCCTTTTGCAGCCTAGTATCAGCAAAGGATTTGAGCGAATCTCATTTCGCACAAAACTATCAATTCAAGGCTTAGTCCATTGTTCAGTTGTGAATGAGTGAAACTCTTATTCTAGATGGATGTTCGACTTAACAGTCTCCATCGAAACATTGGTATATCAAAGGATTGTGATTCTTATACTTCATCATTACAAACCCTAGAGTTTGGTGGGGATTGTTGGATCTTTTATGGGCTTGGCCCATTTAATCAATAAACTCTATGGTGTGTAATTGTGGACAATACCAATAGTACCATATTGGAATTCCAAGGGTCGTTGGCTTGACTTATATGGTGGGAATTATTCCACATAATTTGAGAAGTTAAGAAACGAACAAGGGTGTGCCACACGCACGCGCACACCGCCGCCGCCGCCGGCCGGGCCGGGCACGGGCTCGGGCTCGGGGTGGGGCGGGGCGTTGTGAGGCAGGCAGGCAGGCGGTGAGCTTGCGAGGCGTGGCGTGGCGTGGTGTTGTTGTGTTAATTTTTATCACTCATTAACCGCGGGAGTTTCAACACACTCATTAACCGTGGGAGTTTCAACTCTGGGTTAAACCATTCAGTTGCTCGTCTCTTGAACAGTCGCATGCGAGACCCTTGTTCTTCAGCTTCCCTTACGCGAAAGGTTAAAAGGGTAGAACTCCTGTCGCATGGGGAACGAGAACAGAACTCCTTCAGAATCACAGTACAGCCGCAAGTGTGGGTATTTCCATCTCGTAACTCTGCGCGCACAGAGGAGCGAGAGGGCAGGTGCCTCCGAAGCCCTTGCCGATCGAGACCTTGCACGGGGAATCGACAATTAGGTTTTTGGAGAGCGTCTACGCGACTGCCCGAACATCCTTCTGGTAAACATCTTCTTCTTCCTGGCATCTTCATCTCGTACGGATGACAAGAGAAGTTGGACAAGGATTAGGATCCTCGGAGCGCATGGGAGGGTATGATCAATTCAGCTCCTTACTGTTTTACGTTCTGCAGATTATATATGTTTCATATGTTCATCTCTACTGTTTTGTATGCAGCCATAAATTTATCCAATCTATCCTGTCATATCATATCATAACATTTCTAAAGCATGTTCATGCTAGTAATATACCATATATGTTTGTTTTAATTCTACAGTCATGCTGTTTATGTTGCTATCTATTTATTTTCAGTTGTTCTGTCATGATGCATGTACCATGTTTGTATGCTTATTATATTTATATGATTCATATGTTTTATGTTCTCATGTTCCATATTGTTATGGATATATTTGACATCATGATTTCTATGTTTAATCATCTTTTATATGTCATCACCATAATGTTAATTTATGGAATTAAAATGACATGGAAAATACCTATATTTCTAACATAAGATAGATTATCTAATCCTATAGGCAAACAAACAGGGCCTCAGTTTCACTTCAGTTTTGACTGCAACTGGTTGCGACCAATTCTGGTCATGCCCCATTGATTTACCGAGCGATCAAATATGTGTCTGCCTTGTTATCTTGTTGCCTTGTTATCTTGTTCCCCAACATACTACGTTTATGATATTCATGCCTTGTCAATTCTCTTGATAATGCGAATGGGCATTGAGCCATTGATTCAATTATTGAGAGCACCTAGAGGGGGGGTGAATAGGTGATCCTGTAACACTTCAAAATCTTAAGCCACAAAACTTGATTAATTGTTAGCACAGTAATTTGCCAAGTGGCTAGAGAAGGATCTCAACACAACACAATAACCAAGAGATATCAATCACAGAGATGGCACAGTGGTTATCCCGTGGTTCGGCCAAGACCAACGCTTGCCTACTCCACGTTGTGGCGTCCCAATGGACGAGGGTTGCAATCAACCCCTCTCAAGCGGTCCAAAGACCAACTTGAATACCACGGTGTTGCTTTGCTTCTCTTAATCCCGTTTGCGAGGAATCTCCACAGCTTGGAGCCTCTCGCCCTTACAAAAGATGTTCACGAAGAATCACAGAGTAAGGGAGGGATTAGCAACTCACACACGACACAAAGATCACAGCGAATACGCACACGCAAAACCCAGACTTGAGCTCAAGAGACTAGCACACTAGAACGGAGCTCAAATCACTAGAATGTCGAACAAGTGCGCAAGAATGAAGTGTGAGTGATCAATGATGCTCAAAGGATGCTTGGTGTCTTCCTCCATGCGCCTAGGGGTCCCTTTTATAGCCCCGAGGCAGCTAGGAGCCGTTGACACAAATCTGGAAGGTCATTCTTGCCTTCTGTCGTCGGGGGCACCGGACAGTCCGGTGCCCGATTTCCTTCCTTAATTAGCGAAGCCGACCGTTGGCAGACTTGGAGTCGTTGGCGCACCGGACATGTCCGGTGCACACCGGACAGTCCGGTGCCATCTTCTAGCCGTTGGCTCGGCCACGTGTCCCATGCAGATTGCGCGGCCGACCGTTGGCCCAGCCGACCGTTGGCTCACCGGATAGTCCGGTGCACACCGGACAGTCCGGTGAATTTTAGCCGTACGTCGCCGGTGAATTCCCGAGAGCGGCCAGTTCGCTCGAGCCAGCCTGGTGCACCGGACAGTCCGGTGCTCCCAGACTCAGCAGATTCTTGGCTGCTCGAGCCAAGACATTTCTAATTGGATTTTTCCTGTTTCCAGCACTTAGACACAATACATTAGTCCATAAAACAATGTACTAAGTCTGAGAAACATACCTTTATTCTTGATTTGTACTTTGTCCACCTTTTTACACTTAGACACTTGTGTTGGACACTAAATCACCAAAACACTTAGAAATGGCCCAAGGGCATATTTCCCTTTCAATCTCCCCCTTTTTGGTGATTTATGCCAACACAACATAAAGCAAGTAGAACAAGTACAAAAACAATTCAAATAAGAACTCAAAATTGTTTTGATTCAATTTGACATATATGGATCACTCTATGCCACCACTTGGTTTGTTTTTGCAAATCAAACTCAAATTCCTATCTCTAAGTCAAAAACACTTGTAGAGACATAAAGAGAGGTTTTCCAAAGAAATTTGATCAAGGATTTCAAAAACTCCCCTTTTTCCCATAATCAGCACTTCTCCCCTCAAGAGGCCAACTTTTGACATAAAAGACAATAAAAGAGTTTTCAAAAACAATAAAAGAGTTTTGACACACCAAAAGCTCTAATCTACTATTTTCAAAATTTCTCAAGTGGGAGCTGATCCATTTATTGCTTTGGCCTTTATTTTCTCCCCCTTTGGCATCAAGCACCAAAACGGGATCAATCTTGGCCCTTTAACCCCATTGCCTCACCAAAATCTTCAACTAAGAGTAAATAGGCAATAAGAGTATAAAGATGAACTTGGAAAAGTTACTCTTTTCATCGGAGTGCAGTGGAAGTCTTGCAAGGTCCAAGTCCACCATTTTCCCTTTCAATTCTCCTTGGAGACTAAAACAACCAAACTCAAGTACATGGTTAGTCTCAAAGGGTCAAGTTGTAGCACAGCTCCCCCTAAATATGTGCATCACTTGCAAACAGGACTTGTGAGGTCCAGGGAGTGTTTGTACAACTTGAGCACCACCATAAGCAACAAAATGCAGAATGAACATGATCAAAAGCATAAACACATGTATGCTACATTTCAATCCAAGTTCCACGAATCTAAGATATTGAGCTCACTACGCAGCCTGCAAAAGGTCTTCTCATCTAGAGGCTTGGTAAAGATATCGGCTAGCTGGTTCTCGGTGCTAACATGAAACACTTCGATATCCCCCTTTTGCTGGTGGTCTCTCAAAAAGTGATGCCGGATGTCAATGTGCTTTGTGCGGCTGTGCTCAACAGGATTTTCCGCTATTCGGATAGCACTCTCATTATCACATAGGAGTGGGACTTTGCTCAGATTGTAGCCAAAGTCCCTGAGGGTTTGCCTCATCCAAAGTAGTTGCGCGCAACACTGTCCTGCGGCAACGTACTCGGCCTCAGCGGTGGATAGGGCAACGGAGGTTTGTTTCTTAGAGTTCCATGACACCAGGGACCTTCCTAAGAATTGGCACGTCCCCGATGTACTCTTCCTATCGACCTTACATCCAGCATAGTCGGAATCTGAGTACCCAATCAAGTCAAAGTTAGACCCCTTTGGATACCAGATCCCGAAGCAAGGCGTAGCGACTAAATATCGAAGAATTCGCTTCACAGCCACTAAGTGACACTCCTTCGGATCGGATTGAAATCTAGCACACATGCATACGCTAAGCATAATATCCGGTCTACTAGCACATAAATAAAGCAAAGAACCTATCATGGACCGGTATGCTTTTTGATCAACGGACTTACCTCCTTTGTTGAGGTCGGTGTGTCCGTCAGTTCCCATCGGCGTCTTTGCGGGCTTGGCATCCTTCATCCCAAACCTCTTTAGCAAATCTTGTGTGTACTTCGTTTGGGAGATGAAGGTGTCGTCCTTGAGTTGCTTCACTTGGAACCCAAGGAAGTAGGTCAACTCGCCCATCATCGACATCTCGAATTTCTGCGTCATCACCCTGCTAAACTCTTCACAAGACTTTTGGTTAGTAGAACCAAATATTATGTCGTCGACATAAATTTGGCACACAAAAAGATCACCATCGCAAGTCTTAATAAAAAGAGTTGGATCGGCTTTCCCAACCTTGAACGCATTAGCAATTAAAAAGTCTCTAAGGCATTCATACCATGCTCTTGGGGCTTGCTTAAGTCCATAGAGCGCCTTAGAGAGCTTACACACGTGGTCGGGGTACCGTTCATCCTCGAAGCCAGGGGGTTGCTCCACGTACACCTCCTCCTTGATCGGCCCGTTGAGGAAAGCGCTCTTCACATCCATTTGGTACAACCTGAAAGAATAGTGAGCGACATATGCTAGCAAGATGCGAATTGACTCTAGCCTAGCCACAGGAGCAAAAGTCTCCTCAAAGTCCAAACCTGCGACTTGGGCATAACCTTTTGCCACAAGTCGAGCCTTGTTCCTCGTCACCACCCCGTGCTCGTCCTGTTTGTTGCGGAACACCCACTTGGTTCCCACAACATTTTGCTTGGGACGAGGCACCAGTGTCCAAACCTCATTGCGCTTGAAGTTGTTTAGTTCCTCCTGCATGGCCAACACCCAGTCCGGATCTAGCAAGGCCTCTTCTACCCTGAAAGGCTCAATGGAAGAGACAAAAGAGTAATGCTCACAAAAATTTACTAATCTCGAGCGAGTAGTTACTCCCTTGCTAATATCACCCAATATCTGGTCGACGGGATGATCCCTTTGAATCGTCGCTCGAACTTGGGTTAGAGGTGCCTGAGGTGCTTCTTCCTCTTCAACTTGAACATCCTGTGCTCCCCCTTGATCATGCGCCTCCACTTGAGGTACCTGTTCGTCACCTTGGGTTGGGGGATGCACCATAGTTGAGGAAGACGGTTGATCTTGCTCCAAATGTTCTTGAGGTCGTACATCTCCAATCGCCATGGTGCGTATCGCGGCCGTTGGAACGTCTTCTTCATCTACATCATCAAGATCAACAACTTGCTCTCTTGGAGAGCCATTAGTCTCATCAAATACAACGTCGCTAGAGACTTCAACCAAACCCGATGATTTGTTGAAGACCCTATACGCCTTTGTATTTGAATCATAACCTAATAAAAACCCTTCTACGGCTTTGGGAGCAAATTTGGAATTCCTACCCTTCTTCACTAGAATGTAGCATTTACTCCCAAAAACACGAAAATACGATACATTCGGTTTGTTACCAGTTAGCATCTCATACGACGTCTTCTTGAGGAGGCGGTGAAGGTAGACCCTGTTGATGGCGTGGCAAGCCGTGTTCACGGCTTCCGACCAGAAGCACTCGGGGGTCTTGAATTCTCCAAGCATAGTCCTCGCCATATCTATGAGTGTCCTGTTCTTCCTCTCTACCACACCATTTTGCTGAGGTGTATAGGGAGCGGAGAACTCGTGCTTGATCCCCTCCTCCTCAAGAAACTCCTCCACTTGAAGATTCTTGAATTCGGACCCGTTGTCGCTCCTTATCTTCTTCACCTTGAGCTCAAACTCATTTTGAGCTCTCCTTAGGAAGCACTTGAGGGTCCCTTGGGTTTCAGACTTATCCTGTAAAAAGAACACCCAAGTGAAGCGGGAAAAGTCATCAACGATAACTAGACCATACTTACTTCCTCCTATGCTCAGATAGGCGACGGGTCCGAAGAGATCCATATGTAGCAGCTCCAGGGGTCTTGATGTTGTCATCACATTTTTGGTGTGATGAGAGCCTCCCACCTGTTTCCCTGCTTGACAAGCTGCACAAGGTCTATATTTTTCGAAATGAACATTGGTTAGACCTATCACGTGTTCTCCCTTTAGAAGCTTGTGGAGGTTCTTCATCCCCACATGTGCTAAGCGGCGATGCCACAGCCAGCCCATGCAAGTCTTAGCCATTAAGCATGCATCTAGACCGGCCTCTTCTTTAGCAAAATCAACTAAGTAAAGCTTGTCGTCTAGTACACCCTTAAAAGCTAGTGAACCATCACATCTTCTAAAGACAGACACATCTGCATTTGTAAACAAACAGTTATATCCCATATTGCATAATTGACTAACAGATAGCAAATTATATCCAAGACTCTCCACTAGAAACACATTAGAGATAGAATGATCATTGGAGATCGCAATTTTACCTAGCCCTTTTACCTTGCCTTGATTCCCATCACCGAATATTATTGAATCTTGGGAATCTTTGTTTTTGACGTAGGAGGTGAACATCTTCTTCTCCCCCGTCATATGGTTTGTGCATCCGCTGCCAATAATCCAGCTTGAACCCCCGGATGCATAAACCTGCAAGGCAAATTTAGGCTTGGGTCTTAGGTACCCAACTCATGTTGGGTCCTGCAAGGTTAGCACAAATATCCTTAGGGACCCAAATGCAAGTTTTGTCTCCCTTGCATCTTGCCCCTAATTTTCTAGCAACTATCTTCCTATCCTTTCTACAAATAGCAAAAGAAGCATTTAAAGCATGATATATTGTAGAAGGTTCATTTACTTTCCTAGGAACATTAACAACATTTCTCCTAGGCAAATTATGAACAGCATTTCTCCTACCAACATTTCTATCATGCACATAAGAAGAACTAGAAGCAAACATGGCATGAGAATCAAGGGCATTATATGCATTACAACTCCTATAAGCATTTTTAGATTGTCTCCTATCATGGTACATAAAAGCATGGTTCTTTTGCACACTACTAGCCATAGGGGCCTTTCCTTTCTCCTTGGCGGAGATGGGAGCCTTATGGCTTGTCAAGTTCTTGGCTTCCCTCTTGTAGCCAAGTCCATCCTTAATTGAGGGGTGTCTACCAATCGTGTAGGCATCCCTTGCAAATTTTAGCTTGTCAAATTCATTCTTGCTAGTCTTAAGTTGGGCATTAAGACTAGCTAATTCCTCATTTAATTTAGAAATTGAAACTAAATGATCACTACAAGCATCAATGTCAAAATCTTTACACCTATTACAAGTTTCAACAATTTCTACACAAGAATTAGATTTACTAGCTACTTCTAGTTTAGCATTTAAATCATCATTAAAACTTTTTAGCTTAGCAATAGTTTCATGACAAGAAGATAATTCACTAGAGAGCATTTCATTCCTCTTAATTTCTAGAGCAAGAGATTTCTGAGCTTCTACAAATTTATCATGTTCTTCATACAACAAATCCTCTTGCTTTTCTAAAAGTATATTCCTATCATTCAAGGCATCAATCAATTCATTTATTTTGTCTACCTTAGTTCTATTTAATCCCTTGAATAAGCATGAGTAATCTATCTCATCATCATCACTAGACTCATCCTCACTTGAAGAAGCATAAGTACTAATATTATGAGTGCTTACTTTCTTCTCCCTTGCCATGAGGCAAGTGTGACGCTCGTTGGGGAAGAGGGATGACTTGTTGAAGGCGGTGGCGGCGAGTCCTTCATTGTCGGAGTCGGACGAAGAGCAGTCCGAATCCCACTCCTTGCCAAGATGAGCCTCGCCCTTTGCCTTCTTATAGTTCTTCTTTTTCTCCCTCTTGTTCCCTTGATCCTGATCACTATCATTGTCGGGACAGTTAGCAATAAAATGACCAAGCTTACCGCATTTGAAGCATGAGCGCTTCCCCTTGGCTTTGGTCTTGCTTGGTTGTCCCTTGCGACCTTTAAGCACCGTCTTGAATCTTTTGATGATGAGAGCCATCTCTTCATCATTAAGTCCGGCCGCCTCAATCTGTGCCACCTTGCTAGGTAGCGCCTCCTTGCTTCGTGTTGCCTTGAGAGCAAGGGGTTGTGGCTCGTTGATCGGACCATTCAAGGCGTCGTCCACGTACCTCGCCTCCTTGATCATCATTCGCCCACTAACGAATTTCCCAAGAACTTCTTCGGGCGACATCTTGGTGTACCTGGGATTTTCACGTATATTGTTCACCAAATGAGGATCAAGAACGGTAAATGACCTTAGCATTAGGCGGACGACGTCGTGGTCCATCCATCGCGTGCTCCCGTAGCTCCTTATTTTGTTGATAAGGGTCTTGAGCCGGTTGTATGTTTGTGTCGGCTCTTCGCCCCTTATCATCGCGAACCGTCCAAGCTCGCCCTCCACCAACTCCATTTTGGTGAGCAAGGTGACGTCGTTTCCCTCATGAGAGATCTTGAGGGTGTCCCAGATCTGCTTGGCATTGTCCAAGCCGCTCACCTTGTGATACTCGTCCCTGCACAAAGAGGCTAGCAACACAGTAGTAGCTTGTGCATTTTTATGAATCTGTTCATTAATAAACACAGGGTTATCCGAGCTATCAAATTTCATTCCACTTTCCACAATCTCCCAAATGCTTGGATGGAGAGAAAACAGGTGAGTACGCATTTTGTGGCTCCAAAATCCGTAATCCTCTCCATCAAAGTGAGGGGGCTTGCCAAGTGGAATGGGGAGCAATTGAGCATTTGAACTATGCGGGATGCGCGAATAATCGAAAGAAAAGTTTGAGTTAACCGTCTTTCGTCTATCGTAGTCGTCGTCGTCCTTTTGGGAGGAGGAAGATTCGTCGCTGTCGTAGTAAACAATTTCCTTGATGCGCCTTGTTTTCTTCTTCCTCCCGTCTTTTCTTTTGTGGCCCGAGCCTGAGTCGGTGGGCCTGTCATCATTGGGCTCGTTGACGAAGGTCTCCTTCTCCTTGTCGTTGATCACCATCCCCTTGCCCTTAGGATCCATCTCTTCGGGCGGTTAGTCCCTTTCTTGAAGAGAACGGCTTTGATACCAATTGAGAGCAGCTAGAGGGGGGGTGAATAGGTGATCCTGTAACACTTCAAAATCTTAAGCCACAAAACTTGATTAATTGTTAGCACAGTAATTTGCCAAGTGGCTAGAAAAGGATCTCAACACAACACAATAACCAAGAGATATCAATCACAGAGATGGCACAGTGATTATCCCGTGGTTCGGCCAAGACCAACGCTTGCCTACTCCACGTTGTGGCGTCCCAACGGACGAGGGTTGCAATCAACCCCTCTCAAGTGGTCCAAAGACCAACTTGAATACCACGGTGTTGCTTTGCTTCTCTTAATCCCGTTTGCGAGGAATCTCCATAGCTTGGAGCCTCTCACCCTTACAAAAGATGTTCACGAAGAATCACAGAGTAAGGGAGGGATTAGCAACTCACACACGACACAAAGATCACAGCGAATACGCACACGCAAAACCCAGACTTGAGCTCAAGAGACTAGCACACTAGAACGGAGCTCAAATCACTAGAATGTCGAACAAGTGCGCAAGAATGAAGTGTGAGTGATCAATGATGCTCAAAGGATGCTTGGTGTCTTCCTCCATGCGCCTAGGGGTCCCTTTTATAGCCCCAAGGCAGCTAGGAGCCGTTGACACAAATCTGGAAGGTCATTCTTGCCTTATGTCGTCGGGGGCACCGGACAGTCCGGTGCACACCGGACACTGTCCGGTGCCCGATTTCCTTCCTTAATTAGCGAAGCCGACCGTTGGCAGACTTGGAGCCGTTGGCGCACCGGACATGTCCGGTGCACACCGGACAGTCCGGTGCCATCTTCTAGCCGTTGGCTCGGCCACGTGTCCCGTGCAGATTGCGCGGCCGACCGTTGGCCCAGCCGACCGTTGGCTCACCGGACAGTCCGGTGCACACCGGACAGTCCGGTGAATTTTAGCCGTACGTCGCCGGTGAATTCCCGAGAGCGGCCAGTTCGCTCGAGCCAGCCTGGCGCACTGGACACTGTCCGGTGCACCACCGGACAGTCCGGTGCTCCCAGACTCAGCAGATTCTTGGCTGCTCGAGCCAAGACATTTCTAATTGGATTTTTCCTGTTTCCAGCACTTAGACACAATACATTAGTCCATAAAATAATGTACTAAGTCTGAGAAACATACCTTTATTCTTGATTTGTACTTTGTCCACCTTTTTACACTTAGACACTTGTGTTGGACACTAAATCACCAAAACACTTAGAAATGGCCCAAGGGCATATTTCCCTTTCAATTATGCGGCAATAGTTTATTGGAAACAAATATGATATGCGCTCATGCCTAACATAGAGTGTTTTTGGTCCATTATCATTCTTTTTAGTTGCAAAGATGATGTGGTTATCTGCAGCTTGAGTACTAAGTTTTTTCTTTCTTCTTTTGCATAACGGTGCATCATACAAACAAATGGATTGGGAAGTCTTCGAATATATGGAAAATTTGATAAGATGCTAATTAGAGGAATTTTAGATTTTTTTCTATGAATTTTAACTTATCTGCCTTTAAATCCAGCTTGAACTTATCTCTACAGTTTCTTAGATGGATATATCAGTTATATGTATTGAGTTGTCGTCTCTTAGTTTACCATCTTCTTAGTTGCAAGTTCTGGAAATTTGCCCTTGCCCTTTATTTTTCTTCTTTTGGTGTTAGGTGTTATTATATAATAAAATGTTTGATATTCTAAATTTTTATACAGCTTAAACTTTTATGCAGGAATTAAATTATTCTCAATTTTAGACAACGAGTTCCATTAGTCCCAACAGGATTCAACAGGTAAATGTTTCCTTAGCACTGTGACTACTATATTCAGCCATAACTCTTATTCTGGTGACATAATGTAGGGCATTCAAGCTGCACAAGAACGTGCTTGGAAAAATTTAGAGCAACACTACTTTGAGGTGGAGGAAGTATATTTTCACGCATTTCAAACTGTACATTGTACACTAGATAGTCAAAAGTTAGAAGAAGTTGGTTATCATGCCTGTCTTGCTCATATGCTCCCAATGTTCGACTATGTTGGATTTAGATCAATATCATTCTTCTTGCTCATTTTGGTTATACTGAAAGCAAATATAAATTAAGCTTCCAAACTTTCGTGTGATGTGCGGGTCCGAATAATTGATTGATTAATATGCATATGAAGTGGCCAATAAAATTTGATGCTTCAATAATTGAGCTGGATTCGAAACGACCATGACTAAATCTACACAAGACAGGTAACCAAGGTTGTGTTTGGTTTATTTGCTGAAAAGTACTTTTGCTGCTAAAAATTTGGAAACCAACTAAATGTGTGGATCCCGAAGTTGCTCTTTTAAAAGAACTATTTTCTTATAACTATCATAGTATTATATGTTCCTGTTGCAATGCACGGGCATTCACCTAGTGATGATTTAAGACTCGACGACCTAGTGCCCTAGGTCGCCCTAGCTAGAATGACTTCACACGGGGAACCCCACTGTAACACTCAAAATCCTAATTTAGATTTATTCTTCCAAGTTTTAAGTAAATGTGGTTCCTAATAAAACATTAAATGAAAATATCCTTATATGAATTTAAATCAACCTATAAAAAATTATACATTTAGGAATATTCACCAACTGATAGGATAAAGGTATCTATTCATAAAAGAAATAATACCTTTGTGAAATATGTGTTTAGAAATATTCTCTCAAAAAATATATGTTATTAGAAAGTATAGATTGTTTTCTTAATATATATATTATTTTGTGTGTGTTGCATATTCAAAACCTATGCATAAATAAAGGAATAAAGTAATTAATGTATATATAGACATATGTATATAAATATGTTCCATCCTATGCTGAGATGTCTGTTTGATGCGTCTAATATATATTTGAAGTTCAGAATCAAACTTAGATTTGAAATTTAAAATATAAAACGAAAACTAAAATAGAAAATAGAAAATAAAAAGAGAAGATCTCGTTCTGGTCGACTCCAATCACCATTCGGCCCACTTCTACACCTACGCGTCGCGCGACCCATCACTTCCCCGTGGGCTGCCTGTGCGTCGACTTCACCAATCGTACATGTGTCGCTGACTTCACTTATGGGTGGGTCCACGGCGTCAGCCCCACCCCGCCTCACACACGAACACAGGTTGCCGATGCGTGGGACCGCTGCTCATCCCTCTCATAACAAATCCATGAGCGCTCGAACGAGTTCGCAGCTGCCGACCCGCGATCGCCAAAAGTTGTTAAGATTAGCCAGGGATGTTAGGATTCGATCTTTTCCCGTGGCTATAAAACCCAGAGCTCACCCTCGTCATGTCAAACCAAACCATCCATAAAGCCCCATCGCCATAGCAGAGAGAGCTTCGTCGTCACCAAAACAGGAGAGAGAGAGAGAAGCCAGTGGAGTCGTGCTCGTGTCGTCGAAGCGTGCCAACTGGAGAACGCAGTGAGGTCACTGACCCACGCCGCACGTGTGGGTGTGTGGCAGTGCACGAAGAAGAAATCAGAGTACCAGATATTTCTCGCCGGAGATAGGGATCAGTCGCTCACCATGGGAAACTCCGTCGACGCCTTAATAGCAGGTAAGGAGTCGTCGACCAAGTTCGCTATATTCTAGTACACGCGTAGCACGCTCTGAATTTGAATGTAGTGTGCCAGGGGACCGTATCGTATGCACAAGGACGGGTCTGTGCACATATGCACATGTGCGATCGTGGCCTTTCTACGTTGATCCGACGGTGACCAAATTTTTTACATTTTAACCCTCCCGCAGCTGTCCTTGTGCTATAATTTTGTTTTTCAAACACCCCCTCCCCTTCCCAGTTCCCACGTTCGTTGGCAGAGAAAGCATCGTCTGTAGGCTGTAGCCGCCGCTGCCGCTTCTCGTCGTCGTCTCGGCATCTTCACTCACCAAACGTCGTCGCCGTCACTAACGCCGCGGGGCTCGAGCTTGCTGCGGAATGGTAGCGCCGCCAACGACATGCCCCTGGCCATGGTGGCTTCATGGCGGGTTTAGGGTTCCAGATGGGTGCGATGGCCGTCATGGTGGCCGGGAACCTTAGCACCTCGTCGAGGTGTCCTGCGGCGTTTGTCAACGGCGTACTGGCAGAGGGTGGCGAGGACGAAGGCGATGACCGGCAAGGACGCAGGAGGCCACCGGCGAGACTAGAGGCGGTGAGAACGAGCGAAGACGGTTGTTGGCGTGCTTCAATCTGAGGAAGAAGGGGAGCGGAGGTGTTTGCAAAAAATTGCATTGAAAGGACAGCTGCGGGAGGGTTAAAGTGTAAAAACTTTGGCGACCGTAGGATCGACGTTGAAAGGCCACGATCGCACATGTGCATATGTGCACAGACCCGTCCTTGTGCATACGATACGGTCCCTGGTAGCCTCGGAATGTCATTCGCCGGCACAACACCGCCATGTGGGCCATCGCATCGTCGCTCTGTTCGGCTGGGATTGGGGGAGGTGATCGTTGGCTGTTGGATCGGTATTGAGCGGACCCGATTAAAAGGCGAAGCATACCGGTTCGGGGTTATGTGAGAGTCGTTGATCCGTAATCCAACGGACAGATCAGAATGGGCATGGCGGGTGTGCAGCCTTGGATCCAGAATCTGACGGCTCGGAGTGAAGCGAGCAGCGATAGCTGATATGATCTAATCTGGGTTGTAAGATTTAGATCCTACGGGCCATATTGAAACGTACCCCTTCGGTCGTGCGAACGTATAAAGGAGACCCTGGATTCTTGTTCAATTAACCTACCATCCTTTCTCTGTTGAAACTAATGACAAACCAATCCCTGGTATTTTCATATATGCCCCTGGAAGCTATTTCTAGTACAAAATAAATACTAAAATGTTTAGGAAACTTGTAAGATTCATATTAGTTATGTTTTAACTCTGTTTTAGTCTGTTCAAGTTGCGTTAGGTTCGTATAAATATTTACTACGCAGTGACAAGCATTATCATGTCATGTCACATACTTTTATAATTAAATATTTAGTTAACCTATGTTTAGTAGATTAACCTTCCTAATCAAAAGTTAAACTAATCTGACTAAAATATGAACTGTGAGTAAGATATAACTTGGATTAGATGTGTAGTTGCAATATCTTTCTCACATGATTTATGAAATCAACCTAGAACCTAGTTTTTATAGCTAATCACGTAGATCTTTCAAAAGCTATATAACTCTGATTTTAGTCGTTCTTGAACCTACGATCTCGTAGCGACGTGTAGAATACTAGTGTGTGGTTTGTTTCCATCTTTGGTGTAATGTTACCATATTCATTATTTGCTTGATTGTATGTAATGCTACGAGTAGAAGCGAGGTGACGAGGAATCTGGAGCCCAACTTAGTGGAGTACTTGGATCCGCAAGTATAAGGCAAGTTGTTTTCTTGATCACATTCTTCAACCTAATAATGTTCTTGTTTCTAATAATCACCGTGACATGCTTAGGTTAACTTGATGTGACCTAATATGTTACCTAGACTTGTTTACTCCACACCTTACATACAAATGAATTATTAGGTAGTCTTGCTATTTCTCTACCTGATTTTTGGGTTAATGTTACTTATGATTTATACTCATGTTCCATAATTATTTATTGTTGTTGGCTTTATTATGATACATGATAAAATCATTTTGTTAATTGGAACATGGAGTGACCACCCGAGACAACAGTGCAACCACAAGGACTATATGGCTCTAGTCTTGATCAATTAATTAGGAAATGTAGTATGGGATAATGAAAGGGAAATGTGCCCTTGGGCCATTTCTAAAGTATTTTGGTGATTAAGTGCCCAACACAAATGCTCTAAGTGTTAATGTGTGCCAAAGACTCAAGAAGTGCAAATCAAGATACAAGGTATGTTTCTAGACTTAGTACATTGATTTGAAGACTAATTTATTGTGTCTAAGTGCTAGAAACAGGAGAAATCATTTTGGAAAAGAGTTGGCTGTGTACAGCCAACTACTGCTCGGTCTGGGTGCACCGGACGGTGTCCGGTGCGCCAGGACCAGTCTCAGTGAACAGTATGCTCTCGGGACTCGACGACGGCGTACGGCTATAAATCACCAGACTGTCCGGTGAGTCGTCCGCGGCGAAGTCGTCGCTATCGGGAAGCGTTCAACGGCGTACGGCTATAATTCACCGGACTGTCCGGTGGTGCACCGGACTGTCCGGTGAGCCAACGGTCGACTGCGCCAACGGTCGGCCGCGCAATCCGCGCGCGACACGTGGGGGCGCCAACGGTCGGCAGGGGGCACCGGACTATCCGGTGTGCACCGGACAGTGTCCGGTGCGCCAACGGCTCCAATTCTGCAACGGTCGGCTGCGCCATTTTAGGAAGGAGATCCGCACCGGACAATGAACAGTGGATGTCTGGTGGTGCACCGGACTGTCCGGTGCGCCACCCGACATAAGGCAAGAATTGCCTTCCAAGAATGCCTCCAACGGCTCCTAGTTGCCTTGGGGCTATAAAAGGGACCCCTAGGCGCATGGAGAAGACACCCAAGCATACTTTGAGCATTCTTAATCTTTCACACTCCGTCTCCGCGCACTTGATTGACTTTCTTAGTGATTTGAGCTCCGTTCTAGTGGTGAACTTGTTGCGATTCATTTGAGCTCAAGTCTTGGCTGTGTGTGCGTATTGCTGCGGATTTGTGTGTTGCTTCCCTCCCTTACTCTAGTGCTTTCACTGAGATCTTTATTGTAAGGGCGAGAGACTCTAAGTTGTGGAGATTCCTCGCAAACGGGAAAGAGTATAAGAAAGAAAACAATCGTGGTATTCAAGTGGATCATTGGATCACTTGAAAGGGGTTGAGTGCAACCCTCGTCCATTAGGACGCCACAACGTGGAGTAGGCAAGTGTTATACTTGGCCGAACCACGGGATAAATCACTGTGTCTCTTGTGCTTGTTTTCATTGTGACTATTGTGTCTCACAAGAGCTCGGTCCTTAGCCACTTGATTTCATTACGCTAACACTTAACCAAGTTTTGTGGCTATAAGTTTTAAGTTTTTACAGGATCACCTATTCACCCCCCCTCTAGGTGCTCTCAATTGGTATCAGAGTTGTTCTCTTCATGAAAGGGACTAATCGCCCGAAGGAATGGATCCTAAGGGAAAGGGGATGGTGATCAACGACAAGGAGAAGGAGTCCTTCCTCAATGAGCCAAGGGACGACAAGCCCACTAACTCGGGTGTTGGGGCGAAGGCGAAGACACTACCCTTCGCTTGATGCCTTCGCCAATCTTGCTGCGACAACGAAAGCAAAGCGACCAGCAGTTCACACCCTTCGTCCGACAAGCTGCAGGACGAAGGCCTACGACGAGGTCGCCCTGTCCTGCGGCCTCGTCCAACATGAAGGCCCACGCATAATTCGGCCCATTGTAACAGGCCCCGCGCGGCTAAGTGTATTACGGGCCTGATTTGTAAAGGCTTTTCTGTAATGACAGTCTGTAACCCTGCTTTATGGGAATATTCCGGGGGTGACCTGGGCACCTGAGGGCACATGCGTCCTTAATCCTAGACGCTGGGCACTCAGGCACCTATAAATACCCCCGCACAGTGCCCCTTCAGGGGCGAGATTAACAAAGCAATTGCCTTCTTGAACTAAAACCTAGTTTGCATTACTTTCACTCCCCCGTTGGATCATCTTGCTCGGGAGAGCAAGTTCCAACATTTGGCGCCCACCATTCGTGCTACGAAAAAATCACCCGCGATGGCACCCAAGAGAGCCAGCTCGAAGGCAGCCCCATCCGTCGACGAAGCAGCGAAGGCTGCGCTGCTGGCCGAGAAAAAGGGCAAGGCCCTTGTCGACACCACCCACCAAGAAGCTTGCGAAGACGACGCACTCAGCAAGAGGCAACGCAACGAACAACCTACACCCGAAGGAAGTCTCCGCACCTGTAGCTCCGGAGGACAACCGCAACCTCCCCCAGGCTTCGCTCCACCGGAGGGCACGGACGCCACTGAAGATGGCGAAGTCATCGGCTTTTCAGCAGAGGAACAGCTACAGCTACGGGCCTTGCGCATCAAGAACCGCAACCTACAGAAGCAGAAGGAGATCCTCGAGGCCAAGCGCCAACGTGTCTCCGTGCAGGCCAAGGTGCGCCAGATGATACGCGACGAGGAGCAAAAGGCTCAGGAGCTTGAGCAAGAGATTGCGCTCATGCAGCGCGAAGGCCAACTTGGTCTGCAACACGGCCCACCCCTCCAACAGTGTGCGCCACTCGAAGACCCGTTCATCCCTCAGCGTGGACTCGTCTTCCCGCACGCAGCAGCATTCCAAGGTGTCAACTACCTTGACGAGCGGAGTCCCCTGGCGCCGCACCTGCAAGTGTCACCATGGCCCGCCAATTTCAGAGCAGGGACCTATCCCAAGTACAACGGCAGCACTGACCCAGCACAGTACATCATGAGCTATCAAGTCGCCGTTGCATCATCCGGAGGGGATGACGCCACGATGGCCAAGTCATTCATCATCGCCCTCGAGGGCCCGGCTCTCACCTGGTACACCAGGTTGCCCCCGTTGTCCATCAACTCCTAGAGAGGTTTCCGGGACAAATTTTTGCTCAACTTCCAAGGGTACCGCCCAGACACCGACGCCTTGGCTGAACTGTCACTCTGCAAGCAGCTGGAAAGAGAGACTCTGTGAGAGTACTACCGCAAGTTTCTGACCCTCAAGTCACAATTGCCTTCGGTTGATGACCAAATCGCCATTCACTACGCCATCAGTGGCCTTCGGGCTGGTGTCCTTTACAGCCACTGCATCAGAGATCCGCCCAAGAACCTCCAGGAGCTGTATCAGCTGTTCGAAAAATATGCCAGATCCGAAGAGCTCCACCAGCGCAAGGTCAAGTCCCAGAGGAAACCCAAAGACCCTCCGCAGTCCAGCCGAACGTGGACGAGACCTTCGTCGTTGGACTCCGGTCGGGACGGCCGCAGTCAGCAGCAAGTGCACAACATCGCCAACCAGCACCCCGCTGGTGAGGCCCCTCGCCACCAAGATTGTCGCCCCCAGGGCCGCGACAACGGAACTCGTGGTCGGGGCCGAGGACGGGCGCAGCAGCCGCGCAGATTTTACTGCTTGTTCCACGGCGAAGACTGCGCGCACCCAATACGGGACTGCTCGGAAACGAAGGCCACCAGAGACAGGATGTCTCGGGCGCAACCAGCCGACAACCCAAGAGTTGTCGCGCACACATATCAGCAACCCCCACAGCCATACAACCAGGGCCCCGCTCAGCATCCACCTAACCACACGTACCAACACCACCAGGAGGTACAAATCGTACCTCTCCCACTCCCACCTCCACACCTGCAACAGCCAAACATCCACCACCCCCAAGCACCAAAACAAGAAGACTTCGCTGATCAGCCATATTGTGGAGTCATTCACATGATCACTTGGGGGTCCAGCGCCGACTTCGACACAAAGCGACAGAAGAGAGACCACTACCGCAGCATCAATCACGTCGCCATCACTGGTCCAGTGGTGCAGACAAAGTGGTCCCATGTGCCACTGACCTTCGACGCCAGAGACGTAGACCTACGCAGCGCACCCCACATCGACGCCATGGTTATCAACTGCAGCGTGGCAGGCTGGGACCTGCACAAAGTCTTAGTTGACAACGGCAGCCAGGCGGATATCATTTTCCTCCATGCCTTCGATCGCATGGGCATCAGCCACAGCTTGCTTAAGCCTTCGGACAACCCACTGTATGGCTTCGGCGGCAAAGGCACCTTCCCTGTTGGCAAAATAGAGCTACCCCTCTCCTTCGGTGTAGCACCCAATGCACGAAGTGAGCAAGTCACTTTCTACATCGTCAACATGGTGTACCCATACAACGCCATAATGGGTCGGGGCTCCATCAACAAGTTTGAGGCAGTCATTCACGGACTTTACCTGTGCATGAAGATCCCGGGTCCGCAAGGCGCGATCACCGTCAATGGCAACCAGCAGGTCGCGCGCAATATAGAAAGAGACTTCGTTCCAGGGCAAAGGAACGTACACTGCCTCATGGCGCAGCGCGAGGTCCCCGAGTCTACCAGCCCAACCGCCAAAGAGCATGAGAAGGCACAGCTGCAGAGCAACGATGGGACCAAGACTGTTCCCCTTGATCAGGCCACGCCCAAGCAAACAGTCATCATAAGCGAAGACCTGGCTTCACATGACGAGGAGAGACTCCTCTCCTGTCTGTCCAAGAATAAGGACGTCTTCGCTTGGTCCGCCCTCGACCTGGTCGGAGTCAGTCGCTCTATCATCGAGCACAACTTGGGAATCGACCCTTCGGTGAGGCCGAAGAAGCAGCGACTGCGCAAGATGTCTGATGAGAAGACAGAAGCCGCTAAGGCCGAGGTGCATCGCTTACTTGAGGCCAACTTCATCGAGCCAGTCGCCTACCCTACGTGGCTCGCCAACGTAGTCATGGTGCAAAAGAAGAGCGGCAAGTGGCGGATGTGCATTGACTTCACCGGCCTCAACAAAGCCTGCCCCAAGGATAATTTCCCGCTGCCTCGGATCGACAAGATCGTCGACAGCGCGGCCGGGTGCGAGGTCATGTCGCTCCTTGATTGCTTCTCCGGCTACCACCAAATATATATGAAGGAGGAAGACAAGGCTAGCACCAGTTTCATAACACCCTTCGGGACGTATTGCTTCATCAGAATGCCGGAGGGACTTAAGAACGTCGGGTCCACATTCTCTCGCCTCACCAAAACGGTGCTCGAGAGCCAAGTCGGCAGAAACATATTTACGTACGTGGATGACATCGTCGTCGCCAGCAAAAGCAAAGAAGACCATCTGGCTGACCTCGCAGAAACGTTCGCGAACATGCAGGACGCACGACTTCGCTTAAACCCCGAAAAGTGCGTCTTCGGCGTTCGCCAGGGGAAGATACTGGGCTACCTGGTGTCGCACCGCGGGATCGAGGCCAACCCGACCAAGATCCAGGCCATCATCAACATGACGCCCCTGCAGTCATCCAGAGACGTCCAACGACTGACATGCAGACTGGCCACCCTCAACAGATTCATTTCCAAGTCCGCAGAGTGAAGTCTACCCTTCCTCAAAACGCTACGCGGTGCAAAAGACTTTGCATGGGGACCAGAGCAAACGACGACCTTCGCTTCACTAAAGCAGCACCTGTCAGAGCTGGCGATTCTTACAAGCCCCAACCCCTCGCTACCCTTGTTGCTCTACGTCGCAGCTTCGCCGCACGCGGTCAGCGCAGCGCTGGTCCAGGAGCAGGACAGAGAGGGCATGACCAGACAGTGTCCAGTTTATTACGTCTCCGAAGTGCTCACGACATCCAAATGTAACATGACGGAACTGGAAAAAATCGCCTACGCAGTTGTTATGGCTTCGCGCAAGTTGCACCATTATTTTGAAGCGTTCAAGGTACGGGTCACCTCGGACAGGGGACTCGGCGAATTGTTCAGAAATCTGGAGGCATCTGTCTGGATCGCCAAATGGGCAGCCGAGCTTTCCGGCTACCATATCACCTTCGAGCCTAGGACAGCCATCAAGTCTCAAGTCCTGGCAGACTTCATCGTCGACTGGACCGGGCCAATAACACAGCCGGACATGTATGCAGAGAAGGTGTGGACCATCCACTGCGACGGCACGTGGTGCCATGCGGGGGCAGGCGCAGCTGCAGTCATCACTTCACCCACAGGGGTCAAGCACATATATGCAGCACGACTCAGCTTCGCTCTGGAGTCCGACAGATGCACCAACAATGTAGCAGAGTACGAAGCTGTCATCCTCGGCCTTCGCAAGCTACGGGCACTTGGTGTCACCACCTGCATAATCAGAACAGACTCCAAAGTGGTTGCCGGCCAGGTCGAGAAAGATTACGCAGCAAAGGACCCCGCACTTATGCAGTATCTCGCGGTTGTCCGCAGTCTCGAGAGGCAATTCAAGGGATTTACCTTGCAGCACGTGGACCGAGCCAAGAATGAGGAGGCCGACGCATTGGCCAAGGCAGCCGCTAGAGGCGAGGCCCTGCCCTCCGACGTGTTCTACCATGTCATCGGCACGCCAGCCGTCCGAAGCCTAGAGGGCCTCCTGTGACGGAACCTCCCAAGTAATTAGGCCCACCTACAGTTGTCCTTGTCCAATGGACATCAGACAACCCTGTAGGTGCCCCTGAACTACTTGACAAGTTCGGTATCTTTCCTTACCTTACCAGGAACGTTTCACCCATCTTGTAGATATTACAGAACATCGGAGATGAAGAAATGCGGAAGCGAATTACATAATCTTACATTTATTTCAAAAGTAAGCTCAAGTTAAGTTATTACAGACCAGTCTAAAAGTGAGTGCATAGAGTAATATTATACAAACCAGGGAGACACCAACTTCTCCCGAAAGACAATAAACAAAAGATCCTAGATGGAGGACCGAGTCCTCCCGCACTTCAGTCTTGGTTTTCCTTGTTGGGAACCACCTTAGCACAGAAGCAGCAAAAGTCTGCTACCTCCCCACCTAAAAACAACAAAGGGATAAACCCTGAGTATGGAATACTCAGCAAGTCTTACCCGACTAAGGAAAAGACTCTCAAGGGTATGCTGGATAAATAGGAGTCAAGGAGAGGCTTTAGCAAAAATCAACTTATATTTTTGCAGAAGTAGCTTACTAAAGTGAGTCCTTACTTTCAATCTTTTAACGCCAGGTTAAGTATTAATAGACTCCATTTGCATCTAGTCTAATTTCACATTACATTAAGACAACATCATTCTTATCCCTTGTGTTCACATCTTGACTCTAGGTTGCAGGGAAGTGACCAAGTCTTCATAACCGCGAAGGTACGGCGATCCGAATCGATTATACTCAGCTGAGGATCTCCAATCACACGACATATGTAGCACTTAACCCTTGCATATGTCAACCCGCCACCGGGGTTCTTAAGACCGGATCAGGTTCACGCAAACCGAGAGCACAGATACACCACCGTCCAGCCTCTTGCCACGGAGGGTACACGCTACTCTCGCCACCGCTCCACGCCCATTTCGTGTTATCTTATTCCGGCCTTAGTCTGCCCGAGGCAAGGCTTACCCATGACGAGGCATGTGACCAGTTAAAGGGTCCTCGGTCAGCATGCCTACATACGCGTTAATCCTTAACCAACCTGGGTAGAACATCACCTGTTCCTAACCCAAGTCTCAATTTAAGTATTTCCATCCTTAGGATTGTGTCTGTTCCTTAGGATGAAAGAGCATCACATGGAACTTTTGCAGTAAGATCCCACTATTGCTCCAAATGAAAATATTCTTGCAGGTAGAAGCCATCCTCTCCATGGTTAAATTGAGGACAACCTCTATCCACAAGATCTAAGCAAGGCTAAGCATTTTTGTAAATCATAATTTTGATACTTCACCGAAGTATCTATAAAGGTATGGATATCAAGGAAAAGCAATGCATCAAAGGGTTCCAAGCAACTCCTATGAACCTAATGCACATTTCACTAGACTTAAAGTGTGCGAAAAGTATTTTAAAAACACAAGGAAAGGGGTTGCATGCACCGAGGCTTGCCTTCGTTTACTGGTGAATCAGGCTCAGATCCACAGATGTCAAAGTAGAAATGATTCCCAGCCTGAGACTTTGAAGGTGGTGGTGGTGGTGTCTCCTCTTCAGTTACTTCTACCTCTTCCTCTCGTTCTAATCATAACCATACATATGTATAAGAATGGATGCCATGGGATGCTCATGAGGATGCAAAGATAACATAAACTTATTAGTTATGTCTTGAATACAACTTTCCTTCACGGTACTCCGAGAACCTAGGGTTTCCGGAGTCAGTAAAGGAGTTCATGGAGCAGGGGGGGTGGTTTTGGGTTTAGTGATCAAACAAGGTTCAAATCAAACCAAACTCTACCCATGGCTTCTAAATAATGTGAAAAGTTCATATAAAAAGTTTGGGAAATTTTGGACTTATTATTTATTTTCTAAAAATCCAGAATCAATGGTTTAGGCTATTTTAAATACCCTAAAATTCCCTATTTATCCTAAAAATCATGAAACTATTTTTATTAAATTCTAGGGAAAATAAGGAACCTAGGAAAATTGGTCTCATAATTTTATCATTTTTCTATAATTTTCTACAAATTTCTAAAGTTCCACTGAAAAAGAAAAGGAAAAACTCAAAACAGTACTGGGCCGAATTCAGCCCAGCGGCCCAGTTCCAGGGAAGACAGTGCGCTCGCGCCCGCGCCCGCGAGGCGACTTTGCAGCAAGGTCCTCGACTTAACGGCTAAACAGAAATAGGTCCATTCACTGTTGTGCTAAGTCACTGACAGATTGCAGATAAACCCTTGTACTTTTCTCTATTCTTTGTTTCAAGTCCGCGACGGCGACCGCGCGGGGAACGAACTCCGGCGAGGTTATACTGGCGGATTTATATTATGATCAGTGCCTTCGAGCTACATACACCAGATTGAACCTCCACTGATCATTTCCCCTAAGTTAATTTCAAGATTGACGAGCTAATTGGGTCTGGCCACGGTACCCGTGCGGATGAATTCAAGAACTACGCGTTCCCGGTGATGGGTGATCACACAGTTCAAATTGATGACTTGATAAACATCACGAAGCTATGCAAGTGCTTAAACAAGAAAGTAGGGGACGGGGGCTGACCGGAGAGGGGCTGGCCGCGGTGAGGTGTTCTTGCGGGGTATTCGACCTGATTTGGGGGAAGTCCCAAATTCGCGTTCTCAGGTGAACGATTAAGGACGATATTCGGTGGCTGGGTGGGTGATTAGGTTACGCAGCTAGGGGAGGGCTCAATTTATAGGCGGCTTAGACGGTGGCCGTGAATTTTGCGGAGGACGCGCGGCGGCCGGAGGGAAGGAAGAACACTGCGCAAGTAAATTCGTGGCAAACGGCGTGGCATCCTCCCCGGCGACGATGGGACAGCATTAAGGTGTCACGGTGGTGCGGTGGAAAGGCTAAGCCACGCGGCATATGGCCGGGAGGCGGCGGTCACCGGCGAGGTAATCCGCGCAAGCCGCAAAGCAGTAGAGGAAGACGACGGTGAGCCACCGGAGTGACGTC
The DNA here is from genome assembly GCF_902167145.1 of Zea mays. Lineage (NCBI taxonomy): Eukaryota > Viridiplantae > Streptophyta > Magnoliopsida > Poales > Poaceae > Zea > Zea mays. The sequence continues at coordinate 55,729,237 of NC_050097.1, forward strand.
CAGCGCATAGGCGGTGAAGATCTTTTGACGCCGCGAAGTTATCCACACACCCGAGCGCGAATCGTGACGCCGGCGACGTGAATCACGGTGGAAAGCCACCGGCGGTGGTTTGCTGGCGACCTTATCAGCTCGGGGTACTGTACCATGGCATTGCTTCATTAAGACTTCTGACCGAGCGATTTTAGAGTCAGTTTTCTCCAGATTTCATGTGACAATAGGTCCAAGTCTCTGCACCAAAGTTGTAGTGCTACATACCAGCTACAACTCAACTATAGGACTTGATCACATTTGAGCACTGGATCATGCTCAAAACCTAGCTTGAAGTCGAGGTCAGTTCACTGTTAGTCTGAAAATTCAGACATAATAGCCTGACAACCCAACTTTAGGCTTGGTTTTCTCTAAATTCTTCTTAACAACTAAGCTCACAACCTTAAGCAAAGTTGTTCTCCTATAATGGGTCTTCAACTTTGATGTGGTGACCTAGGGTAAAAACCCTATACTTTGTAAGTTACAAAGCCCCAAAGTTGAGCCCATTCACTGGTTTTCAGACTTAGAATAAAACTCAAATGAGGTCCATTTTGCATTTAAGTCCAAAACTTAGGGTTTGGCCTGCAAATTCACATATGAGTGACCCAAATACCTTAAGACACTTACTTGACCTGATTTTTGCACTTTAGTCCAAAAGTGGACTAATTTTGCACTTAGGTCCCTAGGGTTTGGTTTTAGGGTTTCCTAGGGTTCCAATTAGGGTTTCTGGTATTCCAGGGGTATAAATGTGATTCAACTTTATTATTGGGGTCATTTTATGACTTTTACCCTAAAGTCTTTAGGTTTTCTTAACTTGGGTTAAGCTTTACCCCTTTTACCACTATTTAGGGTTAAGTCCTTTAACCAGGGTCCTATTTGTAAAACATTAAAACAATACAACTTGTTTGAAATTTTTGCCTAGTGAATGCACTCTAGGTGTGTCAAACATATGCAATGTCAATGCTCATGATGCCATGCTCAAGTTTTAGTTATAGTAACACCAGGGGTGTTACATCCTTCCCCCCATAAAAGAATCTCGTCCCGAGATTAAAAATCCTAAGGTGAGTAATGGAAAAGGAAATGTGTCACATTTTTATTTCCTTATTTCTGGTACAAGGCAGGGGTGGTGTGGGGGTTATTTCTTTATCACACAGCTATACAGACTTTACAATTTACATGAGGCTAGAAAGCCTGGGAAATTCTTATCTAAGAAGTCTTGGGTTTCCCATGTAGCCTCATCTTCCGAATGCTGGTTCCACTGTATCTTGTAGAACTTGAGAGTCTTTCTTCGGGTGACCCTGTCCTTTTGATCCAGAACTCGAATAGGATGTTCCGAGTATGTTAAATCTGGTTCCAGGACAACATCAGTCACTTCAACGGTTCGATCAGGAACCCGAAGGCACTTTTTCAATTGTGACACGTGGAACACATTATGCACAGCAGACAATGTTTCGGGGAGCTGAAGTCGATACGCCACTGGTCCACATCGCTCAAGTACCAGGAATGGACCAATGTACCTAGGTGCAAGTTTCCCTTTTACCCCGAAACGCGATACACCCTTCATTGGTGAAACCTTTAAGTAGACATAATCGTCTACCAGAAAGCATAAGGGTTGTCGTCGTCGGTCTGCATAACTCTTTTGCCGAGCCTGAGCTTTCTTCATATTATGAATAATTCTCTGAACCTTTTCTTCGACCTCTTTCACCATATCAGGCCTAAAGAAATATCTTTCTCCAGGTTCAGACCAATTTAGCGGAGTTCGACACCGACGTCCATATAAAGCTTCAAAAGGTGCCATCTTGATACTTTCTTGATAACTATTATTATATGAAAACTCCGCTAGGGGCAAACATTCATCCCATTTTAGTGAGAAATCCAGGACACATGCCCGCAGCATATCTTCAAGTATTTGGTTCACCCTCTCAGTCTGCCCACTGGTTTGAGGATGATAAGCCGAACTGTGGAGCAATTTTGTACCCAAGGAGTTGTGAAGTGCTTCCCAGAACTTGGCCACAAATTGAGGTCCACGATCCGACACAATGGTCTTTGGAACACCGTGCAGACTGAGAATGCGGGCAATGTATAATGCTGCATAAGTGGCTACTGTATATTTGGCCCTGACGGGTAAGAAGTGGGCAATTTTTGTGAGTCGATCAACTATAACCCAAATAGAATCATACCCTTTGGCTGTCCTGGGCAGTCCCACAATAAAGTCCATACTGATGTCTTCCCATTTCCATGTTGGGATTGGCAAAGATTGTAATGGACCAGCAGTTTTCATGTGTATGGCCTTGACACGTCTGCAAGTGTCACACTTCACCACATAGCGTGCAATTTCAATCTTCATCTTTGTCCACCAGTAATGTTGCTTTAAGTCTTGATACATCTTAGTGCTTCCGGGATGAATAGAATAACGACTAAGATGTGCCTCATCCAGAATTTGCTGGCGGAGTTCTTCGTTCTTTGGCACAACTATGCGGTTTTTGAACCACATCACACCTTGATCGTCTTCTTTGAAACACTTGGCTGTTCCAGCCCTTATCTTTTCTCGTATGTGCTTCATACCCAGATTATCTTTTTGAGCATCAATTATTCTTTGCAAAATGATTGACTCAAGCCTTAACTGATTTAGAGTCCCTTGTTGAATGATCCCCAGGTTTAACTTTTCCATTTCCTGACACAAAGTGTTCTCGGAAGTCTTCGCCATAAGACAGTGGCAGGCAACCTTACGGCTCAGTGCATCTGCCACCACATTGGCCTTGCCCGGGTGATAATGGATCTCCAGTTCGTAGTCTTTAATGAGCTCAAGCCATCGTCTTTGCCTCATATTTAACTCTGACTGGGTGAAGATGTACTTCAAACTTTTATGATCTGTATATATGTGACAGATATTTCCCAGCAGATAGTGACGCCAAATCTTTAGGGCATGAACCACAGCAGCTAACTCCAGATCATGAGTTGGATAGTGCTCCTCATGTCGGCGCAACTGCCTTGAAGCATACGCAATCACTCGGCCTTCTTGCATCAGCACACAGCCGAGTCCACTGCCTGACGCATCACAATATACATCAAAAGGTTTAGTGATGTCCGGTTGAGCCAATACCGGAGCAGTGGTCAATAGTGTCTTCAGTTGTTCAAAGGCTTCATTGCACTTAGAAGACCAATTGAACTTAATGTCATTCTTCAACAAACTTGTGATTGGCTTCACAAGCTTAGAAAAATCTGGTATGAATCTGCGGTAATACCCAGCTAGTCCAAGAAAACTCCGGACTTGATGAACAGTTGTTGGGGGTTTCCATTCCAGAATATCTTTGACCTTGCTAGGATCTACCGCAATTCCTTCGGCTGATAACACGTGCCCCAAAAATTGAATTTCTTCCAGCCAGAACGCGCACTTACTGAACTTGGCATAAAGCTGATGTTCCCTAAGGCGCGTCAATACAATCCGTAAATGCTGAGCATGGTCTTCTTCATTCTTGGAATATATCAAGATATCGTCGATGAAGACTACCACGAACTTGTCCAACTCGGGCATGAACACCGAGTTCATCAAATAGGTGAAATGGGCAGGAGCATTTGTGATCCCAAAAGACATTACCAAGTATTCAAATAATCCATACCGCGTAGTAAACGCGGTCTTCGGTATATCCTCGGGCCGAATACGGATCTGATGATAGCCCGACCTGAGATCAATTTTAGAAAATACCCTCGCCCCAGTTAGTTGATCAAATAAAATGTCGATTCTTGGAAGAGGGTACTTATTCTTGATGGTGACCTCATTCAGGGGCCGATAGTCCACGCACATGCGCAAGGTTTGATCCTTCTTCTTCACAAAGATGGCGGGACAACCCCAAGGGGACGAGCTTGGCCGGATGAATCCTTTATTCAATAGATCTTGCAATTGAGTCTTCAGTTCTGCCAATTCATTAGGGGGCATGCGGTACGATCTTCGGGAAATCGGAGCCGTACCGGGCTTTAGCTCAATCACAAATTCTACATCTCTTTCAGGGGGTAGTCCAGGCAAATCTTCCGGAAATACATCTGGAAACTCACATACTACCGGAATGTTCTTGATCTCCGGTACAATGGCTTCATAGACTCTACCAGAAGTTTTAGCCGGATTGGTTGCGGGAAGAGTCAAGAAAATCTCTTCTTGGTTATAGCTCAACCTGACGGTTCTGAGTTCAGTGTTGAGGATTGCCTTGTGTTGGGTTAACCAATTCATACCCAGAATTACATCTATATCCTGGCCCTTCAGAACAATCATGTTAGCAGGAAAGTTCCGTCCGGCCATTGTTACTGGCACTCCATAGGCCACTTCTTTAGTAAAAATATGTCCCCCAGGTGAATGAATTTTAAATCCCTCTTTTGATTCATGACATGCAATATGATGTTGCTCCACAAATGTCTTGCTAATGAAGGTATGCGAAGCACCAGAATCAAAAAGAATTATTGCAGGGTGACTGGCCACAGGGAACGTACCCATCATCACCGGCTCTCCCTCCGGTGTGGTAGCCACTTGCGTATAATATACTCGCCCCGTTTTCTTGGTATTCTTGCCCGAAGTACTTCCCTTGCCTGGAGCTGAATTTCCCGATCCTTGCTGATTATTAGCCTGATTTTGCCTTGGATAGGGACAATCTTTAATAAAATGCCCAGATTTGCCACAGTTAAAACATCCAGTTGAAGAACTTGGCAAGGCAGGGAATCGAGTGCCTGGGGCACCCGGCTGTTTTGGGGTAGTGGGGGCATTGTTGGAACGAATAATTATAGGCTGCTTGAAAGGGAAAGATGGTGCATTTGCACGGTTCTGGTTAGAGGGCCGGAGAATAAACCGTTGCCTCTTTACCGGGCCCTGATTAGGCCGATCACCACTGAATCCCTTACTTTTCCCAGAATTTGCATACTTGGCCTCCACAGATAAGGCTGTGCTGACAGCCTTTCCATAAGTAAGATCAATACATGCAGCCATTTTTCGCTGCATCCGGTCGTTCAGTCCTCTCATAAAACAATTCTTCTTTTTCAAATCCGTATTCACCTGATCAATTGCGTACTGTGACAGGTGATTGAACTTGTTGAGATACTGATTAACAGTATCTCCCCCTTGCTTCAGTTTCATGAACTCTTCTTGTTTCATGTGCAGCACTCCCTCAGGAATATAATGCTCGCGGAATGCTGCTTTGAACTCGTTCCATGTAATTTGATGGTTGTCCGGCTGGATGGCCACAAAGTTCCCCCACCAAGTACTGGCAGGTCCTCGGAGTTGCTGTGCTGCAAACAGTGGCTTCTGTACTTCCGAACAGCGTAGAAGGCCAAACTTCTGCTCTATGACCCGTATCCATTCGTCGGCCTCAAGCGGGTCTTCTGCTTTGATGAAGAGAGGCGGACGAGTCTCAGAGAAATCCAGATAAGTGGTCTCACGGGGACCTTGTTGGAATCCTCTTCCTGCTTGTTGTTGAAGCTGTTGCTGACCCGCCATCTCCCTCAGGAAGCGGGTGTTGTCAGCTGTGGCGTTCACCAAGGCAGCAATTGCCTCGGCAAGCGTGGGTGGAACGGGAGGCGGATTCGGGGTAACGTCCCGACCCCCGGATGTTCCGGCTGCATCCTGTCCACGAGTCCTGGTCGGCATCTGTGGCAAAAACATTTGAAGTAAACATAATGTGCCAGAGAAAACCTCCCATTTTACATTACTATAAAAAGTAATGATACAGACTCGATATTACATAACAGGATACAATACCCATTATACAACAATACACCCTACAATATCCTACAATACACTACTCTACTTCTATTACACCCTTATTCCTGCTTGCCATCAGTCTTGGCGGCTTCATCGTCAGGTGTGGGAGTCCAGACATCTACCAACCTCAAGGAAGGAGGAGGCTCAAAAAGGTCTAACTCTCCACCCAGCGCACGTCCCGCAACGTGAGACGGTCCAGCTTCTGCCTCAGCAGGTGGTGCAGGCTCACTTGGGTGTAGTTGTGAGTATAATATATGGACTTCCTCGTGCAAAATGTTGCAGTAAACCTGCAGGTTATCAACAGTTGAGCTAAGTTCTTTAACTCGGGCCTGAGCCCTTGCTTCCTTAGCACACATTAGCAAACGAGACTGGACAGCCCAGTCAAGAGCTAAGTCTCGATCAGCGAGTTGATCCTGCAGATGTCGGATGTCCCTTCGCAGTTCATTGATTCTATCACCATCAGCGACCCAAGCATCAGTCCTATGTTGAAGTGCTGCTTGAAGTCGACTCACACGAGCTTCAAGGTCTCCGATCGGGTCGTTGCTTCCACTGCTGCTACTTTCATGTCGGGGAGCCAATTGATGCCGAGGCACCCCAATTGGTCCCGTAGACTTGCGTGCCGTTAGCCTGGTACGTGGCGGCATCTTTCTAAGGGGGAAAATGTTATTAGTAAGATTCTTAGCATGATGCATGTATAATTACAGAATCAACCTTAGTCGATTCAACCTTCTATATGTTGCACTCTTCCTATCTGGTCTTTAAAATAGACTTCTTCAGAGTACTTAGGTAAGAAGAGAAAAGAATTTTTAGGTAAGACTCTTAAAAATCCTTTTGAAGATGCTTCATAATATCTGCCAAGAAGGGCTACGCTCCGATACCAGTTGTGACGGAACCTCCCAAGTAATTAGGCCCACCTACAGTTGTCCTTGTCCAATGGACATCAGACAACCCTGTAGGTGCCCCTGAACTACTTGACAAGTTCGGTATCTTTCCTTACCTTACCAGGAACGTTTCACCCATCTTGTAGATATTACAGAACATCGGAGATGAAGAAATGCGGAAGCGAATTACATAATCTTACATTTATTTCAAAAGTAAGCTCAAGTTAAGTTATTACAGACCAGTCTAAAAGTGAGTGCATAGAGTAATATTATACAAACCAGGGAGACACCAACTTCTCCCGAAAGACAATAAACAAAAGATCCTAGATGGAGGACCGAGTCCTCCCGCACTTCAGTCTTGGTTTTCCTTGTTGGGAACCACCTTAGCACAGAAGCAGCAAAAGTCTGCTACCTCCCCACCTAAAAACAACAAAGGGATAAACCCTGAGTATGGAATACTCAGCAAGTCTTACCCGACTAAGGAAAAGACTCTCAAGGGTATGCTGGATAAATAGGAGTCAAGGAGAGGCTTTAGCAAAAATCAACTTATATTTTTGCAGAAGTAGCTTACTAAAGTGAGTCCTTACTTTCAATCTTTTAACGCCAGGTTAAGTATTAATAGACTCCATTTGCATCTAGTCTAATTTCACATTACATTAAGACAACATCATTCTTATCCCTTGTGTTCACATCTTGACTCTAGGTTGCAGGGAAGTGACCAAGTCTTCATAACCGCGAAGGTACGGCGATCCGAATCGATTATACTCAGCTGAGGATCTCCAATCACACGACATATGTAGCACTTAACCCTTGCATATGTCAACCCACCACCGGGGTTCTTAAGACTGGATCAGGTTCACGCAAACCGAGAGCACAGATACACCACCGTCCAGCCTCTTGCCACGGAGGGTACACGCTACTCTCGCCACCGCTCCACGCCCATTTCGTGTTATCTTATTCCGGCCTTAGTCTGCCCGAGGCAAGGCTTACCCATGACGAGGCATGTGACCAGTTAAAGGGTCCTCGGTCAGCACGCCTACATACGCGTTAATCCTTAACCAACCTGGGTAGAACATCACCTGTTCCTAACCCAAGTCTCAATTTAAGTATTTCCATCCTTAGGATTGTGTCTGTTCCTTAGGATGAAAGAGCATCACATGGAACTTTTGCAGTAAGATCCCACTATTGCTCCAAATGAAAATATTCTTGCAGGTAGAAGCCATCCTCTCCATGGTTAAATTGAGGACAACCTCTATCCACAAGATCTAAGCAAGGCTAAGCATTTTTGTAAATCATAATTTTGATACTTCACCGAAGTATCTATAAAGGTATGGATATCAAGGAAAAGCAATGCATCAAAGGGTTCCAAGCAACTCCTATGAACCTAATGCACATTTCACTAGACTTAAAGTGTGCGAAAAGTATTTTAAAAACACAAGGAAAGGGGTTGCATGCACCGGGGCTTGCCTTCGTTTACTGGTGAATCAGGCTCAGATCCACAGATGTCAAAGTAGAAATGATTCCCAGCCTGAGACTCCGAAGGTGGTGGTGGTGGTGTCTCCTCTTCAGTTACTTCTACCTCTTCCTCTCGTTCTAATCATAACCATACATATGTATAAGAATGGATGCCATGGGATGCTCATGAGGATGCAAAGATAACATAAACTTATTAGTTATGTCTTGAATACAACTTTCCTTCACGGTACTCCGAGAACCTAGGGTTTCCGGAGTCAGTAAAGGAGTTCATGGAGCAGGGGGGGTGGTTTTGGGTTTAGTGATCAAACAAGGTTCAAATCAAACCAAACTCTACCCATGGCTTCTAAATAATGTGAAAAGTTCATATAAAAAGTTTGGGAAATTTTGGACTTATTATTTATTTTCTAAAAATCCAGAATCAATGGTTTAGGCTATTTTAAATACCCTAAAATTCCCTATTTATCCTAAAAATCATGAAACTATTTTTATTAAATTCTAGGGAAAATAAGGAACCTAGGAAAATTGGTCTCATAATTTTATCATTTTTCTATAATTTTCTACAAATTTCTAAAGTTCCACTGAAAAAGAAAAGGAAAAACTCAAAACAGTACTGGGCCGAATTCAGCCCAGCGGCCCAGTTCCAGGGAAGACAGCGCGCTCGCGCCCGTGCCCGCGAGGCGACTTTGCAGCAAGGTCCTCGACTTAACGGCTAAACAGAAATAGGTCCATTCACTGTTGTGCTAAGTCACTGACAGATTGCAGATAAACCCTTGTACTTTTCTCTATTCTTTGTTTCAAGTCCGCGACGGCGACCGCGCGGGGAACAAACTCCGGCGAGGTTATACTGGCGGATTTATATTATGATCAGTGCCTTCGAGCTACATACACCAGATTGAACCTCCACTGATCATTTCCCCTAAGTTAATTTCAAGATTGACGAGCTAATTGGGTCTGGCCACGGTACCCGTGCGGATGAATTCAAGAACTACGCGTTCCCGGTGATGGGTGATCACACAGTTCAAATTGATGACTTGATAAACATCACGAAGCTATGCAAGTGCTTAAACAAGAAAGCAGGGGACGGGGGCTGACCGGAGAGGGGCTGGCCGCGGTGAGGTGTTCTTGCGGGGTATTCGACCTGATTTGGGGGAAGTCCCAAATTCGCGTTCTCAGGTGAACGATTGAGGACGATATTCGGTGGCTGGGTGAGTGATTAGGTTACGCAGCTAGGGGAGGGCTCAATTTATAGGCGGCTTAGACGGTGGCCGTGAATTTTGCGGAGGACGCGCGGCGGCCGGAGGGAAGGAAGAACACTGGCGCAAGTAAATTCGTGGCAAACGGCGTGGCATCCTCCCCGGCGACGATGGGACAGCATTAAGGTGTCACGGTGGTGCGGTGGAAAGGCTAAGCCACGCGGCATATGGCCGGGAGGCGGCGGTCACCGGCGAGGTAATCCGCGCAAGCCGCAAAGCAGTAGAGGAAGACGACGGTGAGCCACCGGAGTGACGTCCAGCGCATAGGCGGTGAAGATCTTTTGACGCCGCGAAGTTATCCACACACCCGAGCGCGAATCGTGACGCCGGCGACGTGAATCACGGTGGAAAGCCACCGGCGGTGGTTTGCTGGCGACCTTATCAGCTCGGGGTACTGTACCATGGCATTGCTTCATTAAGACTTCTGACCGAGCGATTTTAGAGTCAGTTTTCTCCAGATTTCATGTGACAATAGGTCCAAGTCTCTGCACCAAAGTTGTAGTGCTACATACCAGCTACAACTCAACTATAGGACTTGATCACATTTGAGCACTGGATCATGCTCAAAACCTAGCTTGAAGTCGAGGTCAGTTCACTGTTAGTCTGAAAATTCAGACATAATAGCCTGACAACCCAACTTTAGGCTTGGTTTTCTCTAAATTCTTCTTAACAACTAAGCTCACAACCTTAAGCAAAGTTGTTCTCCTATAATGGGTCTTCAACTTTGATGTGGTGACCTAGGGTAAAAACCCTATACTTTGTAAGTTACAAAGCCCCAAAGTTGAGCCCATTCACTGGTTTTCAGACTTAGAATAAAACTCAAATGAGGTCCATTTTGCATTTAAGTCCAAAACTTAGGGTTTGGCCTGCAAATTCACATATGAGTGACCCAAATACCTTAAGACACTTACTTGACCTGATTTTTGCACTTTAGTCCAAAAGTGGACTAATTTTGCACTTAGGTCCCTAGGGTTTGGTTTTAGGGTTTCCTAGGGTTCCAATTAGGGTTTCTGGTATTCCAGGGGTATAAATGTGATTCAACTTTATTATTGGGGTCATTTTATGACTTTTACCCTAAAGTCTTTAGGTTTTCTTAACTTGGGTTAAGCTTTACCCCTTTTACCACTATTTAGGGTTAAGTCCTTTAACCAGGGTCCTATTTGTAAAACATTAAAACAATACAACTTGTTTGAAATTTTTGCCTAGTGAATGCACTCTAGGTGTGTCAAACATATGCAATGTCAATGCTCATGATGCCATGCTCAAGTTTTAGTTATAGTAACACCAGGGGTGTTACACCTCCGAATAACCAACGACAATGAGGGCCACCGCATAGTAAACCTCATCATGACCGAAGACTGGCGGGCACCAATAACCCTGTTCCTGCAGGGATACTACCAGCCAAGTGATATCAACGAGGCCAAGCGCCTCAAACACCGAAGCCGGGACTTCGCACTCATTGAGGGACAGCTTTACAAGAAGGGGGTCAGTCAACCCATGCTTAAATGCGTCACCGAGACCGAAGGCGTCCAGATCCTGCGTGATGTCCACAGCGGCACTTGCGGTTCTCACGCAGGGCCCAGGGCCCTAGCCGCCAAGGTGATCCGTCAAGGCTTCTACTGGCCTGCTATGATTTGCGCCGTGAATCAGGTGACTAGGTCCTGCGAAGCCTGCCAGAAATTCTCTCCACGCTCGGGAAACCCTTCGCAATTCACAAAGCTAATCGCACACACGTGGCCCCTTCAGTGCTGGGGCCTGGACATTTCCGGGCCGCTACCCACGGCCCAAGGGAACCTCAAGTTTACCTTCGTCGCCGTCGAGTATTTTACCAAGTGGATCGAGGCGAGGGCAGTATCCACGATAACATCGAAGACTGCCCAGAAGTTCTTCTAGCAAAACATCGTTTGCCGATTCGGAGTCCCGTCCGAGCTCATAGTTAACAACGACAAACAATTTGACAGCCAGGACTTCAAAGACTTCTGCTTCTCAATCGGCACCAAGCTTGCCTTCGCCTTCGTATACCACCCACAATCCAACGGCGTCGTGGAGCGCGCCAACAGTAAAATTTTCACAGCCATCAAGAAGATGCTCCTCGACGACAAGAAGGGCAAGTGGGCCGACCTGTTACCTCAAGCGGTTTGGGCGCTGATCACGACTGAGTGCAGGGCGACTGGGTTCACCCCTTTCCGCCTGCTATATGGCTCGGAGGCCATGACCCCGCAAGAAATAAAACATGGGTCACCACGGACAATCACTTCAGCCGTCCCCGACGTAGACGAGCCTACTTCGAAGGACCTCATCGACGGAGACCGTGTCTTCGCCCTACAGGCCCTCAACAAATACCAAGCTCAAACAAAAGCATGGCGCGACCACACAGTCGTCCCGAGAGAATTCAGCGAAGGAGACCCCGTACTCGTCCGGACAACTCGGACAGAGTCATGGGGCAAGATGGAGCCAAAGTGGGAGGGCCCCTTCATCGTCAAGACGAAGGCGTCCCCCAGCGCGTACAGGCTAACAACGCCATCCGACGAAGACTTAGAGCATTCATGGAATATTGACAATCTCCGCAAAATTTTTGTTTGACTCCTCAGGGCCAGCTCACCCTTGTAATTCACCAAACAGTTTTATTCCGGCCTGCACTCTTTTCCTCCCGGGGGGTGAGGTTTTTAATGAGGCGGAGCCATGTAATATACACGCAAAAAATCCCCCGCAAAAAATTAAAACAACGTCAAAAAAGACCGCATCGATGATCTTCGGCATTCGACCACAACGAAGTCACCGCGAGGGGCAGCGCTGGCTACCCTCGCGTGCGACACTCCGCGCAAAAGTCGCCTAAGGGTGCAGCCGGACTAGCACAACAAGTGCGAAAAATCGAAGTCTTCCTCAAAAGACTATCCGTGCAAAAGTCGCCTAAGGGTGCAGTCGGACTAGCACAACAAGTGCGCAAAACCGAAGTCTTCCTCAAAAGACTATCCGTGCAAAAGTCGCCTAAGGGTGCAGCCGGACTAGCACTACAAGTGCACAAAACCGAAGTCTTCCTCAAAAGACTATCCATGCAAAAGTCGCCTAAGGGTGCAGCCAGACTAGCACAACAAGTGCGTAAAACCGAAGTCTTCCTCAAAACACTATCCGTGCAAAAGTCGCCTAAGGGTGCAGCCGGACTAGCACAACAAGTGCGCAAAATCGAAGTCCTCTTCAAAAGACTATCCGTGCAAAAGTCACCTAAGGGTGCAGCCGGACTAGCACAACAAGTGCGCAAAATCGAAGTCCTCTTCAAAAGACTATCCGTGCAAAAGTCACCTAAGGGTGAAGCCGGACCCTCCGTGCAAAAACCGACTACGGGTGCAACCGGACCAACACAATAAACGCGCTAGATCAAGTGCACAAGTCCCTTACGGGCACGGCCGGATCAGCGAAGGCACACAGCCTCATCATACAAATTATAGTTACATACATACAGCGAGGGCATCACACCTTACATTGGTTCAACCTTCGGGATGATACCCATCTCCCTGTAGTTAAACAACATTAACCTCAGCTCCTCACCCTCAAAAAGATTTCGCAGCTCCCCCTCTCCTACACTCGCCCCAGCCGACGAGGACAACAATTCCTGTTTGCCAGCCCCGTCCACACGAAGACGACCACCCTCCACCTCACTAACTCTCCGTTTCGCCACCGCCCTTCGCCGCCTACGCCCAGCGCTCTCACCAGGAAGAACTTCAGCACCCATCACACGCGGAGAAGCCTCCGCCGCAGCCACATCCAATGCCGCAAAATAATCCAAGTCCTCATCTGAAGACTCTTCCGTCCACACAACCGAACTCCCAGAATCATCAGACTCAAAAAACTTAGACACGGAATCATCAGAATCATTTTCAGCAACCACGATCGAAGCCGCCACAAAATTATCATTGTCAGTAGCGGTTGCGTGCGTAGGCCCAAAACCCTGAACCTGCGCAGCAACTGAGGTTCAGTAACATGCAGTCAAAATTTACAAACCCCCCTGCACCTATTTAGCTACTTAGCCACCTGCGAAGGCCCGGCGGTGGCCGTGGGGTCTTCGACTGCCGGCTCAACCACCACCTTCAGGACATCTTCGCCCGTCGGCCACAGTAAGCATGGGCACAGCCGAGAGGCCTTCATCGGCATCCGAGGGCAGCACCGGATTGACCTCCGCCGCCTCGGGCACCGCGCCAGCCAGACCCCCAAGGTCGTCGACGTCCTCGGCACGCTCCATCTACGTCAACAGCACATTCACTCAGCAAAAAAAACTTCACCTGGTCTCTCGCCCAGTCAGCCCGCTCCCTGACCGCCTCCTGACCATGCAACCCCCACATCCTATCAAAAAGTGCCCCCGCTGACTGCTTCACAACAGGGTCTTCGGCCTTGAAGATCTCGCGTTCAAAGTTCTCGTCCGATTGGTCGAAGACCTCGTAGTGCCTGCAGCCCTCGCGAGACAACGCATTCATGGCCCCCTCGCAGGTGTCGAGGGAGCCGAAGGACATGAAACCTTCCACAATGGTCGGGAGCACCAACAGCTCCTCCTGCAACCACTCGAGGAAGCGAAGGCCCGCTTCCCGATCGGGCACTTCGAAGTCAGCAGTCCGCGCACCCAGCTCGCGGTACGAGTCCACGAGCTGTGCGAGCGTCCGCTCAACCTCCGCGCGTGTAGAGGCCTCGGCCTTGTCCACGCAGCTGCGCAGGGCGTTGAACCTTGCCTCCCACTCTTCGGCGCGTTGGCTGGCGAGACTTCCCTCCGCCCGCGCCACTTTGGCCTCCGCCTGCGCAGCCTGTGCCTCAGAGATGGCCTGGTTCGCCTCCCTCCTCTCCTCCACCAGCTGGCGCCGGAGGTCCTTCTTCTCGGCCTCCAAGGCGGCCACTTTCTCCGCCAGCCTGCGGTTTTTGCTCTCCGCAGCCGACTTCTCCCGGACGGCATCCGCGTGTTGCGCCCGAAGTCTCTCGACTTCGGCAGCCACATTCGCGGTTAGGGCACCCGACGCCACACGGTCGGCGAAGTCGGCCGCCTGACAGAAACACATGAGACCACAATCCTCATGGAAATAGCAAACACCGAAGTCCAGCTCAACTTACTTGACTTAGCTGCTGCGACGCCTCCCTCAGCTGCCGGGACATGGAGCCTGCCACGTCCTTGACGGCCGTGGCTGATGGAATCTCGCCGCTCGCGCAGAACGTGGCACCCTTCACCCCAACCACCGTCGTTGATGCCGTGGTTGCCGCCGCAGGCGGGACAACAACCAATTCCCCCTCGCCCGACCCTGCAACGTATCACCGGTCAGAAGACCTCAAAAAAAACTTACCAACAAAATAGTCATCCACGCTAATGTTCGTGCCGAAGTCGGCAACACGTTTCCCCAGCGAAGGCAGCTCCCGCCTTTTCGCAGCTTCGCCCGGGGGAGGCTTGGTTCCGCCAGCAACGACAGCCTTCTCGCTCTCCGACGCCTTGCTAAATCCGGGCGCGGCCGGTTTCGCAGCCGGCGCCGGCTGGCTACTCCGGGGGCAGCAGCCTTCGCGCTCCCCCGCGCTTTCTTCGCCTCACGCCTAGGATCGGCGGGCCTGATAACCGCCCGGCGCTTCTGCGCAGCGTCTTGCCGATCCTTGTTCATCACTGCCGACACAACAACAACAATATTCCGTCCGTAAGGGAAAATCCTCAAGCCACGAGCTATACGAGATGTAGACATGTCTTCGCCCTCCGCCCAGGGGATCGGAAGATTCTTTGGCCACCGACCCCCGATAACCTCCAGCATTCGCGCCGAAGACTCCCGGAGCTCGGGCGAAGACATCCTTCCCCCGGGGGCCGCACATGTCCCCATCAACTCCACAGCAAAATTATCAGGCACCCCCATTCCCCCCGCTATAGTACCTAATTTTCTCTTCTTAGCGGCCGGGGCTGCCTCCTGCGTGGGCCCTTCCTCGGTACCGCCCATCGGTTTCTTCCCACGGTGGTCGGCGGCGTCTTCCCCGGGATAACCACCGTACGACAAGCGGTTCAATTCGAAGACCCGATTCAACCTGTCGTTGGACCCACGGATATCCCAGCTCCGCAAACCCTCTGTCTTCGGCACGTAGCGCCCCACGATCCTCGCTGCATCGTCTTCCGCTTCACGCACGAATGCGGCGGGATCTCGGCCACGCAAATCCAGCGCGAAGGCATGACTTCGCACCAGCTGCCCGCCCCGGGAGGGCATCTCGTGAGGGCATACTTCGCCCAGCACCCAGCCATGCGCCAAGGGCCATACCCCATACCCAACAAATTCCTCAACTAAATCACGCCCGCTACTCATGCAGGCAGCGCATCGAAAGGCTCCTTTGTCTTCATCTTCCTCCGCTACCTCAAACTGCGGGTACACTACGCAATAATGGGAGCACATGATGGCCACGGGGAGCCTTGGGTGGTCTTCAACTGCGCCTTCGGAAACGTAAAACCAGAAATCCCACCAGTTGCCCCATTTATTGCGGGCGCAGGGAACCAACTCCACGACTACCATCGAAGTCTTGCCGGTCCTCGGCGTAAATGCGCATGATCCAAATTGTGCAATCTCATGGCCGATTTTCCTCTTTTGCCAATGCAGACAGTAATGTTTTGCGAAGACCTCCACAGAGGGCTGACCGCCATACGAAGTCGCCGCCCAAACATACTTCGCCAGGGCCACCACAGCATTCGGCGTCAGCTGGTGGACCTGGACCTCGAACCTCCGCAGGACCTCCGCCAGGAATCGATGTGCAGGCAGACGAAGGCCAGCGGCGAAAAAAGCCTCAAAAACGACCAACTCGCCTTCTGGCTCGGGGACCTCCTCCGCCCCCAGGACACGGCCCACTCTGCTGCCAAAATATCCAAGCTGCTGTATATCTTGCACGCGGACCGAGGACATCTGCGACACGCCAAACTCCACTGTATCACCAGGCTGGAACTCCTCCACCGCCACATTGCTCAAAGTGTCCCTGGACGATGCGCCAGCCGACGGTGTATCGGCAGCAGATGAAGAAGAGGACGACATGGCTACGTACCGGCGGCGGCGGCGGGCGGTCTGCTTGACGCGGGCCATATCTCCGACGAGCAGAAGCAAGGAGGGCAAGCGAGCAGGCGAACGGTTTCTAAAGGCGGCTAGGGTTTCGCGGCGCGCACAAAGAGTGCCTGGCCCGCGCCGCCCCGCCCCCCTTTTTATACATAGGATGCGACGCTTCAAGAAACCCGCAGTCCAACAGTACCGCGTCCATCAACGGTCACATCAAAAACCCCCGCGGAACCACTTCGAGCAAGGGCAGCATCTCCACCATCTAGCGACATCTTCGGCACCAGATGACTTAGTCGAACTGGTCCCTCGGAGGGCAAATGTTGGGGCGAAGGCGAAGACACTACCCTTCGCTCGATGCCTTCGCCAATCTCGCTGCGAAAACGGAAGCAAAGCGACCAACAGTTCACACCCTTCGTCCAACAAGCTGCAGGACGAAGGCCTACGACAAGGTCGCCCCGTCCTACGGCCTCGTCCAACATGAAGGCCCACGCAGAATTTGGCCCATTGTAACAGGCCCCGCGCGGCTGAGTGTATTACGGGCCCGATTTGTAAAGGCTTTTCTGTAATGACAGTCTGTAACCCTACTTTATGGGAATATTCCGGGGGTGACCTGGGCACCTGACGGCACATGCGTCCTTAATCCTAGACGCTGGGCACTCAGGCACCTATAAATACCCCCACACAGTGCCCCTTCAGGGGCGAGATTAACAAAGCAATTGCCTTCTTGAGCTAAAATCTAGTTTGCATTACTTTCACTCCCCCGTTGGATCATCTTGCTCGGGAGAGCAAGTTCCAACATCGGGCTCAAGTCATAAGAAGAAGGATGGGAAGAAGAAGAGGCGCATCAAGAAGATAGTCTACTATGACAGCGACGAGTCCTCTTCTTCACAAAAAGACGATGACGACGAGAAAAAGAAAACGGTTAACTCAAACTTTTCTTTTGATTATTCTCGTATTCTGTTTAACTCCAATGCTCATTTACTTTCAATTCCACTTGGGAAACCTCCGCACTTTGATGGAGAAGACTACTCATTTTGGAGTCACAAAATGCGTAGTCACCTATTCTCTCTCCATCCAAGTATTTGGGAGATCGTTGAAAACAGAATGGTTTTTGATAGTACTGACAATCCTGTTTTCATTAATGAGCAAATCCATAAAAATGCACAAGCTACCACTGTTTTGCTAGCATCCTTGTGCAGGGACGAGTACCATAAGGTGAGCGGCTTGGACAACGCCAAGCAAATTTGGGACACCCTCAAGATTTCTCATGAGGGGAATGACGCCACCATGGTCTCCAAGATGGAGTTGGTGGAAGGCGAACTGGGAAGGTTCGCAATGATCAGGGGGAGGAGCCAACTCAAACGTACAATAGGCTCAAGACCCTGATCAACAAGATCAGGAGCTATGGAAGCACGAGATGGACGGACCACGACGTCGTCCGACTTATGCTCAGGTCTTTCACTGTACTTGATCCCCATCTTGTGAACTCTATCCGTGAAAATCCTAGGTACACCAAGATGACGCCCGAGGAAATACTCGGAAAGTTTGTAAGCGGGCGTATGATGATCAAGGAAGCAAGATATGTTGATGAGGCATTGAATGGCCCAATGCCCATCTACGAGCCTCAAAAGGTTGCTCTCAAAGCAACAAGTAGCAGGGAGGCGCTACCTAGCAAGGTGGCACAAGTTGAGGCGGCCGGGCTAAACGAGGATGAAATGGCCCTCATTATAAAGCGCTTCAAGACCGCATTGAAGGGATGCAAGGAGTACTCAAACAAGAACAAGGCAAAAAGGAAAGCGCTCCTGCTTCAAGTGCGGTAAGACAGGTCATTTTATTGCTCAATGTCCCGATAATGAAAATGACTAGGGAGACGAAAGACATGAGAAGAAGGAGAAAAAGAAGGTCTACAAGAAGGTGAAGGGCGAGGCGCACCTTGGCAAAGAGTGGGACTCGGATTGTTCTTCGTCCGACTCCGACGACGAAGGACTCGCCGCCTCGGCCTTCAACAAATCGTCGCTCTTCCCCAACGAGCACCATACTTGCCTAATGGCAAAGGAGAAGAAGGTAAACGCTCGAGAAACTCCTAAGTACTCTACTTCTAGTGATGAGGACTCTAGTGATGATGAAGTAGATTACACTAGCTTGTTCAAAGGATTAGATAGAGCTAAAGTAGAAAAGATTAATGAGTTGAATGATGCATTGAATGAAAAAGATAGACTTCTAGAGAGGCAAGAGGACATTTTGTATGAGGAACATGACAAATTTGTTAGTGTTCAAAATTCTCTTGCCTTAGAGATTAAGAGGAATGAATTACTATCTTCTGAGTTATCTAGTTGTAATGAATCTATTTCTAGCTTGAAGACTTTGAATGATGATTTAAATGCTAAGCTAGAAGTAGTTAAATCTAGTCCTTGTGTAGAGCACGTTGTGATTTGTAATAGATGTAAGGACTTCAATATTGATGCATGAGTTGAGCACCTGAATTCTATTGCAAAATTAAATGATGAAGTGGCAAGTCTTAATGCCCAACTTAAGACTTGCAAAGATGACTTTGACAAATTAAAATTTGTTAGGGATGCCTACACCATTGGTAGACATCCCTCAATTAAGGATGGGCTCGGCTTTCGAAGGGAAGCCAAGAACTTAACAAGTCAAAGGGCTCCCATTCTCAACAAGGAGAAAGGAAAGGCTCCTATGGCTAGTAGTAGTCAAAAGAATCATGCATTTATTTATGATAGAAAATTTTCTAGGAATGCTTATTATATTAGGAGTTGTAATGCTTATGATTCACATGCCATGATTGCTTCAAGTTCTTCCTTTGTGCATGGTAGAAATATGCCTAGGAAAAATGTTATTCATCATATGCCTAGAAAAAATGTTGTTCATGTGCCTAGGAAAATGCATAATGAATCTGCTACTGTTTTTCATGCCTGCAACACCGATTTTGTACTTTCATGTAAAAATAAGAAAGTGGTTGCTAGGAAATTGGGGGCAAAATGCAAGGGAGATAAAACTTGCATTTGGGTCCCTAAGGCTATCGTTACTAACCTTGTATGACCCAACAAGAGTTGGGTACCTAAAACCCAAGCCTAATTTGCCTTGCAGGTTTATGCATCCGGGGGCTCAAGCTGGATTATCGACAGCGGATGCACAAACCACATGACGGGGGAGAAGGAGATGTTCACCTCCTACGTCAAGAACAAAGATTCCCAAGATTCGATCATCTTTGGAGACGGGAATCAAGGCAAGGTTAAAGGACTAGGAAAGATTGCTATTTCATCCGAGCATTCCATATCTAATGTGTTCTTAGTTGAATCGCTCGGGTATAACTTGTTGTCCGTTAGTCAACTATGTAATATGGGTTACAATTGCTTATTTACCAATGTAGATGTGTCCGTCTTTAGAAGGAGTGATGGTTCATTAGCTTTTAAGGGTGTACTAGACGGCAAACTCTATTTAGTTGATTTTTCGAAGGAGGAGGCAGGTCTAGATGCATGCTTAATCGCTAAGACTAGCATGGGCTGGCTGTGGCATCGCCGTCTAGCACATGTTGGGATGAAGAACCTTCATAAACTTCTAAAGGGGGAACATGTGTTAGGTCTAACCAATGTATCTTTCGAAAAAGATAGACCTTGTGCAGCTTGTCAAGCAGGTAAACAGGTGGGAAGTACTCATCACAGCAAGAACGTGATGACCACGACAAGACCTCTAGAGCTACTTCATATGGACCTCTTCGGACCCGTCACCTACCTCAGCATCGGGGGAAGTAAGTATGATCTTGTTATTGTTGATGATTTTTCCCGCTTCACTTGGGTATTCTTTTTGCAGGATAAATCAGAAACCAAGGGACCCTAAAGCGTTTCCTAAGGAGAGCTCAAAACGAATTTGAGCTCAAGGTGAAAAAGATAAGGAGCGACAACGGGTTCAAATTCAAGAATCTTCAAGTGGAGGAGTACCTTGAGGAGGAAGGAGTCAAGCACGAGTTCTCCGCTCCCTACACACCACAACAAAACGGTGTGGTAGAGAGGAAGAACAGGACACTCTTAGACATGGCGAGGACGATGCTTGGTGAATTCAAGACGCCCGAACGGTTTTGGTCGGAAGCTGTGAACACAGCTTGCCACGCCATAAACCGAGTCTACCTTCATCGCCTCCTCAAGAAGACGTCGTACGAACTCCTAACCGGTAACAAACCCAACGTTTCATATTTTCGTGTATTTTGGAGTAAATGTTACATTCTAGTGAAGAAAGATAGGAATTCCAAATTTGCTCCCAAAGCTGTAGAAGGGTTTTTGTTAGGTTATGACTCAAATACAAAGGCGTATAGAGTCTTCAACAAATCATCGGGTTTGGTTGAAGTCTCTAGCGACGTTGTATTTGATGAAACTAATGGCTCTCCAAGAGAGCAAGTTGATCTTGATGATGTAGATGAAGATCATGTTCCAACAGCCGCAATACGCACCATGGCGATTGGAGATGTGTGACCACAGGAACAAAAAGAGCAAGATCAACCTTCTTTCTCAACAATGGTGCACCCCCCAACTCAAGATGATGAACAGGTTCATCAAGAAGAGGCGTGTGATCAAGGGAGAGCACAAGATGATCATGTTATGGAGGAAGAAGCACCACAGGTCCCTCCAACTCAAGTCCGAGCGACGATTCAAAGGAATCATCCCGTCAACCAGATTTTGGGTGATATAAGCAAGGGAGTAACTACTCGCTCTAGATTAGCTAATTTTTGTGAGCATTACTCGTTTGTCTCTTCTATTGAGCCTTTCAGGGTAGAAGAGGCCTTGCTAGATCCGGACTGGGTGTTAGCCATGCAGGAAGAGCTCAATAACTTCAAGCGAAATGAAGTGTGGACCCTGGTGCCACGTCCAAAGCAAAACGTTGTGGGAACCAAGTGGGTGTTCCGCAACAAGCAAGACGAGCACAGAGTGGTGACAAGGAACAAGGCTCGACTTGTGGCAAAAGGTTATGCCCAAGTCGTAGGTTTGGACTTTGAGGAGACTTTTGCTCCTGTGGCTAGGCTAGAGTCTATTCGCATTTTGTTAGCCTATGCCACTCACCATTCTTTCAGGTTGTTCCAAATGGATGTGAAGAGCGCTTTCCTCAATGGGCCAATCAAGGAGGAGGTGTACGTAGAGCAACCCCCTGGCTTTGAGGATGAACGGTACCCCGACCACGTGTGTAAGCTCTCTAAGGCGCTCTATGGACTTAAGCAAGCCCCAAGAGCATGGTATGAATGCCTTAGAGATTTTCTAATTGCTAATGCTTTCAAGGTTGGGAAAGCCGATCCAACTTTATTCACTAAGACTTGTGATGGTGACTTATTTGTATGCCAAATTTATGTCGATGGCATAATATTTGGTTCTACTAACCAAAAGTCTTGTGAAGAGTTTAGTAGGGTGATGACTCAAAAATTTGAGATGTCGATGATGGGCAAGTTAAACTACTTCCTTGGGTTCCAAGTGAAGCAACTCAAGGACGGCACCTTCATCTCTCAAACCAAGTACACGTAAGACTTGCTCAAGCAGTTTGGGATGAAGGACGCAAAGCCCGCAAAGACTCCAATGGGAACCGACGGACATGTCGACCTCAACAAAGGAGGTAAGTCCGTTGATCAAAAGGCATACCAGGCTATGATAGGTTCCTTGCTTTACTTATGTGCTAGTAGACCGGATATTATGCTAAGCGTATGCATGTGTGCTAGATTTCAATCCGACCCAAGGGAGTGTCACCTTGTGGCCGTTAAGCGAACACTTAGATATTTAGTTGCTACGCCTTGCTTCGGGATCTGGTATCCAAAGGGGTCTACCTTTGACTTGATTGGATATTCAGACTCCGATTATGCTGGATGCAAGGTTGATAGGAAGAGTACATCAGGGACGTGCCAATTCCTAGGAAGGTCCCTGGTGTCTTGGAGTTCTAATAAACAAACTTCCATTGCCCTATCCACCGCTGAGGCCGAGTACGTTGCCGCAGGACAGTGTTGCGTGCAACTACTTTGGATGAGGCAAACCCTCTGGGACTTTTGCTACAATCTGAGCAAAGTCCCACTCCTATGTGATAATGAGAATGCAATCCGCATGGTGGATAATCCTGTTGAACACAGCCGCACTAAGCACATAGACATCCGGCATCACTTTTTGAGAGACCACCAGCAAAAGGGAGATATCGAAGTGTTTTATGTTAGCACCGAGAACCAGCTAGCCGATATCTTTACCAAGCCTTTAGATGAGTCAACCTTTTGCAGGCTGCGTAGTGAGCTAAATGTCTTAGATTCATGTAACTTGGATTGATCTATAACATACATGTGTTTTATGTCTTTGATCATGTTCCTTTATGCATTTTGTTGTTTATATATGGTGCTCAAGTTGTGCAAGCAATCCTCGGACCTCAAAAGTCCATGTGTGAGTGATGCACATATTTAGGGGGAGATGTGCTACAACTTGACCCTTTGAGACTAACTGTGTGCTTGAGTTTACTTAAATTAGTCTCAAAGGTGGATTGAAAGGGAAAGGTGAACTTGGACCATGCAAGACTTCCACTGCACTCTGATGAGAGGGTAATTAACTCCAAGTTCATCTCTTTGCTCTTATTGCCTTTTTGCTCTTAATTGACGATTTTGGTGAGGCAATGAGGTTAAAGGGCCAAAAATGATCCTGTTTTGGTGCTTGATGCCAAACGGGGAGAAATTAAGGCCAAAGCAAGCAAATGGATCAGCTACCACTTGAGAATTTTGAAAATAGTAGAGTTAGAACTTTTGATTTGTCAAAATACTCTTATTGTCAAAAGTTGGTCTCTTGTGGGGGAGAATATTTGATTATGGGAAAAAGGGGGAGTTTTTGAATCTTTGATCAATTTCTCTTGGAATACCTCTCTTTATGCCTCAACAAGTGTGTTTGACTTAGAGATAGGAAATTGAATTTGATTTGCAAAAACAAACCAAGTGGTGGCAAAGAATGATCCAAATATACCAAATTTGAATCAAAAACAATTTTTGTTCTCATTTGCATTGATGTTGCACTTCTAGTTGTTGCTTTTTGATGTGTTGGCATAAATCACCAAAAAGGGGGAGATTGAAAGGGAAATGTGCCCTTGGGCCATTTCTAAAGTATTTTGGTGATTAAGTGCCCAACACAAATGCTC
This sequence comes from Zea mays, assembly GCF_902167145.1. Taxonomy (NCBI): domain Eukaryota; kingdom Viridiplantae; phylum Streptophyta; class Magnoliopsida; order Poales; family Poaceae; genus Zea; species Zea mays. The sequence continues at coordinate 55,752,806 of NC_050097.1, forward strand.
TAAGTGTTAATGTGTGCCAAAGACTCAAGAAGTGCAAATCAAGATACAAGGTATGTTTCTAGACTTAGTACATTGATTTGAAGACTAATGTATTGTGTCTAAGTGCTAGAAACAGGAGAAATCATTTTGGAAAAGAGTTGGCTGTGTACAACCAACTACTGCTCGGTCTTGGTGCACCGGACTGTCCGGTGGTGCACCGGACAGTGTCCGGTGCGCCAGGACCAGTCTCGGTGAACAGTCCACTCTCGGGACTCGACGACGGCGTACGACTATAAATCACCGGACTGTCCGGTGATGCATCGGACTGTCTGGTGAGTCGTCCGCGGCGAAGTCGTCGCTCTCTGGAAGCGTTCAACAGCGTACGGCTATAATTCACCGGACTGTCCGGTGGTGCACCAGACTGTCCGGTGAGCCAATGGTCGACTGCGCCAACGGTCAGCCGCGCAATCCGCGCTCGACACGTGGGGGCGCCAACGGTCGGCAGGGGGCACCGGACTGTCCGGTGTGCACCGGACAGTGTCCGGTGTGCCAACGGCTCCAATTCTGCAACGGTCGGCTGCGCCATTTTAGGAAGGAGATCCGCACCAGACAATGAACAGTGGATGTCCGGTGGTGCACCGGACTGTCCGGTGCGCCACCCGACAGAAGGCAAGAATTGCCTTCCAAGAATGCCTCCAACGGCTCCTAGCTGCCTTGGGGCTATAAAAGAGACCCCTAGGCGCATGGAGGAGACACCCAAGCAAACTTTGAGCATTCTTAATCTTTCACACTCCGTCTCTGCGCACTTGATTGACTTTCTTAGGGATTTGAGCTTCGTTCTAGTGGTGAACTTGTTGCGATTCATTTGAGCTCAAGTCTTGGCTGTGTGTGTGCGTATTGCTATGGATTTGTGTGTGTTGCTTCCCTCCCTTAGTCTAGTGCTTTCACTGATATCTTTATTGTAAGGGCGAGAGACTCCAAGTTGTGGAGATTCCTCGCAAACGGGAAAGAGTATAAGAAAGAAAACAACCGTGGTATTCAAGTGGATCATTGGATCACTTGAAAGGGGTTGAGTGCAACCCTCGTCCATTGGGACGCCACAACGTGGAGTAGGCAAGTGTTATACTTGGCCGAACCACGGGATAAATCACCGTGTCTCTTGTGCTTGTTTTCATTGTGACTATTGTGTCTCACAAGAGCTTGGTCCTTAGCCACTTGATTTCATTACGCTAACACTTAACCAAGTTTTGTGGTTATAAGTTTTAAGTTTTTACAGGATCACCTATTCACCCCCCTCTAGGTGCTCTCAGATAATCCTTTCCCGAAAGGGGCAAGCGAGGAGTGTGTCGCTGCAGAGTATAGGGAGGTTCTCGGGTCGAATTGACTGTGATACCTTTTTGGACGAGAGATCCCTATGCTTCCTTCTTCCTGAATCCGTAGCGGGTTTTCTCATGCTAGTGGAACTTTGTAAAGGCCTCGTAGCGTCCCTATGCAACCGCACCTCGGTAGTGTGGTATTAGGTTGGCGGCATATACATGGTTGGTTGCAAAGTTCTCTAAACTTTTATGCAACTTGTGGGTAAAGATATGCCACTTGTGCAGAGTGTAAAGCTGATATATCAGTCATCTCATGGTCATGAGCGGCTCGGACCCTCACATGATTAACTTATGAAATTAAACTTAACATGTCATTTGCATTGCATTGTGAGATTTATTATTAATTGTGATCAATTATTTAATTGGGTTGGTATACACTTATACTTAGTAATTGCTAATAAAATTTAGACCAACTTATTAAAAGCAATGCTCAGCCTTAACCATTTCCCTTGGTAAGCTTTACACTACATATGAGCCCCCACCGTAAGTGAGCTCATGCACATTATTCCTTACACTTGCTGAGCGATGAACGTATGTGAGATCACTCTTGCTATAATCACACCAGGTCAAGAACAAGTACCGCTAGATGAGGAGCATGAAGGATGCTATGATGAGTTCGGAGAGGTCTAGGTCGTCATCTCCTAGTCAACTATGGTTACGGATGATCGTTGTCGTCGTATGATGTATTTATTTAGCTATTTTGTACAGAACTTCTATTATATAATAAAGATGTGACATTGATTTATGTACCATGAATCATCATATGTGTGAGACTTGATCCTAGCACACATTTGAGACGCACCTGGATTTTCCCTTAAATCCGAGTGTGGCACCCATGCATTAGAGTTAGTCCGCAAGAATGGTCTAAGCCCATATGGCCCCTCGTGCCTCAAAATGCTCATGATAAATAATTTAACTGTTTAGGGCCCTTCGAGACCTAGCTAGGACAGACATAATGGTAGAAACACCTAGTCACCCAGGGCCCTCTACTAGCCCTTGGGTCCCAAACGTCTCCAACCTCATATAATATGAAGCGATCGGGCCCTAAGCCATCTGGCGCTTAGGGCCTCCCATGGGAATAAGGGACTCTTGCTATGGCTAAGTACAAAATTATCTGCAGGTTAGAAGGATGTGGCTAGTCCCACCAAGGGTGTTATATCCTCGAAACACAAGTGCCATGTTTGAATCCTTCTCCTAATAGAACCATAACACTAATATTTTGGATAAGTTTCTCGTACAACACAATAAATGTGTGATGTTATAGCCTAGTAGGCGCACCGTCGCCATGATTTAGGCAACATGGTACTCAAGACAACTATTTGGTATGTGCATTGGCCCTATAGCCACACATGTGCATGCCACAGTACCATGAAGTATTATCAAAGTATAGATTGCTAAATTGATGACCAACTATAACATACCCGACGACATATGCTCTAGTACATAGAAGCGACATAACATACCCGACCTTATAGTAGGTATGATGTTATTGAAGGATATTACCAACACTGTTCCATGAACGAAGGCATGGTTATGAATGTGGCTTCATAACTAGGATAAGAATGGGATTGTTAGGTCTTAGTTGGCTAGACCCATAGTCCAACTAACATGTAAACTCTCTCCACCCTTACTCTATACAAAGGGGAGCATAGTAACTAGGGATTCATCCAGAAGGAGGGGCTCCATTACAAAACATAGAGATACTCTCACGCACATCTTAGGATAGGAATAAAGGTGAATTAGGGATCCATATGCTAGAACTCCCACCAAAACCAAGTGGAAAGGAAGAACTAGAAGGTCATGGTGATCAGTTGGTTCTTAAGCTTATAATCTTATTCACCTTTGTGTTCATCAATTGATGAGTAGCAAGGACATAGGGTATTACGAGCATTGTAGCTCAAATCTCTCTAAACTACTGGCGTGTTAGTTTTCTATCGTCCCTAAGTTAAACACACCACTCACATATGCCCCCACTCTCTCCAATAAATCTCTTCTTGTTGATAATTTGTGTACCCCAGTCTTTGCCCACAATTACATTATATTTGATGCACTAGGTAGGGATGGGACGATTTTTCTAATACAATTGTTTTTGTTTTGGTATGCAACACAACTATGACGACAATAGCATGCTCTCTTGTTAGAGCCATCGCTTCCAACACTTGCTCCAAGAAATCAAATCATCGGCCACACCATAGAGGCATCATAACATGATGTGATCTGCCCCACTACCGCCTCTAATAAGCAGACATGTCATGGTAGGGTCATATGGCGTGGTTCCCACAATCCTAGCTTTGACATGTGCCTCGACTAGGGTGAGCAGCCCCTCCATGTGCCCAGGAAGAACATGAAATGTGTATCACTCCCCCAAACTTGCCTCGGGACTAGGGTGAGGTGACCTATAAGCATGAAGGTTCCACCCAACACTAGTCATCCATATGGGCTCATTAGTGCCTCAACTTTGGAGCCAATGATGTTGTTGGTCCTCTCAACGTCATGGATGCATGCTTCTACAATCCACCGACACCAGACATCGATGAGGCTACTGCTACATTATGGTGATAAGACATTACTAAATTCATAGCCCTTGTTAGGGTTGATATTGTCCCTTCTTACCCTGTGTAGCCTAACTCAAAAAAGGATGCAATGGATTGGGATATTCCATTTGCGCTCTTGAACACCAACTATGGTGTCTCTGGGTTTAGTCATTGGGGCAATACCTCATTCTATAAAGCCATAGTGTAGGGCCCTACCTTATTGTCAACTTTGAGCACTACACTAGCTACCTAAGCGGTCATACAAAGCATATCGCATGCACATCCACTAGCCACAACCTTTCGGCCTAGTGCCGCTCGTAGTGCACGTCAACCATGGAACTCGTTCGTTTAGGGATGGGTGCATTCCCCTCACCCCGCACTTCGCTTGGTAGCCTAGCTACAGAAGTTTTGCTCCGTCTTTTGGAGAAGTATGATGTGTTGATTAACCCCACCGAGTTCCCCAAATTTACGTTACTTCCATCCTTGCTGTTGAGAGCGATGGGGAGGTGCTGGAAATTTTTTTCATGTGGCTTTCAACGGGTCTACCCCCTCATAGCTCATGAACGTGTCTAAGGCCTCCATTTAGTCTTGGGAAGAGCTCCGCTAGCAATTCGTGTCTAATTTTGAGGGCACTTACTCTTGCATGGTGTTGAGTCTGACCTCCACACTGTACAACCTTGTGAATCCATGTGCGCCTCCGTGCAACGTTTTTACTAGGTTAGCACCACCATTCCCTACATCTCGGTAGCGTCTACCATCACCGCCTTTCAGAGGTGTCAACAACGAGAATTTTTTTCTCAAAAAACTCGCCACTTGGAATACAAGACATAAGAGAGATGCTTCCTTAGCACACAAGTGCTATAGAAGTTGCTAATATAAATATAAATTAATAAATATAAAATTCTAATATAATGTTAGAAAAATATTATAAAATGCTTTATCTAAGAAAAATAGAAATTCGGTCTTATATATTTTCTAAATCACGCTCTATGTTTTTTTTTTGCTTAGAATTAGTTTCCTTTTTAAAGATTCCTTCTATCTTAATTGAGGCCTAGACCAACTGCAAATCAAGAGACAATTTTGACCCAAGTAGCCCATCCCCATGCCCACTCCTTGCTCAGTTGCTCTTGCTCTTGCTCTTGTATTCTTGCTTATACTGTGGGCCATGCTCGGGAACTAGGGCTGAAGATTGATGCAGTGCCATTGTGCCAATAAGCAAGAAAGGCCCACTAAAGGGCAATTGACGCTGGGCGGCGACGGCGGGGGGAGACTGAGCGGCCGAGGAGCCGGTGTGGCATCGGTGCATCGCAGCGGCCTGAGGTCGCGAGCAGCACAGCAGGGTGCGCCAGGCGCCGACGCGGTACGGGGCACCGCGCGACGCGTGAGCGCGTGGCCGGTCTCAGCACCAAGACGCATCAAAGCCGGCGCTAGGCAGGGCACTATCGCGCTGCTGCGCAGCTGTGCCTGCGCTGGTCCCTGGAGGATTAGTGACAGCACTCACCAATTTGTGTTTTGCAGAATTGGGAGAAATCAAGTAAGTACTAACTAGGTGTATAAATGCAATTCCATTTCACTGATTCAATTAGCCCCTATTCAATTTGTCCGTGGATAGTGCTGCATTGGTTTAAGGAAGAACCTCTTCCTGAATCTACCATTTCTTAGTTTTAGCCTTTGGGGTAAGGATTTGGTGTTTCTAGACCTAAGTTAGTGACTCCAGTAAGGGTTTGTGGGAGCTTATCAATCATTTTTTTACTTATCCAACCGCTACAAATAGATGGTGTAGTGATTTGTCTGATCAAGTTTGCTTTTGTCCTGTTTTGTATAATCATATGGTGATTTTGGAGGAAAAAAACTGGGATGTTATTTTTCACATGTTGCGGGATGGTTGCAGTAAAGGTGGTTAGATTACTTTGGAACAAATAGTTCAATGTTGATAAGCATTGGGTTTTCTCAAGTTATGGTCCTGAATTAATTCTGATTAGTTAGTGTTGGAGCACAGGAATGGGATTCAGGTGTACACAGCTTACTTCAAAATGGCGAACAAAAGAACAAGAGATTTTAATAAAAACAAGTTCTGTTCTCTTTGTCAAAGTTCTTTCTATGCTATGTGCAGATAACTTCACAACAGATCAGGAAGCTTTAGAGCTTGGCAATGGAGATGAGAGCCCGGGAATCTGTAAGCATGTCGAAGGATCTAACTGGGGAAATCACACCTTTTGCCACTGCCCTACATGATGTGTTCCTCCACTCCCATTGCTCATCATGCTTCACCAAGTTACTTCCACAAACCCCTTGTGTCATGTCTTGCATGACATGCTGTTCTCTTCGATACTGCTGTTCAGAGTGCTTACGTGCGGATTCAGTGGTGCATGTTTCCTCTGGTGAATGTTGCTTTTTTGTGGATCACCTCAAGAGAGCCTCCCCTTCCTATGTTACTGAAGGAACGAGTGATTTGCGTGCTGCCCTCCGCCTTCTGTGTGTGCTTGAGATACATGGTCTTGTTTCGCCTGATTCAATCAATCACTACAGTAGAATTGGTGGACTTTCAGCAAGTGGTATTGAGGAAGCTTTGAAGGAAGGTGAGGTTATTGCTGAGAGGATACTGGAGGGGAGCTTATTGATGTCATCTGCTAGAAAATCGAGGGCACAGACTTGTGTTATTTTTTCAGACAGGCTTAAACTTGAGAAGATGGCATTATGGGCAGTGATTATCAATAGCGTCGAGGTGCAACTTAGTGAAGGGTTAGCTTTGGGAGTTGCAGTGTATGGCCCGAGTTTCTCATGGTTCAACCATAGTTGCTTTCCCAGTGCTTCTTACCGGTTTGTACTGGCTCCAAGGAATGAAGACTGTGCTTCACAGAAATCAAAATCCAGTGTAGTCCCTGCTAGCAAAGGAGTTGCAGCTGATGTGGTAAAGGAGAATAATGACCATTTTGTTTAGGACCTGCTAAAATTTTGCTTGTGTCATACAAAGAATAAGATAAAATATTTGAATACTGTTCACAACATACTTTCATTATCATAAACAAGTGCTATTTGAATGTTTATACATAAATGGTTCCTCAAACACTTTCATAGGCTGAATCTAAATATTCATGAATATACTCATTAACTCATGTTTAAATTTCAATAGTTAGACAATATTTATATAGAATTTACTTGAGAGAAAATCATTAAGCCTATTATTGTGCTTGTTTTTATTGCAGTGGCATGCTTGGCAATACGAAGATCATTCTACTCATGGTACTTCATTACGTTCTACGTTAGTGTGCAACTATTAAATTCATCACTATAAACTTTCTCCGTTACTCTTTATAGCACTGTGCAAATATGGCCCAAGAGTTGTTGTTCGTTGCATAAAACCAATTAACAAGGGAGATGAAGTGTGCATAACATACATTGATCTTCTCCAGACCAGGGTACTATTTCTTGAATTTTGCTGAACCCATATTTTGAGTCACCCTGACACATGAAGTCAGTATACCCATAATATTATAGATCTCCATATATTATCAACATCAACATAGCCTTTTAGTCTCAAACAAGTCGGGGTAGGCTAGAGTTGAAACCCAACAAGAAGTCACTAAAAAGAGAAAGAGAGAGAAAGGGGAGGGGGGAAAGCTTTTGAGAGAACTAAAAGGAAAAAGACCTAATCACGGTTCAAGCACGTGGATAGCTTCTTTCCAAGCACTTCTATCCAAACACAACTCCTTTCGGATATTTCATTCATTCAATTCCCTTTTGATTGCCTCCTCTCATGTCAAGTTTGGCCGCTCTCTACCGCTCTTCATATACTATGTTTCCAAGAATCTAATCATGGTTTACTTGTGCAGTTCATTGTAGTGTTCGCTGCCTGAGTTACTGTTATACACAGTATTTAATATTTACATGATTGACATATCATATTTTGCCTTAGAATTTTGGGCTGTAATTTAGAACAAAAATATCAAAGGAGTAAAGGACCTAACACTCGCACTCAGTTTTGGTATTTTTGTTTCTTTTGAGCAGCTGTTGTTGATACATGACAGTGCCCTGATTAGTAGTGTATTGGTAATTTGCTTGTGAAAAAAGATTATCTTGACTCACATGGTCACAGTCACACTTACTGTATTCTGCAAGTTACACACTAGTGCAGTAGTGCCTAGTTCATAGCTACGCCACTTGATAAAATTGTCAACTTATCTTGAAAACTTTGGTTTCTCTGCTTTTTAGCAGAGGAATGCAAAATGTTGAGTTGTTGACCAACCCTGTCCGTTTTGATGTAGCTTTCTATACAATAGTATTAATGTTTTTCACTAGCGATTAGTCAATGTGTACTGGTTATCTTAGCAAAATTTAGTTGATATTGTCGAAGTTCCAGATTGAGGCCACCATCCATAGATGGAAAATAGACTTTTGTGGTATTTGTACCGGATGTATTTCAAATTAAATATTTTATTCGCTTATGTTGGGATGCTCATAAGAGTTCTTTTCAGGAAGCAAGACATTCGGATTTGTGGTCAAAGTATAAATTTATTTGTTCTTGCAGGCGATGTATTGCATCACCAGAGCCATACACTGATCTTATTCTGAATGTAAGAATGAAATCTGAGAGAAAACATTCTCATTATTTACTTGCCTCTTTTAGTATGTTTCATTAGTATTGTTTGAAGCATTGGTACTGTGTTTTTAAGTGATTACAGTTTCCTACTTTTACATTGTCGCGCAGTATTCATTAAACTATTAGCAAATTGCATCAATTTGCTACTCTGCCTGAAACTTTGACCAACAATTCATGTTTCATGGTATTTGAAACTTAGCTTTTCTTTGTTAGGAAGCAAACTGAAACCCACTGAGAAAGCAGAGATAAAATGAAGAATAAAACTAACATAGGAAGTCCGGCCAGTGGAAAACTAAAGCCCTATCGGTAAAGCTAACTTTATGCGTGTGTAGTTAACAAACATACTATACTTTCAGCCATTGCTAATGCTGATATTTTGTTTTGTGCCCATTCTATACATTTGTAGCAGGTCCATTTTGCTTATTTCATGTGTTGCTGGTTATTGTTTTGTGGAAAATGTTTAATTTGCCTAATCGATGTTGATGTGACTACTTGAACCAGTGTGATGTGAGGGACTTGGATAAAGCAGAAGCAGAGGGTACTGTTACACCTCCAGCAATTGAGAATTTGGGTGATGTCCTACAACAGGCAATATCTGAGTACACGTCAAATGATGACCCTGAAGCTTGCTGTGATATGATTGAAACCATGCTTTCCAACAGGTTGGTGAGTGGTTTGAAGCAAGAGGATATTTCAGGGAGAAAACATATACTACAGCCTCTTCACCATATCTGTCTTACTGCTTACATGACACTTGCCTCTGCTTACCGGTTTCGCGCCTTAAGTTTAGAAGAAGCTGTCCGTTCAGATGGAGAAAATACTGATGAATTTTTTAGAATGGCTAAAGCAGCAGCAGCGTATTCCCTGGTACTTGCAGGGAGTACACACCATTTGTTCTTATCAGAATGTTCTCTTATGATCCCCCTGTCTCATTTTTTGTTAAACACTGGACAGTCTCTGTTATATCTTGTTGAGTCTATCAAGGGAAAGACAAGGCAAAATATATCCGAGGCCAGGCTCAGCTTTTCTTCATGTCCAGCAAGTTCTACAGACAATGATTCTCCACCGTACCATGTGTTCAGATCAACCTGTGAAGCGTTTGGCAAGCAAATGTTATCCCTGTCACTGCGGTGCTGGTCATTTCTAGTGCGAGGTTTACCCTGCCTGGAAAAGATAAAGAGCCCCATGGAATTTAGTATGCCCGGAACAACAATATTTCAGTCTGTCCTTTCTGAGGAAGACCATGCCAACCTTTCCGCGCACGAGCCAGTAGGTTTCACGGAGAGACAAGCGGGGTGCATCCTTAGTTTGGCTCTATGTTGTATCACCTACTGCAAATATCTTGCTACCATATGCTACGGCCCACATCATTATCTGGCAGACCATGCAAAATATCTACTTGAAGGTATCGATCCTGCACAATGAATCTTCTTTCTTGGCATAGGTGTGTTGTGAAATCTTATGCTCTTATGAGTTAATGTAAAACGTGTCGTGATTATCAAGGCTGTTGAGCTTATTTTCTATATGATTGTATGCTGAGCTCGTTATTTATTATTTTGTATGGAAGCACCATTTTTCTAAAAAAATTTGGTCACTGGGAAGTTGTATCACTGATCTTGCACCTTTCCTGGCTTTTTCTGTTTGTATGAAGAAGAGTTACTAATTTCAGTTGCGCCGGGTTTCACATTACATCATACTACATGGATGGTTTCAAGCTTAACTTAATACAGACTTACCTGAAACTGGGTTCTTAGATTTTGTATCCGAAAGTTGATCTCTAATTCATTTTCGTCTAACTTTTTTTTCATCCGTGCAGTGCAAAAGTATGCACATGCTTCTGGTTAGGATGCAAATTCTTGTTTTATTTTTGCTGCTCATGGTTTATGTAGCTGGGCCGTGAAGCGCAATTATTTCTCATTTCTGATGGGAACACATGTGCAAATAATATTGTTTTATTTATACTTTAAAGACCAGCTAGTTATGGTTAAAAGATGCTCGTATCACTCGTCACAAATGCGACAAATTTCTTTCTTTCGTTCTTTTTTATCTTCTAAAAACGTAGAAGAAAATAGGGATAAAAACCTAATTACGGCATACGCCTCAAACGTCACACTGATTAATTATACCCGTGTCGTTTAAAAAGGTGACAAAAGAACGACCCATCTAGAAAAGAAAAGTAGAGCGCACACTCAAGTATTTAAGCTTGTTTATTAACACACCAACCTAATTTTCCAAAGCAAGTGACTCAAAACTCAACGCTAGCTGCAATAATATTATACTACATGTTTTGGTATTTATGATTATCAAGCTACATGTTTGAGGCTAAAGGTTTAGCTCTTACGTTTATATATATATATATATAGTTTATATATTAAGAGCCCTGGGCTTCCAATAATAAAGGAAGCCTAGGTTAGTCAACATGGGCATTTTGGTTGAACCACACCGAGTCAACTGGGCATAGTCACGACGCCGTTACCCCCGTGAACCAGCCACCTCTCCCACGTTTCCTGTTTCTAAAACCGTACTCGCGCATTCAACGGAGATAAACCAGCGTCCATTTGAAGAAAACCCCAGCCGCGCAGAGTTTCCTTTCGTGGGAGGCGACTCCCCAGGCGATTTCAGCGCCTCCAAACCAGCGCAGCGCCAATCCACCGCCGCTCCAATTCAGCGCCATTCCATTACTCCTTACATCCTTCAATCTCCCAGCATTGGAGCCGATTCAAGAAGTTCCAGGTAATCCTAGATTGAAATACCCCGAGTTTGCCGTCGATTTTTTGAGCCCTATCGGTCGATTTGAAGTGGATTTGATGGTAACCCTTATTATCCAGGGGCAAATATCCTATGCAATCACTTATCCTGGTGCAAGCATGCAATCAAGCGATCTGGTGCATTCGATCTAGATCTAATGATGACTGTTATTTTATATTTAACCCCTTCCACCTAAAACATAGTACCTATTTTACTTTTAACCCCTTTCATATGAAACCGTTGGATTTAGATTGGATGTTCTGGATAGTTTGATTGCACGCTTGCACCAAAATGAGTGATTGCACAGGATATGTCCTCATTATCCAGCTAAATGTGTGATTTGTATCCGCTTATACATCACTATAATCGGGTCATTTCATCGCGCATTGCATCTGTTTTTTGTTTAGGAGCCCCGATATTAGGGTATGTGTATTTATTCTGTATTCCTACTATCGCCCGACATTCTGTATTTAGGCAAAGGCTGTGGATTAGGTATTTACTGATTAGTTAGCAGATAGTACTTTTATACAACCCAAGTAATATATATATGCTGTTTGTATGTAATATATATGCATATCTTCAGTTCTGTTTATGCACATTCACCTGATTCATTTGTTTACACATTTGGTTTATTATATATACATATAGTCAGTACTCTTTATGCACATTTACTTTAATGATTTGTTTTCACATATATTTTATTATCAAATATGCTTATTTGTATTTGATATATATACATATCCTCAGTACTGTTTATGCACATTCACTTGAGTCATTTGTTTAAACATTTGTTTTATTATACATGCATATAGTCAGTATTCTTTATGCACATTTACTCCAACGATTTGTTTCACATCCATTTAATTATCTAATATGCTTATTGTATATCATTTATATGCATATCCTCATTACTTTCTATGCCCATTCAATTAAATAATTTTGTGTACACATCTGTTTTATTATATATAAAATATACTCATTGGATTTGATATATATGCATATTGGCAGTAATGTGTATGCTCATTCATAAACAAGTTTGTGAACAGGTATTAAGCATATTTGAATTGTTCTATTTACTTGCATAATTAGTTTACACTCCTGTTCATTATATATAAATACATACAAATACTGTTATTTAAGCAAATGTTATTTACATATTCATGTTATTTGAGCTAAATGTTTTTATTACTACGAACCAGTTATTAAAATATGTTGTATAGTTAGTTGATGCATAAAGGCTCTTATTTTAGCTAAATGTAAAAGGTAGTTTAAGTCATGTAATTCCATTTAGCATTATATAGTATGTATTTCAGATAGTTATAGTAAAAATTAGTTTTTTTCTGGCATATATTCTTGCATAAATCAAAGTATTTAAAAACAACTTCCTTTTTCTACAGATTTATTCAGTATTTAGTCATGAAGTCTGTTGATCGCCCGTCCAGTAATCCAAAAAGATTAACTATTGAATCCAGTCAGGAGGTTTTTCAATTGACATTTCCAGACGTACAAGATCCAGCAGCTCGGCTCACCAAGATGATATTCCTCAAAATCAGGAACAGAATGAGCCACAGCCAGCCCCAATCCATCGTGTTCGCAGAAAGGCTTTAGCTTGTCGTTTAAAAAGAAAACCTCCTGCTCCAGCCGCTCTCTCTGACGACGACTTCATGGATGCTCCATCGTTAAAGCGTCAATTCAGATCTGCATCACCTTCTCCTTCAGACCAAATCAGCTCAAAGAAGTTAAAAGTACCTTCTCCTCAAGTTCCGACCGTGAAAAGAAGCCCAAAGTATAATATCATTGCAAAAAAAACTCTCCTAAAAAGAAGTCTCCTGTCAAATCACAGGTAATATGTATATATTTTATGTTTATTCATGTGTTAATCATGGTGCCCAATCAATGTTGAATTTTCCCCCACTTTACATTTATGTATATTATTATCAACAAATATGGTGTTTACTTTTTTTAGTGTTTTAGACTAGTTATTTACAAGCCTGTAATAAATATAGTATCATTAGTTCTACCTATATATATACTTTCTGTATTAATGCATATTCATTTATGCTTCCAGAAATTGAATATCCGATGCATTCCCTTGGATGTTATTGTATCATCATGGATAATAAGCGATCGGTAGCGTGATGTCGTCGCTAGGTTGGGATTTTCTAGCATATTTGATTTGCGAACTGATGCATTGGAGAGCAGATCACTTATCAGGTGGTTGATGGACAAATTAGATCCAAATGACATGACCATACGCCCAGGGGCTGGCAAAGAACTTAAGATAACAAAAGATACGGTTCATCTGATTTTGGGGTTGCCATGTGCCGGAGGAGGTAGAGAGTTTACTGATTGGTACGGTGAAATCGATGCTGCTGCTAATCTGAGACGTCATCTCAATGTCTGTAAAGAAGAATTTGATGTTGTCAAGCTTCAAGATAAGATAGTGCTTGGCAACGATGATGAGCTATCAATTAGATGTTTTTTTCTCATTCTATTCAATCGACTTCTGTTTCCTTCTGCTTCTTGGGGCATTACAAACAATGAGGTACTGATGACTTCAAACATGGCCCGAATGGCTGATATTGACTGGTGTCAACTAGTTTACACGGATTTGTGCGATGCTGCCGCACGTTGGCATAAAAGGAACAAAACAAACATCACAGCAACAATATATGGATGCTCACTCATTGTTTTAGTAAGTAATTTTATCTTGTTTACTGTGCATATATATGGTATGCAAATATTTGTTATGTACTAATTTTATATATTTGTGCATTCCTTTTTTACAGATTTACTATCTTGATCACCTACATCACCCTGCTGCTCCGGATAACAAATATGGTACTCCACGCATTAAGTTTTTTGACAATGAGACCATAAGACAGTTGGCTCAGGGTGACAGACGCCCCCCCCCCCCCCCCGTAAAACTGGTGAACCATTCGGATATGCAGAGGTTAGACACAAACAATTTTTTTGTCCTGTTATGCATATGTTAAAATATTATTACTGCTAACTGTTCTATTTGATTTTATACAGTTTCGTAGCCGTTCAGAAACGTGTTACGTCATTGCTCCAGAACGGCATGCTTCTGCCGTTTTCAACATATATGTCCCACGTATCAAGAATTTGATTGGACACAAGTTGCAATGTTTGCCCTCCCAGCAGCGTCCAATGTTTCAATCATTGTTTGATGCTCATGACAAAGAGGTGGATAAATACTGTGATTCCCTACAGTTGAGCCATCAGATGATTGTTTCGAAGCAGATTGAACTCTCTGAAACATTTGGTGAAATGATCGATGAAGTTTTGAGAGCTGCAACGCAGCGCGATTCACAGCCACAAGGTTTTAGTATTTATGTTTATTTTTTTTAAACTAATCAAGTTCACTATTTATAATGCTGTTATATTCAGTAACAACTAATATATTATTATATGTTCCAAATGTAGATAACCCCCCCACTACCTCAATGCCTCCAACAAATGATCCAATATCCACACCAACTGTTCCAACACCTGATAAACAACAACATGATCAGGAAAGCCATGTTCCTACTGATCATATCAAAGTATCAGATGATGTAAGTTTTCTCATACAAACTATATATACTATGCATATATTCTATTCTGCATACAAGTTACCGTTTATTCAAATCTCAGTTGTTTCCATTATAGATTGTCAGTGGGAACGTCTGCAAAAAAGCTGCAGCTATGGATGATCCTATTTTTGACAAGACTCCAAAATCTAATGTTTGACTTCCTTATATCATTATTATCATTATTTCAGTTACAATGTATGCAAGTAACAGTAATATATATGCATGCTTTATTTTTTTTTAACTTCCCAGGCTCCCACAACAGACAAGCCTGCTGATCCTAAGTTAACACCAAAAATAAATAGTGTAAGTATTTACACCTTCATCATATTATGCTAATATAATATTAATTTTTCCCTATCTTTCATTACGTTTATATTAATAAATTTTTTGGTTACAGGAAGGACAAAAATCTGTTACACATGATACTCCTGTATCTGGTGCACCTCTGTTTGATAAAACCCCATTGACAGATGTAAGACATGTTGTAATTTTCATCTTTTTCCTATTTATACAATAAGACATACATATTTATGCAACTGTTTACTAACATTTATTCATATATTAGGCAACTACTGACCTGGTTGCAAAGGATAGTTCCTGTAAAGACGCAGTCGCTGAACATCCCCACGTGTCACGTGAAGACTGTGCTCGCAACCTGCTTAAGTTCATTTTGTCAGGAAAACTAGATCCGAGCATGTATGTATTCGTTATTCAAATTCCAATTAAGTACAATTAGAAGGATTTAAATCAAAGTTTTTTCCCCAGGTCTATCATTAATTTTGGAGGATTTGGAGGGTCTGTCCTTGATGTTGTCCAGTCGTTTGGTCCCAACAAATGTCTTGAGAATACTTTCATGCAGGGATTTATCGACTGTATTCGTCAGGATGACGTATTATACAATCCAGATTCTGTAATCAACACTCTAATACTGAACGTCAACGTTGGGGTAATTGTTTCTCCACAACTTTGTATCTTATTGCAACACTTACTTTATAAATATATAATACCAATCAAGTTATTTTATTTGTCCAGACCGTTTTGAATATTGAGGAGTTTGAACAACACAGTTCAAATCCACAGCCCTTCACAACAACACTTCTTAAAGAACATCTTGAACCGACCCTACCTTCAGATGATGTTCTAAACCAGATTAAATTGGTGAGTTCTAATCAGTTTCATTTGTACAAATGTTACAGTGTACTTTTGGTTACTAGTTTTATGTTGTATTAGTTTTAATTTTTCATATGCATAGTATAAATCATTCATAATTTTATATATATACTTAACAGATCCTGGTTCCTATGCTACGCCGAGGCCACTGGACCCTTTATGCAATCAATTTTGAACGTCGTCGAATAGACATCTTAGATTCAAACCCTTATGGTACATTGCTTGGAGGCACTACATGGAAACAAATCCATAATGATCAAATGATGATAAATGGAACGAAGATACCTTGGTCCAGACTAATAATGAGAAGACTTAGCATTGCCTTACATGAAGCTCGACCTGAGTCAAGTGTACCAAAGTTTGGCAACTACAAGATTGGGCTTCTTCCCAATTGTCCAACCATGACACCAGGGTCAAATGATTGTGGTTTTTTTGTTGCAAACTTCCTCTGCTACTACGATTTTGATGATGGTGACTTATCAGAATTTTATACTCCGGTATGTCACTAAATTAGTTTTATATTCTTGCATATATTACTCCTTCAGATTTTATTCTACCATAAAATTGATATTATGGTTATTTCAGGATGAACCATTGGACCAACGTGCCTTTGTTCTGCATTACCTTACCTTTCATCGCAACAACATGGTTGCCCCCCTTCCTGCAGAACTGCTGCCTTTCAAGTATTCTCCAAGGAGGCGCCGCTGTTTGAAAGCCAAGACTTAGATAGCATAGCTGAACATGATTCCCTGTGCGATGAACAAAACTGTTTATGTTACTTGTTAAGTCACTTATGTCAGTCCTCTCATAATGTGTTTGATACTCTGTGTGCCACTTATGTTCAATGTGGCTAATGTCTATGCTACTTCGCAACAGCTTTATCTGAAGTGTGTCAAACATAATTGTTACCAGAATGGCTATTTATGTTATATGTTAACAAATTCTATGTTAGTTCATCTCCAGTTTGTGAGTTGGTTAATCTTTTTGCTTCCAAGGTTTGGCTTATTTGTATTATCATATTGTTTCAATATTCAAGTTTTATGCATAATATATACTTCATTATTTTATATACACTAGGTTCATCTTTTATACATTTTTCACGCTAATTATGCTAATCGCAACAAGTGTTTATGCTATATCCTGTTTGTTGTATTTGAAGTGTGAAACCGACGTATGCACTCCATTCAATTATTATTGTTAAGTGTATATAGTTTTATATAACATTAATGTCCAGACCTTCCGATTGCTAAACGTTCAATGCCAATTTGTTGTGCATATTCAGTTACATAATTTGTGTAATTGACTATATTTACGCAGCATTTAATAGTTTTATATCTACGCATTATATAACCCTTTCATGCAAACTACTGAATTTCGAACAAAATAAAGCATAAGTCATTGTGATATTACAAGTTTCTTCTAAATCGACCACTCGTTAGTCACACTTCAAATTATTCGCCCAAATCCATATGCTCATCGGCTTCTTCATTTTCCACTTCTTCATCAATACGATGTTTTTTGCAGTCGATGTTTCATTCCACTGTGGAGCAGTTGTTTTATTGTTTAGTCTTGATCCAGCTGGCCGTCCTCTCTTTCGATTAGACAGTTTTGCTAGCCTTGCCCTGTTCTCTTCCACAGACAGACATGTTCTGCTGTTATGCCCATCTGCTATTCCACACAAATGGCATCTCCTATTCTTCTTTTTCTCTCCTTTCGCACCTAGTCTCATAATCCTATCTTCTGAATTTTTTATTGTCCGTCCCTTTGGTCTTGCACGATCCGGCATACTCAGATTTATAACATCCACATTAAAATTCAACCTCTGCATAATAATAGACGTTTTAGTATATGCATATTTACATATATTTATACCAATCAGTAAAATCATTTATCAATGCTCACCTTTTTAGCTTCTGACGATGCAGCAATATTTTCCAATTGTTCATGTGCTACGTGATACGGAGAACTTGTATCACCAACCTCATGTGAAAATCTCATGTTGTCCTCCTTTAAAGCCCAACCCAAATACATCAACATTTACATGCAGCATAAAATTATATTTTCATTTTAGACAAATAAACAATATTATTTTAATATGTACCTGGTTACCAGTTGTTATTATTGTTAATGCATGTTCACATCCAGTCCTGGTGTTATGCGAATCCTACAAAATATTATTTGCTTATTACATTGATATTATATATTCATTATATACACTACTTCATGCAAGCTTATATATATATATATCTTTTACATACCTTATTATGACATGTAACTGTATTGTCATCTTCCATCCCATCGCTAGCATTACTTTTATTCAACTCTTCTTCCTGGTACAAAATAACATGTTACTTATGCATAATTTATATTACAAATAGTATAACACTAAAACATCTGCAATATTATTACCTTGTCTTCCTCATTATCACTAACATCTGTTGACTCATTACATCCAATATCTGGCTCCAATCGGCTTAGAACGACATCGAGCTCATCCAACACATCCATCGCCTTATCGTACCCTGCTTTTGACATACACGCCTGACGAACTACTTTCATAGTTTTCGTTAACAACATTTTCTGTCTGTATGATTTAGTAACTCCATCCTTCCCCCTGAAGCTCTTATCAATTCTTTCAAATGGAACATCTTTTCTTGATGAGACAGTGTACCTTTGCAATATATACTTTGAAGGTATCTTTTCAACTTGAAGATGCATGAAGGCTCTTAAAAGATGAACACACAATAGACCTGAAAACATGAAAACGAACCATTATTTCAAAAATATACATTAATTGTACTTCAATCATCAAATTCTCTAGTATGCAAATTTTTTATGCTAACCAACATAATACGTACAAACCTGTATGTTCCCACTGTTTGCACTCGCATGTATACTCCCCAGCTTCTATGTCTGCTGATATCTTGAATTGATGTTGTCCCCACACAATTTTATTAGACCGTTTTGTATGCTGTACGATCCATTCATTATCACATCCGTCTGGGTCCTTTAATATTTTGTATGCAGTGGCGTATTTCATTGATTCCTCGAATCTATTCATAACAGCTCTGGTGTATGCTCTAGAGACTCTCACTTCGAACCTATATAATGTATCTGTTGTCCTTGGTGCCTATAACACATTATTATCATAATTAAACAACTTAATTACATAATTATATGCAAACCATTAATGCTAACAAGCACGACATACCTTGCTCACCAATGCCTCCTTTGATTCTTTCATTTTCCTGCTGTGCAACATTTTCATCATTTGTTTAGCGAACTCATGCAGTGGAGTGTTCGCATCTACATGTGATTGCTTCACTAATCTGTTCATGCTCTCACTTCGTTGTGTAGATACCATTACCCCACAGAAGTCATTTTTAAAAAAGGCAAGTATCCATTCTTTTCTTATTTCATATAATTTGCGTAGAGTTATATCTTCATGAAGATTGAACTCCTCTAGCATCATTACCCAGGCACATTCAAACTCATGAGGAGTTAATGGATGATGTATAATAGACTGGAATGTTGTTTTAAAATCCTTAACAGCAAACCTGGCATATATCTCATTCAGGAATGGCATAAATCTGTTCTGTACATGCCATAAGCACAGTCTGTGAACTGTTTCTGGAAATACAGTTCTCAGAGCAATTGGCATTGCAGGATCTTGATCTGTAATTGTTCACAGATTATTCAGTTATTTTCACAATAAATTAATTCATTGTTTTGCATAACAAATTTATATATCACATACCTGTAAGCATAACTCTTGGACCCTCGCCTCCCATACATGTTTTGAATGAATTGAAAGCTCATTCAAAAGTCTGTACTGTTTCATCTCCCAACAAAACAAATCCAAACACTATACACTGCAGATGGCTGTTAGCTCCAACAAACATGCCCAGTGGTTTATCATATATATTTGTCTTGTGTGTTGTATCAAATGTCACAGCATCACCATAATCTGCGTATTCCCCCTGCATACTTGCGTGTGACCAAAAAATACTAACTATTTTCCCATCATCGTCTAGCTGGAAATCACAAAAAAATTATGGATTCTGTTTCTTGCATTCTCTAAAGAAAGCCAAAAGTTTGGCTACATCATTTGAGCAATTTTCTCTTCTCCTGGCTGCCCTCCTACATTTGTTTGAACAACAAATTGTTACACATACATTTACTATAGTAAAATTCATGTCTATTGATATATACACATGTAACAAAAAAGTATTGCTTACATATTTTTCAGATCTTGAGCAGTTACCGGTACGTTCTCCGGCCCATCATGCATTTCTGATCTGAAATCAACTATGCAATGCTGCGGCACTCGGCTATCATGCATTGCACCCACAAAATTTATGAACTCAGCATCCCTAATTTTGTTGCAACGTAAATGTTGTTTCTCTGCTTCGTCAGTTATGAACTCATGGTTATGCTCCAAGTTTACCAGTTCAATTTTTGTAGCTACAACCATTTTGTTTTCATCATCATATATCTTTTTTAATTTTATTCCAGCTTTGCATTGTGTACGCCCCGATGATCTATTCCTCATCCTAGGTGTATCATTTGATTTTGCTGCACTTTTACCTTCACGTGAACAATTTATCCACTTACTGAATGTCTTCTCTCTGTATTTCTTTAGTGGAAATCCAACTTCATATGCATACCTTTTATAGAATTTATATGCATCATCAACATCCTTGAAAGTCATCCCTACCGTTGGCACTATAGTTGGATCAATGTTTTTTGCCTGCTATTTCATTGTCATTGTTGTTTGTACCATTGAATATGTTCACAACAATATAATCAATCGATAATCAAATACAGCGACTGGACTTACATGTGAACGCAGTATCTGTGGCGTATCCATCTCCCTGGAGCTAATATTGGACATAGGAGGTCGAACCCTTTGTTCTCCTTCTTCCCCTATGCTCATCTCGGCGATCTCAGGACCCATTAGAGCAGGCGGTGGTGTCACCAATGAGTTACCACCAACTCCTCCCTCTGTCTCTGGATCAATACGAACGCCATCTCCTTCCATCGCCGGCGACCCTCCAGAGCCGGCCATCTCCAACTCCGATTTGTTATGCAGGCTTAGTGGTCTTTTTTCCGAATGAAAGTAAATCTCGTATACTATTAAAGTAACCGCATCCACGTTTACAGGGTCTCCCATTATTTCCGAAACCGTCCCGATATTATGGCGACGTCTTTGTCAAACTAAAATTCATAATATAGAATTTACGCACAATGAAACAACGTTTTACGCCATTCGGTATATAATGTTTATGCATCTATTATGCCGCTTCGGTTTTATGCCATATCTTTCTACATCTTATGCTTCATGTTTTTTTACCTTCTGCACATTACTTACCATGCAAGATCCATAATTTACGCGCCCACGCGTTTGCATGTGGCATATATTCCCTTTAATTCCGCGCAATTCCCTTACCATTCAAACAACCGCGTCACGGCGCCGTCTCACCTGCATGCCGCCTCTCAGCCCCACGTTAAAACACAGGCGCGCCTGTTCCATCGGCCAGACCGGGAACCGACCTGGGCTTCCTTTAATATCCGAAGCCCTAGGCTCCCGTTATACCTGCCCTATATATATATATACTGTATTTATATACTACACCTGGGTGCATTCAATATAGAGAATGCACCCAGGCCGAACCTACGCGCCAGGAGCACCTGGTCCGAGCCAACCGCCCCACCCAGGCCGAACCGACGCTTCGTCTTCGTCCCTCCCGCACGCTCCCGACAGAATGCTACAATTTTCGAACCAGACCAGCAGTTGCATCTAGTTATATAAAGTTGCAATCACACCAGACCAGCAGTTGCAATTACACCAGACTAGCAGTTGCAATCATATTTTTTAACAAAATTTCCCAGAGTTATTCAGTACTTGCAATCACATCAGAGCAACTCAGCAGTTGCATCCACACCACACCAGTAGTTACAATTACAACACACCAGCAGTTGCAATCATTTTGTTTACATTTTTTAACAGATATTTGTGTAGAATTATACAGCAGTTGCAATCACACCTAATGCGGGGTTGCAATCACACCACACCAGCAGTTGCAATTACACATCTTTGTCCTGACACTAAAACCAGCCAACTTTGCATAGTCAAGGTAAAAGAGGTAGACTTCTTCCCTTGTATCAAATGTTTGCCGCACCCTAGGGACAAACACATCAAGTATGTTTGCATCCTGCAGAACAACACACAATCATGAGTTTGCAATTAGCGGATACCCATAGTTGCAATCAACAAGCAACAAACGTTGCAACTGGAGTAACAACACAGTATGCAATGGTAATCAAGGAGTAAAAACAGAGACTTAAGTTTGTAATTAGAGGATACTCGCGGCGGGGGCAGGGAGGCGCGCGTACAGGAGGGCTGAGGGCGTGCTCTTATGGGGAGGCGTGCTCGGGGTGTTATGGCACCCTGGGTGCATTTAATATAGAGAATGCACCCAGGTGCATTTTAGTGCTGTCGTGTATATATATATATATATATATATATATATATATATATATATAGGGGCGGATCTGGAGTAGTGGGGCTCCAGCTCCATTACATTCATGCAACTGTATTGGGAGAAAGAGGTGGAGGGTATAGGAGGAGGAGAAAAAAAGAAGAAAAATAAGCCCCCCTACTTAATAAGAGAAAGAGGTATAGAGTATAGGAGAAGGGAGGAGAGAGAGGAGAGAGAAATAAGTCCCCTCTACGGGCTTGTGTTGCCTTCAATAAAATTGTTGTGTTCTATTGCAGTGCTCAGTGGCAAATGGAGAGACAACAGAGAGAATGAGACCAATGACTGGTGTGTCTTGTTTATTGCAGAGATCCTCTTTATATACATGGTACAAAGGGCATCTGACCCGTTGATCAAATAACTGTAAAATGGACGGTTGGATGGGTCTTGATCATATGTACAATATTTTGTAACACTCCCCCTTGATCAACCCAAAACCGTTTGATCATCTGCAATTTGTCATCAAATTCTTGATCTCCTCAAAAACCCTGTGGGAAAAATAAGGAGTATACAATATCCTTTGGATAATGAGAATAATCTCACATAGTTTCCAAAAGAAAATATGCTTGTAATCATCATGTATAAAAACCCCTGTGGGAAAAATCAATGATGAAGCATATAGCTTTGTTGATATTACCTCGTTAAAAACTTTGGATGAGAAAACCTTAGTAAGGCAAAACTCATACAAAGAAAAGAGTGTAATATGATGGTTCAATACAGGTTATATATCATGGGGAATTACTC
Source organism: Zea mays (assembly GCF_902167145.1). Taxonomy (NCBI): domain Eukaryota; kingdom Viridiplantae; phylum Streptophyta; class Magnoliopsida; order Poales; family Poaceae; genus Zea; species Zea mays. The sequence continues at coordinate 55,776,092 of NC_050097.1, forward strand.
CCCCTGAACCTTGCAAGCACTTAAGTCGTCTCATACCAATCCCCTCAACACATTTCTGAAATGTAGAGTATGGTAGAGATTTTGTGAATAGATCTGCAAGATTATCACAAGACTTTGTTTGCAAGATGTTTATATCCCCTTTTTCCTGAAGTTCATGGGGATAAAACAGTTTAGGAGAAATATGCTTATTGATATTGCTCTTGATATAACCTGTATCCATCTGAACAACACAAGCTGAATTATCTTCATAGATAATTGTTGGTGAGTCAAGAGAACCAATACCACAAGTTGTGAGTATATGATTCACCATTCTACGAAGCCATACACATTCACGTGATGCTTCAAATAATGCAATTATTTCAGAATGGTTGGTGGACGTGGTCACCAAAGTCTGCTTAGACGATTTCCACGAGATGGCAGTTCCACCTTGTAAGAATACGAATCCTGTTTGCGATCGGCCATTGTGGGGATCAGATAAATAGCCAGCATCTGTATACCCAATTAAACTAGGATCATTACTTCTCTTGTAAAAGAGTCCTAGATCCTTTGTGCCATTTAGGTATCTGAAAATATTCTTAATGCCAACCTAGTGTCTTTTCGTTGGGGCAGAACTGTGCCTTGCTAACAAATTTACTGCAAAAGCAATATCCGGCCGGGTATTGTTAGCAAGATACATCAATGCACCAATAGCACTGAGATATGGGAACTCCGGTCCCAATGTCTGTTCCTCATCATCTCGTGGTCTGAATGGATCTTTCTTTAAATCCAAAGATCTGACCACCATAGGAGTCTTTGAAGGATAAGACATATGCATATTGAATTTTTCCAATACCTTTTGGGTATATGTACTTTGATGTACAAGGATTCCAGAAGGTAAATGCTCAAGTTGTAGACCTAAGCAAAATTTGGTTTTACCCAAATCCTTCATCTCAAATTCCGTCGTTAAATGATGACGTGCTTCATCAATATCAAGTTTATTTCCTATGATGTTAAGGTCATCAACATAAACTGATATGATACAGAATCCCACTTTGGATCTTTTGATGAAGACGCACGGGCAATCATCATTTTTCGTGTATCCCTTACGTAAAAGGAATTCACTCAATCGGTTGTACCACATTCTGCCCGATTGTTTTAAGCCATATAATGACTTCTGCAACTTTACACAATACATGTTGCGCTTTGCCTTTAGATTCGGTACATCTATTCCATCAGGAACTTTCATGTATATATCAGAATCCAGTGACCCATAAAGATATGCGGTCACTACGTCCATCAACTGCAAAGATAGACGATTTTGCACTGCCAAAGATATTAAATATCGGAATGTTATTGCACTCATGACTGGTGAATAAGTTTCGTTGAAATCAACGCCGGGTCTTTGCGTAAACCCTTGTGCTACTAGCCTTGCTTTGTATCTCACTACCTCACCATTTTCATTTCGTTTCCGAATGAAAACCCACTTATATCCCACAGGGAAGATATCACGTGGTGTAGGTATTACAGCAGAGAAAACTTCTCTTTTGTAAAGCGAGGCTAACTCCGCTTCGATTGCTGCCTTCCATTTGATCCAATCCGAGCGCTTACTGCACTCTGCCATGGTCTTTGGATCTAGATCATTTTGAAGGTCCTCAGCAATCTGCTCGGAGAAGTATATGTCGACATTGGTAGCTTTTCTATCATATGTTTCACCAGTCTCAACATAGTTGATGGCAATTTCATCATTCCTTAGAGACTCATCAGAATTTCCCAAATTGATGTGTCCAGGATTTTCCGATGTCCCAGCCTCGGTTATGTGCACATCCGAGCTGGGTTGTGGATCATCACAATCCACATGATACATTGTATCATTTTGGTGTCCTTTTGCATTCACTATTGTTCTTTGCTTCTTAGCAACAGAACAGCGCTTATTCACCATACTTCTCCTTTCTAGGAGTTGAGTGGCCTTATTCGGTACTTCCACTCTTTCTGGTGCATTCCTAGCAGGAATGAATGATTTAGTGACACCTTTGTAATTAGTGAATGCATCTGGCAGTTCATTTGCAAGTCTTTGCAAATGTATAATTTTCTGAACTTGCAGTTCAGTTTCTGAAGTACGTGGATCAGAACCTGGAATACATTGAGTATTCCAATTTATTTCTTGGCATTCTTTTTGGTACTTAAATTCTCCCCCTAATGCCGGGAAATGTTCCTCATCAAAAATAGAGTCAGCAAAACGGGCTGTAAATAGATCCCCTGTTAAGGGTTCTAAATACTTAATGATCGACGGAGATTGAAATCCCACATAGATCCCCACTTTCCTGTGTGGGCCCATAGCTGTTCTCTGAGGTGGTGAGATTGGAATGTATACACAACATCCAAATTTACGCAAATGGGAAATACTTGGAGGATTTCCACGTACCATTTGTATTGGGGATGTTGAATGGTATGCAGTTGGTCGTAATTGTATAAGGTCAGCAGCGTGCAGAACTGCATGACCCCAACACGACGAAGGCAATTTGCAATTCATCAATAATGGCCTTGCTATGAGTTTAATCCTCTTGATTAGTGACTCAGCCAGACCATTCTGGGTGTGGACATACGGTACCGAGTGCTGTACTTGAATCCCCAGCGCCATACAATAATCATTGAACGCCTGAGATTTGAATTCAGCAGCATTGTCCATTCGGATTGAACTAATCCGATGTTCAGGAAAATTTGCCTTTAACTTGATAATTTGAGACATTATCTTGGCAAATGCATGGTTGCGTGTTGATAGTAAACACACATGTGACCATCTAGTAGATGCGTCAATCAGTACCATGAAATACCTGAACGGCCCAGAAGTTGGCATAATGGGCCCACAAATATCCCCTTGAATCCTTTCAAGGAATTTAAGCGGTTCAGCTTTAATTTTGAGATATGATGGTCTCAAAATAAGTTTCCTAGTTGCACATGCGGTGCAAACAAAATCCTGAGATTTGGGAAAACTTGTTGTGGGCAGATTATGGCCAATTGAATTGCCTGTAATTTTCCTCATCATCCCTACGCCAGGATGACCAAGTCGATCATGCCAAATTTGGAATGCATCAACATCTTGGAAAATTACCTTGTATGCAACATGTGCATTGCTTTTAATATATGTATAGTACAACCCTGACGTGAGTGATGGAATTTTCTCGCATATGCGCTTGCCATATTTATTCGGCTTGGTCAAGAAGAGAAACTCTTCTTGATTTTCATCATGGGTTTCAATATGAAATCCATTTTGCCGGATATCTCTAAAACTTAGGAGGGTACGTGTAGAATCAGGATACAATAATGCATCCTCGATCACAATTTCAGTACCCATGGGGAGTGTAATAGTTGCTCGACCAGAGCCAACTATCACAGCATCGCGTCCGGCGATGGTCAAAACTTTCCCATCTCTTTTCTTAAGAGTCTGAAAGTATTTGATCTCCCTAAGTATAGAGTTTGTGGTACAACTGTCCACAAGGCATAATTCCTCTTCCGTCGAGTTGTCATCATTATGCATCTATACATAAATAAAAATTCTGAATAAGAATTTGTGTGATGCAACTTAGTACTATACATAACATGATATTTAAATATCACAATGTCGAAACAATATTACAATAATGGTATGGCGACTCATCCAATGAGTTCGCATTACACACAGGACCCAACACTGGTCTTGTAGAGTGTGTTACATCTCAACACATGAGATTGTATACCTCTACTTATTACAACAACATTATAAAGACAGTATAGAACAACCACACAAGCCACAGTGATCATGATCAAATCTCCAAGCATGAGAGATTTATGCCAAATCTCCAAATGGATCCTTTGACATATACTCAATGATCATATCATCAGATTCATCTTCTTGCAGAAGTGGAGGCTTGTTGTCAACCCCATTGAGGTGCTCTTTAGGAAGAGTGTTCTTCAGGTCATCAGAAGCCAGTGAAGAACTTCCAACCTCAATTGGTGCTTCAGTAGAATTGAAATGAGCCTCAAAACCAGGCTTATCAGACTTTGGCTTCTTTAGGGATTGTTGATACAAAAGAACAAGGTGCTTAGGGCAAGTGCAGTCCCTAGCAAAATGGCCCTCAGTACCACATTTAAGGCAAGCTCTGTTGCCCTTAGATGGTAGAGGCTTGCCATTTCCTTTTCCTTTTCCTTTTCCTTTACCTTTCTTGTGGAATTTGTTCTTCTTGAATTTGTGAGGTCCAGGAGGATTCTTGAAGTTTTTCTTGAATCCTTTCTTATTCTCAGTCTTATGCACATTGAAATGTACCTCAGGCAGAGGGGCAGACCCAGGAGGGCGCTGCTGAGCATTCTTTAGAAGAAGCTCATGATGCTTTTCTGCTTGGGTCAATGTGTGCATGAGTTGAGAATATCTCTGGAAATTGCTAGAGCGATACTGCTGATGCAATATCCTATCCTCTGGAAGCATGGTAGATAGAGTCTTCTCTATCTTGTCTGCTTCAGTGGGCTCTTTCTCACAAAATTTCAATTTAGAACAAATGCTATGAAGAGCATGGTTATATTCTGCAACAGATTTAAAATCTTGCAGACGAAGGTGGTTCCACTCATGGTTGGCTGACGACCATATGAGCTCCTTTTGCTGTTCATAGCGCTCTTTGAGAGATTTCCACAAGTTATGAGGGCATCTCTCCATAAGGTACTCTTGTTTAAGGTCCTTATGGATGTAAAGCCTCAAAAGGAAAAGTGCTGTGTTCTTTTTAACATCATTCACTGGATCAGTACCAGTGATGGGTGCTGCTATTGCATCAATGATCCCACGAGAAGCAAAAGTTATTTCAATATCTGAAGCCCAAGTTGGGTAGTTATGCCCATCAAGGGCGAGTTCCTCGAACTCTTTGGTTGACATGTTCCTACAGTCATTACCATGGACATCCATTAATTTACGCATAAATTAATAGTCACAATGGTGATGTTGTAAGCTCACTATGCAAAAATTCTTAAAAAAAATTACATATGTAACGAGTTTCTTGAAGGTTCCAAACCTTCCCATGGAATAAATACTTTGAATTTTAGTAAGCATAGTATAGATAATCCTCAAATTAATGAGGTAGATCTAGTAGTGGGCAAGAAACTTGCTGCCTAAAAGCATGGTCTCTAGGCAGATAAGTTCATAAATGAACAAACCGCAGCCAATGCTTAGGTCTCCACTACCCATGCTCTACTAATTATCAAAGTAAAATTCACTAACTCTTACATGTGATATGAGTTGCCTGAAGGTTCCAAACCTTCCAATTGAATAAATACTTTGAATTTTAGTAAGCATAGAGTAGATAATCCTCAAATTAATGAGGTAGATCTAGTAGTGGGCAAGAAACTTGCTGCCTAAAAGCATGGTCTCTAGGCAGATAAGTTCATGAATGAACAAATCGCAGCCAATGCTTAGGTCTCCACTACCCATGCTCTACTAATTATCAAAGTAAAATTCAATAACTCCATATCCTGTTATTTTGGATAGCACGTATAGGTAATCATCCCGAGGGATGTAGACCTCATAGAGATAGGCATTCCAAATGCTGCCACAAGCACGGTCTCTGGGCTACTAAATTCTATAAGAGAATTTAGTGCAGCCAATGCTTAGGACTCTATCTCCCTATGCTCTTGATCCAAAATAATGTAATTTCATTTTTGCATGAGTTTTATTAAGTCTAAACTTAATAAATGCTATATTTATATGCAAACATAAATGAATGCGTAAATCATAGCAAGTAGAGATATGTGAATTATTAATGTAAAACAGACAATAATTCACGAACTAAAATCTGCTATATATACAATAAAACAGATATGTCTTTACAATATATGCAGTCTAAATTACGAATTTAGACGCCTAAGATAACTTTGAACTGAAATTACATATAAAACAGAGTCTTATACTGAAATTCAGAATTAAAAATGGTAAATGTAGACCATTTTGGGCTCTGAAAGCAGCCCAGGCGGCCTGCCAGGCGGGCCAGGCAGCGGCCTGGTGGCCTGCACGCCGGCCCAGCCAGGCTGGCCTGCCCAGGCGGCCCAACAGAGGCCCAAAAAGCCTATTTTATATTGGGGCGGCTAGGGTTTCTAACCCTAACCGCCCCCAGCCGCCGTCAGCCACCAGAGGCCAAGCCTCTATCGTTTGCGCGCGCCAGGAAGAAGTTTTTGGCCGCCGCCAATGGCCTCCAGGCCGCCGACGCCTAGGCCACGCGCCTGGCCATGGGGCCGCGCGGGCGCTTGGGTTCAGCCACCGTCGAGGGGCTCGACCGCCCCTGCCAGGGCCGAGCCGTGCGACGCCTGCGCTCAGTGGGAGCCGGGCCGAGCGCCTGGTGCTCGCCGTCGCCCGGTTGAGGCCGCGTCCGGGACACGGAGCCGCGCGCGCCTTGCCGAGGCGTTCCGCCTGGCCGGCTGGTCCGCCTGCGCTCGGTGGTAGCCGGGCCGCGCGCCTGGTTCGCGTCGTCGCCGGGCCTCGGGGCCTCTGCGCACGCCGCTGCGCGCGCATCTGCTCCAGTCCGTGGCCGGCTTGGCCACGGTTCGCGCCTCCTGGCGAGGATGCGCCTGTTGCCAGCCGCAGGCGCCGAGCCGCCACGGGTGGCCGCGTCGAGGGCGCCATGCCATCGCGTTGGCCAGGGCCGCCGCGCCAGGCCCGACCTCGGGCCTTGCTGATCTGCCGCCGTCCCACTGCTCCACGTCGAGTATCAGCGCCGCGCTGAGCGCTCTCCACTGCCCGCGCAGTGGTCGAGCCTCTTCCCCACCCCCTCCCCCCAAAACGGCCGTCGTGGCGGCCGGATCGAGGGCCATTAGGCCCTCCCATTGGAGGAGGAAGATGAGGCCACCCTATTTGGGCGATGGCCAGTGAGGATGACGCGTCCGCGTGGAGCATCGACGGCGCGAGGGGGTTGTCCACGACGTGCAGCGATCGTACCGACGACCACAGGCACTGGTGGAGATGGCGAACGACGAGCAACTGCCACTGCAGTGGGCGGAGGCGGTGGTGGTGCTGCCGAGTCGACATCCATTGGGGCCGATGCAGACGATCCCGCATCAAACACCGGCGCCGGTGGCGATGGGGATGCAGTGGGGAGTCCACACTCCACCACCGGCAGCGGAACCACCGCTGTCCATCCATGGAGAACGCAGAAGTGCACATTTTGCACTTGCACACGGCGTTCAGGGATCGCATGCACCGGTGGAAGCGCTGCGGCTTGACCAGCGGTGAACGCCTCCAACATCGAATCATCAACAATATGCAGTACTTCGCGCATACGGCGTATGCGCATCGAAATGGTATTTTCCATACCTTGCTGTTGATGTGCAGATCGATCTTGATGTTCTTGTCAAGAACAGCGAGTTCTTCCACTTTCCCCTTCTCTGATTTCTCCTTGAGACAGTGCTGATAACGTGTTGTGTTCTATTGCAGTGCTCAGTGGCAAATGGAGAGACAACAGAGAGAATGAGACCAATGACTGGTGTGTCTTGTTTATTGCAGAGATCCTCTTTATATACATGGTACAAAGGGCATCTGACCCGTTGATCAAATAACTGTAAAATGGACGGTTGGATGGGTCTTGATCATATGTACAATATTTTGTAACAAAAATCAGTCCATCCTCCGGTCCTCCATTTCTAGATCCGCCACTGTGTGTTCATATGGCACGAAAGGTTTAACTCCAATAAGCCAACCACCAGGAGGAACTCAAAACTGGACCCCAGCTGCAACTGCGAAAAAAACTCAAAGCTGGAACTGGAAGTCACGTATCGATGTGGACTGATCGACGTCTGAGTCTGATACACTTGTATCGTGGAGAAGCAATCTGGTAGCAAATGACTGGCATCTTCCCCCGATGTTTACGTTCAACTGCTAGTCTGCTGCCATTACATCTCGGTATCCAGCTCTCTCAAGTCCGAACCCGTGTATCCAGCAGCTCCGATCCGCGCCTGCGCCGCGGCATCGGACATGCCTTTGGCTCCCCTCCACGTCCACGTGACGCGGCTTGCCGACACTTTGAGCTTGAGGAGGGCAGCACGACTGACCCGGCCGACACGGCGTTTGACGGGCGATCGCCTCGCCTCGCCGCGCCGTGTTGGTTGGTCCTGCTCATGCACAGCGCGCGGCCACGGGCAGTCGGGCACGTCCACATCAGCCATGTCCCCGGGCCGAACCGCCTCCAGATAAGCCTGCCTGGCTATTGGCGTTGGCGAAGGCTCGCTCTGCGACTTCCAGGGATCGGACCGCACGAGCGTCTCGCCGAAACGAAGGTGTGAAATGGCGCGAACAGGATAACGATCTGCTGGCCCTTCCTTTTTTTTTTCCTCTCTCTCTCGCCCGCGCGCGCTCTAAGAGGTTAATTTCTACTATGCATGTATGGGACAAATTTGAGAGGGTGCATCTGCCTGCCTTGTGGTTGCACAAGAATTTATACTAAAGGTGCGGTAAAATTTTAAGTAGATCTATAGATTTTGAAAGAAAAAAAAAAGTTTGAGTGCATTTGCACACCTAAAATCAACCTAGCTTTGCGGACAGCGGTACAGGATTGTACTCCGATATCCGTTCGTTTTAGTTCCGTTTCACCAGTGAAGTTATTACTTTAGTTTTAGCTTTACAAGCAATTTTTATCAATGCAGCTAAAGTTAATTTAGAAACCCATTTCGTAAATAGTTTTTTCTTCCAAAAAAAAGAAGACTAGGTGGTTTATTTTCTTTCTTTCTCTTTTTTTTCTCCTTCTCTTCTTCCTTCCACCACATGTCACCCTTTCTTCTCTGAGTCTGAAGTCTCGACGGTACCGAGCGCAGTGCTGGGAATTGGGCCGCGCTGGGCCAGCCCGCCCAAGCCCATCGTGCTTCGTACTGAACAGGTTCGGGTCAGGAAAGCCTAAAAAACTTTTGGGTCGTACCGTGCTAGCACGAAGTGTAAAAACAGTGATCCAATTCGGCCCTAAATCACGTCGTGCCTTCGTTGGGTCGTGCTGGCCCAAGTCTGGCCCGTATATTTGACCACATAAAATCAAAATATTACAACCATATAAAATCCATAACTTACTAAATTAAAGATATTAAACAATTCTAGCATCATTTAACCACGTAAACTCCCAATATAACAAAAATATAAAGTCGATATCTTACTAAATTAAAGAAATTAAATAGATTGGGCTTAATTGGCCAGCCCATCTATGCGGACCGTGTCGGGAGCACGATAGGCTTGGGCGGGTCGTGTTGGGTCGTGTTTTGGACTCCTATTTTCGGACCGTGCTCGTGCTGACCCAAAAGGACCGGCCCATGTTGTCAGCACTAGCCGAGCGGCCTCGCTCGCACCTCCATCCAGGCGGATATAAGCTCTGGACCATCTAGTCCGTGGCTCACGACATCACACATGCATCTTCAGTTACGATTTATTATCTTTATTAAATTAAATATATTATAAATCTAGTACATCTAATGCACGTTTCAGGATATATAATCAGATATTGGATCCACCTCTGGGCTCTGGTGGCTAGGGATAGTAATGAGCCATATTTCTATTATCTTTTGGACATAATGTCTCCACGAGAGAATCTGATATCGGATCCATATATTATAGACCCGTAGCTCAGTAATTAAAACAAGGAGACAAGACAACGCTTCAATGACAAAATCCCAATTATTTTATCTCTCCACATGTGTTGTGTGAATAAAGCTAGGATAAACTTTTCTTTTCAGTTTCATATCGCACCATTCCTCTGTGAGAGCACCCCAAAGGGGATTTCACCTACAAAACACATATTTAACATACAGAAAAAAAATACTAGCTTACAACAGTTTATGAGGCTGTTGGTGAAAGTGTGTCAAACAGAGTCTAAGGGGGTGTTTGGGAACAAAGTTTTTCTGCAGTTTTGGAAGAATACTGCAGTATTCTCAAATACTGCAGTATTATATACATAATGGTGTTTGGCAAGCTGGGTAAAATCTCTGTTTTCAAAACTGAAGTATTGCAAATATTATAGTTGTTTTAAGGCATTCTAAACTTAGCTCTGGACCTCAGTTTTCAAAACTGCGGTATTATAAACTACGGTATTGTCATAACTAAAGATATAGTATAGTATTTCAAAAACTGTGGTTTTTAAAAACTTTGTTCCCAAACAGGGCCTAAGATGTTTTGTTTTTGGACGATCAAAACGATATATATATATATATCCACGAGTGCGCTGTACGTAGTCGTAGGCACGTGGCGCGGCCGTGGTAGCCGTTATGATCGCTGAAAGCGACGGTTCGATGAAGCGCCAATGCTGCAGCGCAACCGACGGAGCCATGGATATGACGTGTTGCCTAGCTACCTATCGCGGTACGTATGTACTATATACCACGTGGTTCCTACGCGGCAGTTTGGGCACGCCGGCAACGTACTGGCATGTGCCATCTCTCCCCACCCCACTCCACAGTGCCAGACACATGGCATGTTTGATGTTTCTATCCAGAACAAGACTACAAGAGACTTTTGTGTCCACAAATTTATTTTGTAACAAGTTAACGAATCTCAAGTAAATTGTTATTTACCTTTATATCATATACACTATATCTGTTCTCAAATATATGAAACTGTCGGTACCCTAAATCAGGGGCACCCTCTTCTACAGCATGAAGACGCCGTACACATACGACGTCCCCTAGCCACGCAGAGAATGGCGTCTGACCCCACCGCATGGGCAGACCAAAGGGCGCCACGTGGCAAGAAGAGACAACACACCCCAGTAAGTCCGGACTCCCACAGAGGGACTCCGGACCTCTATACATATAAGTCCGGAGCCCCCGGGAGGTCCGAACCCTAGCAGGGTCCTGGAACGAGGAGAACTCTGGTATGAGCAGGGGTCCGGTGCTGACACGTGTCTGGGCCTTGCCCTTCACGACCTGCTCAGGCGGAGACCCGCTGCTTGTGGCCCATGACATAAGCTATCGGGCCGAACCTGACGTAAGGTCATGCAGCCCCTGCATTTATTAAAGAAAGGACGCGCCGCCTGCCACCGCGCTGACGGGCGACGTGCCCTCTCAGCATTCAATGTGTCCCGTCCCATCCGCTGGCAGGCGGTGTCAAGGTCATCCAGCAGGCGGCGCGCCTGCTGGATCTGCCGGCAAACAGTACGACTGTGCCAGGCAGCACACTGTACTCAACATCACTCCTGCAAGAAGCTTCCTCTGTACGCCAAGGATACACAGATTTCGGGCGTCAGGGACGAGAAGATTGTCTCGACAACAGGCATTAGTAGCTCCAAGTGCTATATTCTTTATGTTCCTGGGCTCACATGTCAGGGCCCAGCCCCTTTGTGCTTGCCCCCCTTCAGCTATAAAAGGGGAGGCATGCGACGTTACACACACGCAATCTTAGACTCGCTAGCTCATACAAGCTCTCAAGTAATACAACTCACAATGGAGTAGGGTATTACGCTCCGGCGGCCCGAACCACTCTAAACCCTTGTGTGTTCCTGAGTTCTTCCCCTTCACTCCAACGATCAAGCAAAACGCCTAAGCCCCTCCTCATCTTAGGTTTTAGGGCAGGTGCACTCCGCCACCCGGTCGGAGATTTCCTCTCCGACATTTGGCGCGCCAGGTAGGGGGCTAGGCATTAGGTTTTCGCTTGATCCCTTGCCCAAGCATGATGGTGCAGATCGTAGAACACCGCGCCGAAACTTCGGTAGACTTTGCGGTGGAGGGAGAATCTGCTTCCTCCACACCGCAGGCTCCCAGTCGCCCGGCACCAGCCACTCCTGCTGTGCACGCCGAACGGCAGCACACGGTAGCGCAAACATCCCGGACTCCGTCAAGGGCATCTCCGGGGGCGTTGTCGGCAGCCAGGGAGTTGTTACGACACCCTCCAAGCTCCACGGCTTCATCAGGGGCCATGAAGCAATGGCGGGATGACGTCGACCGACTGCTCGGTATGGCGCATTCTACCTCGACCAGGTCGAAGACGCGGTCATCCCGGTGCCAACATGAGGCGTCAACGTCTGTGCGCTCGCCCTCAGTAAGGGGCGCACAGACCAACGACCTCCGGGCGGAGCTCAACTGCAGGCGTGCGGGAGAGGACGCCCAGGTAACCTTGGAAAGGGCGCGTGAGCGCCGCCAAAACATCGATGGTCGCGACCTTGATCAGGACTTCGCTGCGGTAGCACCGCAGACACCAATGGGCACCCGACTAGCGGATCATCTCCGTGCGGCGTCCTGGCCACCCAAGTTCCGGCCGCACCTGCCAGAAAAATACGACGGAACATCAAACCCATCAGAGTTCCTGTAGGTGTACGTTACCGCCATCACGGCAGCAGGTGGAAACACCACTGTGATGGCAACATACTTTCATGTGGCCTTGTCTGGACCTGCCCGGACCTGGCTCATGAACCTCACCCCGTGATCAGTCTACTCCTCGGAAGAACTCTGTGTGCGGTTCGTGGCAAACTTCGCCAGTGCTTACCAGCAGCACGGTGTGGAGGCCCACCTCCATGCAGTGAGGCAGGAGCCCGGGGAAACCCTCCAGAAGTTCATCTCCCGCTTCACCAAGGTACGAGGTACGATACCTCGTATTTCTGATGCTTCTATCATCACGGCCTTCCGACAGGGAGTACGTGATGAAAAAATATTGGAGAAGTTGGCCACACATGACGTGGAAACTGTCCCCACGCTCTTCACTCTGGCCGACAAATGCACCAGAGCCGCTGAGGGCCGTGCATGGCACTCGGCCCCACAAACTGGAGCTGCCCAGTCGGGTGGCTCGGGGGCCGTCCTCCGGGACGGAAAGAAGAAAAAGAAGAAGGACCGTGACTACCAAAAGCCGCAGTCCACCGCTCTGGTGGTCGCGGCAGCGACCGGAGGCCAGGGCGACTGCAACAAACGCCCACGACCGCAGAAGGGTAGCAGCGGTTCATGCCCTGTGCACCCGCATGGTCGCCACAACGCCGTGGAGTGTCGCGAGATCATTGACCTCGCAAAACGCGTCAGCGAGCGGCGTGAGCAGTCCTCCAAAGACGGTTCCTCGCCTCGCTGCCGGCCCGGCAAGGAAAAGGTGGACGACGGCGAGGTGGCCGCGGCTGAACGGGACCTCGGGTATCAGTCGCCCGAAGGGGACATGAAGGATATCTTCACCGGAGGCTCCTACTCCGGTGAAGACAACTAGACGGACCTCGGGGGGACTCCGTGTCCCCTGGTCTACGAAGCTGAAGCACGCCTTCCTCTGGAGGCCCTTCCAGACCCCCCACGGGTCCGAGCTGCAGATAGGTACATGCAGAAGTGATCACAGCTAGAGACAAGGGCTCCCATGTCAAATGCAGATAGGAACCCTGGGTCGGGGCTTAGCCCCGCGGCAAGTGCCATACCAAGAGGTGCTCCGCAACTCTCCCCCAGCTGGGAAGGGCCCTTCAAGGTGACGGGAGTGCACTGACCCAGGGGGAACCATCTAGCTACGACTGGAGGAGTACCTTACCCCGATGTCAAATATCTCTGTAAGTTCTATCCATAGAGCAAGACTAAGGGGTCAAGTCTATTTCCTTTTTTGTAACTAAAAGACGCATGCGTGTATGATAACCCGATGGAGTCTGCCCCCATGAACCTGGACTATTGGTCTGCACACATGCACGACAAAGTTATGAAGAAGAAACTACCCCCCCTCAGTCGTGCTCTTGTGATAGTTCCATCTTGCTACTCCATGGCCCCACCTTGCAGTCTTTTAGATAATACCTTTCAGCTAACCCACCCGTACGGTTTCCATCTGTCTGACATGGCGACATCCGAATTGAACAGCCAGGCTTGCAGTTTAGGGCCCCTGACACTAAAGTAGGGAGGTCCGACATCCTGGGGGCCGGCTCTAGAAAACGGGACCCCGTTCCATAGGGTAGTCCGGAGCCCGTGTAGCCGCTCAGCCAGGTCCTGTACCGCGGGCCTACATGCTCCACCACCCCGTGACGGGAACTTAGTATCCAGAGTTATAAGTCCTGCGGGTCCGACAACCTCGGGACCGGGGCTAGAGAACGAACATTAGTCTCCTGGGGTGGTCCGGAGCCCGTGCAGCCGCTCAGCCTGGTCCCGTACCGTGAGCCTGCACGCTCCACCACCCTGCAACAGGTGTCCTAGTATCTAGAACCGCGACCCAAGGGGGTCCGGACACGCAACTTGGCCACCTGGACTAAAACCTGCGAGTCCTGAGCATGTATCAAAGGGCGACTAATGTCAGACGGAGAACCCTATGAGGTGTACTACTAATGCTTCCTAGCTAAAAGCTGTGTACAGATCCAGATCCCAGCGAGTTGCTTCCCGAGGATTGTTGACAACCTTTTTAGAAACGCTGGTATCCAACCTCAACACGTTAAGCCTGCATCCCAGGCAGGGGACCAGGTACTAAGGAGGAGTCAACAACATCGCACACAACAGGAATAGGCGTTACACAGATAAGTGTTAAATGCTGCTTAGAAGGCAATATTTATTTCTTTACAAAAATAGGGGAAGGCCTGGGGGCTGGTTCTAAAGAACAGATGCCCGTTCCATAGGGTGGTCCGGAGCCTGTATGGCCGGTTAGCCTGGTTCCGTATCCAAAATCCTGCACACTCCACCACTTCGTGGCGGGTGTCCTAGTATTTAAAACTAAAGTCCTGTGCATCCAACAACCTGGAGGTCCGGCTTTGAAGAACGGGCACTTGTCTCCTGGGGGGGTCCGAAAACCATGTAGCCACTCAGCCTGGTCCCGTACCGTGAGCCTGCATACTCCACCGCCCTGCGGCAGGTGTCTTAGTACTTGAAGCCACCATCTAGGGGGTTCGGACACACAACTGGGCTTCCCATGCTAAAAATCATGCGTACATATGTTATTACATTTTGCTCTCAAGCAAATGTCATTACATTCCCTTACAAGCGGGACCCCAGCTCCATTTCTGCAGGAATGAACTACCTCCACACCAGTAAGGGCCGCGGGACAACAAGCCCCGAGCGGCTCACCAGCAGAGGCAACCGCATCAGCACCGACGGCGATGGACACCTCTGCACCGACGACTCGCCAGCAGCGGCAATCATCCCAGCATGTGCGCCGCTGCGGGTAGGACCTCGCCCCCGTCTCCCTACGGGGGCGACAACAGGCCATTAAAGCCAAAGAGTTAGAAGCCTGGCGACAGGCAGCACAGTGGGCGACGGCTGCCTCAGCACGCTTATAGGTCCTCACTCCCGTCTTTGCTAAGGGAGTGAGGACATCCGAGAACACGATCGCCGCTCCCGCAACGTACGACGCCATGTGCGACCCACCAGTACGACCGGCGACGCGAGAGAAGCCGTGGATGTGGCTGACCTGCACACGGCGCGACCATCGCCCGTGCGGTGAATGGGCAGCCGCGCCCCGACCCAAGCAGCAGAAGGCAGCGCCGAAGCCATCCATACCAAGGCATCGGACACGCGGTGGCAGGCGACACCCGCAGTCAGCCAGCCCCGCGTACCCGAAGTTCGCTTCCTCCGCATGAATAGCGAACACCCTTCTCCCCCGAACACTGAGGGAAGAAGCGGGCCGCTACCCACGCGGAGGTGGGGCCCCACCTCGGCACACCCTCCTCCCCAGCATGGATGATGAACATCCTTGAAGCTGAGGGCAAGAGGGAGGCCGCAGCCCAACTTGCTTCTCCCCACCACAAGGCTGGTAGTCATCCTTCTGGATGACCACCGGCGGGGGACTGCAGCCGGGCTGCGTGATGAAAATCCTTGAAGCTGAATGGTGGTGAAAGGATGCCAACCCCCATGGGGTTGCACCCCTCCAACGGCAGCAGGAAGAAGACAAGATCGGTGACACCACCACGAGTGCACGCTCTCCGACGGTGAAGTCGTCGGAAGAGACGACCTTGACGCAGATCCCTCTAGAGAACACTGGTGCACCCCATCTGGAGGCCTGGAAGGCGAAAGGGCGCGGTGGTCGCAAGAGGAGCGATGCATGTCTACTGCCCGGGGGATCGACCCCTTTTTAAAGGCAGATCCCCCCACTCGCGCCCCTGAAGCGTCACGAGTGAAGTCTCCCCCAGCGTACACCAAGGATCCCACCTTATGACATGAGGGCCATGCCCCACATGTCATACAGACCAACCCTAAGAAGGAGCGTGCAACTGCCCTGCGGTTACGTGCTCCTCCATTTTCGGGGCAACCAGCGGTCAGGAAGGTGAACCGCCGTGCATGGGGCATGCAACTGCCCCACGGTTAGGAGCCCCTTCGTCTTCGCCACACCCAGCGGTTGAAAGCATCTAGGCCCCTGGTTGGTTTTAGTGATTAATGACAACGTAATATTATATGTGACTAACATGTGTTTTGCAGAGACAAATGGTAAGTTAGGTCGCATGACAGGTAAAAGTACTACAACATGAAAACAATCCCGGAGATAAGAACTCGAAGCGACAGCTAAAACGACGGAACAAAAGGTGAAGGTCTACGGAGTCCGAGTGTCAAGGAGATGTGGACACTCGCGATTTAGTTAGGTCGTTTATTCTCTTTTAGCCGTACTATAAAGAGGGGTTGTCGATGAGTAGTTTGACCAAGAGAGTTCTAGTGTAGTGTTCGTGCACAATCACACTCATATACAGTGCTAGGTGTCACTCTAGAACTCACACACAAGTTAGAGCGAAGACCGATTTGAAAATCAGCTGAAAAACAAGACTTAGTGTTTCTGGCTTTGGGGCACCGGACTGTCCGGTGTGCACCGGACTGTCCGGTGCACCCTCTGCCAGGTGGGGCCAGGCTGGTCCACGGCAGAGTGTTTTCCCTCCGCAGAAACCCGAGAGCGCAGCTTTCAGAGTTGAATTTTAGTGGTGCACCGGACACCGCACCGGACTGTCCGGTGTGCACCGGACAGTGGACTGTTCACTGCCCGGTGCGCCATGAGTCCAACGGCTCTCTGTCAGAACTAGCCGTTGGAAGTGACCGTTGGCGCACCGGTGGCGCACCGGACTGTCCGGTGCGCCATCGCGCAGTGAATTGCCTGTAACGGCTAGTTGGTGGGTGAGGGCTATTTATACCCCCTCCACCCACCATATTCAATGTCTTGCACTCCACATTTATTCCAGCACATTGCTAGAGCATTGCAAGCACCAAGAGCCTAGTGAGGAGATTAGAGAATCATAATCCGCGCTTGTTCCTCATTAGCGCTAGTGAGAGCCACCAAGAGCACACATCACTTGCATTAGGCTTCTCTTGGTCAAGCGAAAGTCTACGGCTTGTTACTCTTGGTGATCGGCATCACCTAGACGGCTTGGTGGCGTTGGGAGCTCGGTGATCACCGTGAAGATCTTGTTGGTGACCCGACTCAAGTTTGTAAGCGGTCTCGAGGGATCCACCGCGCCGGAGTGGCAAAGGATCATCTCGTAGTGAGCACTTGGTTCTTGCGAGGACCAAGGGGGAGCGATTCCCTTGCACGGGTGCTCCAACGAGGACTAGTGGAGAGTGCCGACTCTTCGATACCTCGGGAAAAATTGGAGGAGTCTTCTAAACTTTGCTTTACATTCTGCACTTAATTCAAGCACTTTACATTGTGTATTTGTTTAGCAAGTATTTGAAGTATTATCTTAGCTTTGTTACATTTCTAGTATTATATTCCTAGTGCTAGTTGTTGGGGTGAAGTTGGGCTCTTGTTTAGCTCTTGCTTAGGTTTTAATTAGTATTGATTTTTAGAAAAGCCCAATTCACCCCCCCTCTTGGGCATCGTGATCCTTTCAATTGGTATCAGAGCCTTGTTGCTCATAGATTAGCTTAACCGCTAGAGTTACGATGTCCGGTGGGGATGGACCTCCTCTCGTTTTTGATGGTGACGATTTTCCTTATTGGAAAATTCGTATGGAAGCATACTTAGAGGCTATAGACATTGGTGTCTATAAAGCCGCCACACAAGGGTTTCCCCAACCTAGAGATCCCACAAATCTTGTAGGTGATGAGTTCAATTATGAGAAATGGAATGCGAAGGCCAAAAACACCCTTTTTAGAGGCCTTTGCAAAGATGTGTTCAATAGAGTTCGGAATCATAAAAATGCTCATGATTTGTGGATAGACATTTGTGCTCTACATGAAGGAACTAGAAGTGAACGTGAGGAAAGATATCACATAGCCATGCGAAAGTTAAATTCTTTTGAAATGCTTACTAATGAAAATGCAAACGCTATGTACTCACGACTTAATATTCTTGTAGAGGAAGTCAATGGATTGGGGCTTACTCAAATCTCACAACCAGATGTTGTGAGGAAGATTCTCAGTGTCCTCCCAATAGACAAATATGGACACATTGTCACTGTGCTACATCAAATGGATCTTTCAGTTACCACACCTACACAAATTTTGGGAAAGATCAATGCCCATGAAATGTACATGCACATCAACAAAGAAGAATCATCTTCCAAAAGAAAGGATTTGGCTCTCAAAGCAAATCATGAAAGAAAAGGAAAAGCAAAAATACAAGTTGAGAAAGAATCCTCAAGTGATGATGACCTTGATGCAAACATTGCCTTGATGGTAAGAAAGACCACCAAGATGTTGAAGAAGCTAAATAGAGAAGGCATCAAATTTGATTCAAGAAAGAAGAAGTTCTTTTCAAACAAAAGGAAGCCCATTTCTGAGATGGACTGCTACAACTGTGGTGAGCTTGGTCATCTTGCTCATCAATGCAACAAGCCCAAGAAGAACAAGTTCAAGGGCAAGAAGGAAGATGAAAGCGATGATGAAAAGAAGGAAAAGAAATTCTTCAAGAGGAAGGATGGAAAGCAAAAGAAGTTTCACAAGAAGAAAAATGGAAAGATTAAGGTTACATTCCTAGGTCCACCAAATAAGAGTAGACCTAGACCCTAAACCCTAAACACTGTGCAATGTCCGGTGCACCGGCAGCCGCGCGTTAAAGTCCAATTTTCCTGTGCGCTGTCCGGTGGTTCACCGGACAGCTACTGTGCGCTGTCCGGTGTGCACCGGACAGGCACTGTAGACTGTCCGGTGCGCCCATACTCTGTTTTTAAAAAATCCCTCTCTGCCCGAGCCCGTGGCCTGGCTCAGTTTCTTCCTCTCCACCCGCGCTCTCTGTTCTCTGGTGATTTTCCTCTCCCCCGCCGGCCACCGTCCCCGACTGGGCTCCGGCAACCTCCTTCCCTCCTCCGGTGAGCAGTCCTTCCCGTCTCCTTCCCTCTCTCTCTCACTGCTCTCGGTTTTGAAAGGCAGTGTGGCACTCCATTTCCCCCCCATTGTCCATCTCTCAATTTCTTGTCAAATCTTGCAAATCCAATTGGTGGAATGAGTTCAAGTGTCTCTATTGTGTATCCCTGCAAGCTTTTAGCTCCTTTGGGAGGGTATTCCCACCTCAAATGGCCGTTTCACCAAAACCCTAGCTCCCCGCACGCCACATGCTCGGTGAAATGCCTAAACCAGCCAAAAATGCTCCAATTGAACCCAAATTTTTCAGGCACCTTCACAACACTTCCAGTAACCCACTTGCCAAATTTCACGTCAATCCGAGATCCTAGGCTTAAATTTCACCAAAATTCCCGTTTTGAGCGATCGTTTCCAAGCCGAGTGCCCAAATCTCTTTTTCTTCGACTAAATTCAAACCAAGCACACACTTCACTCATATTCACCTATATAAACCTATTCGTGAAGTCTCGGCTCAATTCCATATCATTTCGTGCCTCATTTCGAATTCCAAACCTCCTATGTCACTATTTATCTATCAAACGTCGTTTTCACATCTTTTGACTTCTTGAACGTCCCGTCTCGTGCCATATCTCTCTGTGTATGTATTTATTCACATTTCATATGCTTATAACTATGTGACTAATACGTGCTCACCTCTTCTGTCATTTCAGTGACCTTGTTTGACCGTGTGCCGTCTCCCGTCCTGCCTGGATCGTCACCTCTCGTGTGAGCTTTCCAGGTAGACATCTCATTCTTTGGTAAATCTATCGGTCACTTTTGCTCTGTGCTTAGTCACTCTCTCTCATTTGCAGACATCAGATCAGGATGCCGCGCACGAAGAATGCGTCGGCGCCCGGGGGTGGCGATGATGAGGACCCTCGTCGCCCCTTCAGGCAGGTCAAGGGGAAGACTGTTTACTTGGAGCAGCAGGAAGGCCGCAAGAAGCGGCGTACGGACAGAGAAGCCCGTGCAGCGGCAGCAGCTGCAGCAGCCGCTGCGCAGGCTGCACTTGGAGATCAGCCGCAGATTCCATCCGATCAGATTGCCTTCCGTGCTCGTCGTCTCACCTCCCGGTCTCGCTCCTCCTCTCACACCTCCGCTTCCACTCCGCCACCCACTCTGCCTGCTCCCGTCACTCCTATTGCTCCATCCACCTCCACAGCCATACCCACTACCTCCTCTACGCCAGCTTCCACTGCTTCCCCTGCTCCCGCTCCCGCTTCAGCTCCTCCTGTCCCTCCACCTCGCTTCCGGGAGCGTGATGAGACTGAGGTCCGTCCTCTAGTTTCGGATCCTCGTCTGTTTGATCTTCAGCGTGCTACTGCAGCACGGGTACGTCGGTTCAGGTACGTACCCGTGGAGTCTTGGCTACCCGCTCAGAGAGACCCAGCAGCAGGTGTTCTTTTCAGCACACAGATTCAGGAGTCATTCTTCAGGGCTCAGATGTCTGCTCAGATAGCTCTGCGAGTGCACCGCCTTTTGGATCTTCCAGCTTTTCTGCTTGCAGCTGGTGCTGAGTCTGAGGCGCATCTCACCTATCTGCCTGGCCTTCTGACCCTTCTGACTATCAGCGGTAGATATGTTGAGGAGTGGGTCCGAGTCTTCTACGCCTCTGTTTGGATTGACCCGGATCATCACTGGATGAGGTTCCGCTTTGAGCGAGAGGATGTCACGATCACTGCCAGTCAGATCCGTCAGCTATTTGGATTCCTAGAGTCGACGACTCGCCTTCACAGCCTCTGCTACGGCTCTTCTGACCCTCCTCGTCGCCCTCACGGCGGTGTGGCTCCAGGGATAGCTCACGTCGCGGCTCTGTTCCACCCGCCTTTCACAGATGGGTCGCGACGTTCACCAGCAGACTTTACTACAGCAGCGAAGTACTTATATGAGCTCATCAGACGGACACTTCTGCCTAGGATGGATTACAGGGAGGCTACCACTCATATTCAGCTTTGGCTCCTTGGTGCCCTGGTCTCCCACTCTGAGTTTGATGTTGTGGACTTCCTGATTTGTGAGATCGAGGACACCGTTCTGGATGGGATTCGTGCTCGTCGGCAGTTGCCTTATGCTCACTACTTATGCCACATCTTTGCGCAGCTGATTCAGCCACCTCGATTTCAGAGCACCCTTGAGGCCTCACGCCTTGTTTTTGGATCTTACCGCCCTGCTCCTGAGATTCCAGTGCCAGCTTCTGCTTCTGTGTTTGACTCTCAGGCCGAGGATGCAGCTCTTCGACAGTTTGACACTCAGGGTACAGCAGCTGATGATGATGATGATGATGATGATGATGATTTTGGGGTTCCTCCTCCGCCTCCGCCTCCTATGCCTCCACGCTCACATGATCATGAGGCTGGGAGTTCTCGTGCTGCCCCTGCTCCTCTTCCGGCTATGGACCCTGCTCTTGCGACGTTTCTAGCCAACCTGGCGACCGAGCAGGCACGGTTATCCGAGACGATGCTCTCGATGTTTCAGAGCATGCAGGACAGGCAGGATGCTCTTCAGCAGCAGTTACTTCAGGATCGGGCTGAGAGTAGGGCATTCATGGCCCTTATGCTTCAGCATTCTGGTATCTCCGCTCCTCCGGTTCAGTCTGCTCCACCTCCTCCGCTTCACGCTACAGTGGTGCCATCGATTTTGTCAGGCACCCCTGTTGGTACCTCTCCGCTCCGGCCGGTCACTTTGGCGTTCACCTCTCCGGTTCTCAGCTCTGTCTGTCCGCAGCCGCCAGTGCCACCAGCATCTGCTGTTACCACTACCGATGTGGCAGTATCTGTGACCGCTTCTGTTCCGGTAGCTCCTGCTGCGCGGCCTCAGTCCGAGTCAGTACCAGCTCCAGCTTCTACCGCAGATCCTGGATCCGAGACTGACTCTGACCCTCCATCGGCGTTCGCTCTGCTACCTCGACCTCGACCTCGACCGGATGCGCCCCCGCCGCCTCCTCCTGCTTCAGGCGTTTAGGTTCAGGTCCCTTTTGGTGTTTGACGCCAAAGGGGGAGAGATATGAGTTGTGAGAGCTAGGGGGAGTTAGAGAGTTAGTAGAGAGTCAGAGTCATTTTGATGTAATATATGTGCTTGCTACTCTCTGTTCTAGCTTGATGTTTTTGGCTCACAAACTCGTCATATACTCTCGTTGCGTATGATTGACTGTGTGTATTATGTTTTCACCTTATATTTTATCACCAGTCTTCTAGCTCTTGTTTCATTAATTTAACTTCACTTTTATATGAACAAGAATCTTATGATGTGTATGCGCTCACTCTTATTATTATGGTACACATTCTTTCTGTCAAAGATTACTGAGTATAACTAACCATTCTTTCTATTGACAAAATCTTCAAAACAAACTACTCTCACAAAACTTGTCGGGTTGTCATCAATCACCAAAAAGGGGGAGATTGAAAGCATCTAGGCCCCTGGTTGGTTTTAGTGATTAATGACAACGTAATATTATATGTGACTAACATGTGTTTTGCAGAGACAAATGGTAAGTTAGGTCGCATGACAGGTAAAAGTACTACAACGTGAAAACAATCCCGGAGATAAGAACTCGAAGCGACGGCTAAAACGACGGAACAAAAGGTGAAGGTCTACGGAGTCCGAGTTTCAAGGAGATGTGGACACTCGCGATTTAGTTAGGTCGTTTATTCTCTTTTAGCCGTACTATAAAGAGGGGTTGTCGATGAGTAGTTTGACCAAGAGAGTTCTAGTGTAGTGTTCGTGCACAATCACACTCATATACAGTGCTAGGTGTCACTCTAGAACTCACACACAAGTTAGAGCGAAAACTGATTTGAAAATCAGCTGAAAAACAAGACTTAGTGTTTCTGGCTTTGGGGCACCGGACTGTCCGGTGTGCACCGGACTGTCCGGTGCACCCTCTGCCAGGTGGGGCCAGGCTGGTCCACGACAGAGTGTTTTCCCTCCGCAGAAACCCGAGAGCGCAGCTTTCAGAGTTGAATTTTAGTGGTGCACCGGACACCGCACCGGACTGTCCGGTGTGCACCGGACAGTGGACTGTTCACTGTCCGGTGCGCCATGAGTCCAACGGCTCTCTGTCAGAACTAGCCGTTGGAAGTGACCGTTGGCGCACCGGACTGTCCGGTGCGCCATCGCGCAGTGAATTACCTGTAACGGCTAGTTGGTGGGTGAGGGCTAATTATACCCCCTCCACCCACCATATTCAATGTCTTGCACTCCACATTTATTCCAGCACATTGCTAGAGCATTGCAAGCACCAAGAGCCTAGTGAGGAGATTAGAGAATCATAATCCGCGCTTGTTCCTCATTAGCGCTAGTGAGAGCCACCTAGAGCACACACCACTTGCATTAGGCTTCTCTTGGTCAAGCGAAAGTCTACGGCTTGTTACTCTTGGTGATCGGCATCACCTAGACGGCTTGGTGGCGTTGGGAGCTCGGTGATCACCGTGAAGATCTTGTTGGTGACCCGACTCAAGTTTGTAAGCGGTCTCGAGGGATCCACCGCGCCGGAGTGGCAAAGGATCATCTCGTAGTGAGCACTTGGTTCTTGCGAGGACCAAGGGGGAGCGATACCCTTGCGCGGGTGCTCCAACGAGGACTAGTGGAGAGTGCCGACTCTTCGATACCTCGGGAAAAATTGGAGAAGTCTTCTAAACTTTGCTTTACATTCCGCACTTAATTCAAGCACTTTACATTGTGTATTTGTTTAGCAAGTATTTGAAGTATTATCTTAGCTTTGTTACATTTCTAGTATTATATTCCTAGTGCTAGTTGTTGGGGTGAAGTTGGGCTCTTGTTTAGCTCTTGCTTAGGTTTTAATTAGTATTGATTTTTAGAAAAGCCCAATTCACCCCCCCTCTTGGGCATCGTGATCCTTTCAGCGGTCAAAGAGGCAAACCGCCGTGCAAGAAGCGTACAACCGTCCTACGGCTGTGCGCCCCCTCATCTTCGCCGCAACTGGTGGTCCAACACGGGGGCCTAGGCCCACATGACATGTAACCGGCGCGCCGGTTACCATGTGCGAAGAAACTGCACCGCCGCTTGCGCCAATACCACGTCTTCTCGAGGCTGTCACGTGAGTCTGAAAAGGTAAATTTTTCAGAACCAGTGCAGCGACTCGAGGCAGTCCCGCGCATGACCCAACAGTGCCATTAAGTACGATGGTCACGGGCACGTCAGCCGTGGAATAGGCGCGACAGTTGGCATGGCCATAGGCGGGCCGACAGTAATTGCAACAACAGGCGCGCAGGAGCAGCGGTCCAACCGCCAATCAGACTCTGGTCCCACCTGCAGGCTCGCATCCTCCCCTAAGGCGGGACTGGGGGCCACTGTCGGTACCCTAAATCAGGGGTACCCTCTTCTACAACATGAAGACGTCGCACCCATACGACGTCCCCTAGCCACGCAGGGAACGGTGCCTGACCCCACCGCATGGGCAGACCAAAGGGCGCCACGTGGCAAGGAGAAACAACACACCCCAGTAAGTCCGGACTCCCACAGAGGGACTCCGGACCTCTATACATATAAGTCCGGAGCCCCCGGGAGGTCCGAACCCTAGCAGGGTCCCGGAACGAGGAGAACCCTGGTATGAGCAGGGGTCCGGTGCTGACACGTGTCTGGGCCTTACCCTTCACGACCTGCTCAGGCGGAGACCCGCTGCTTGTGGCCCATGACATAAGCTATCGGGCCCAACCTGACGTAAGGTCATGCAGCCCCTGCATTTATTGAAGAAAGGACGCGCCGCCTGCCACCGCGCTGACGGGCGACGTGCCCTCTCAGCATTCAATGCATCCCGTCCCATCCGCTGGCAGGCGGTGTCAAGGTCATCCAGCAGGCGACGCGCCTGCTGGGTCTGCCGGCGAACAGTACGACTGTGCGAGGCAGCACACTGTACTCAACATCCCTCCTGCAAGAAGCTTCCTCTGTACGCCAAGGATACGCAGATCTCGGGCGTCAGGGACGAGAAGATTGTCTCGACAACAGGCATTAGTAGCTCCAAGTGCTATATTCTTTATGTTCCTGGGCCCACATGTCAGGGCCCAGCCCCTATGTGCTTGCCCCCCTTCAGCTATAAAAGGGAGGCATGCGATGTTACTCACACGCAATCTTAGACTCGCTAGCTCATACAAGCTCTCAAGCAATACAACTCACAGTGGAGTAGGGTATTACGCTCCGGCGGCCCGAACCACTCTAAACCCTTGTGTGTTCCTGAGTTCTTCCCCTTCACTCCAACGATCAAGCAAAACGCCTAAGCCCCTCCTCATCTTAGGATTTAGGGCGGGTGCACTCCGCCACCCGGCCGGAGATTTCCTCTCCGACAGAAACTTTGATGACTCGTCTTTTTCAAAATATTTATTCAAAATTGTAAAATTTTAAGTCAAGCAAAAAGTAACTTAAGTGATAAAAGAAATCAAAAAAAAATAATAACTTTTTTTAAAAGACAAGTGGTCAATTTTTTTAAAAAAAATCAACGGTGTCATATATTTATGAACGGATGTTGTATATATATAGTTTCTTTTGTATTTATATAATTATAGAAATAATTATAAATTTTCTTTTTACCAACACATTTCGGATTCTGTCGGGTTTATAGTTTTATCTAAAGGACTTTTTACTCTCGGAACCAAAAGATACGGATTATGTCGGTTAAAATTGAAACCATCTATAAACTATAATTTTAACGTCAAATATATGTAACAATCGTCACATGTAATTTTAGAAGGTATGTTAGGCTAGCTCCAACGAATGTCGCACGCGCAAGGGCAACCACCGCACCGCGAAGTCCAAATGAGCAAGCAAAAATGTGAAGCCTTCCAGCGGCTTGTGGATGCACGTGCACATCCTCTCCCGTAGAGTGAGTGCCTCTTTGGCAGGGCTCTAGCTCCTCTAGAAATAACTCCAACTCTAGCTCCTTTGCAAGAGCAGCTCTTTGACATGAGCCATTGTTTTATTTGAAAAACGTTTGGCACTGTCAACGATCGCGTTGAAGCTTGTACGTCTTGCCGTCAGACGAGCGCTAGGATATACATTAGAATGCGTCGTAGAGCCGCTTGGAGCCACTTTTTCAGGCTCCGGCTCCTGACCGCAAATTGGCTCCTGCTCCCTGGTCAGAGCTGTTTTTGACACGCTGTTTGGGAGGGCTCCGGCAAGGAGCCAGAGCCGGAGCTGCTCAGGAGCCCTCCCAAACGGGCTCTGAGAACACGCGAAAATGTGCGACTAGGGGTGGTAATGGATCGTGATCCAAATAATTCTTCACAAAATGTCAAAGCCCTAAATAAATTATAGTTCAAAAATGACTATAAATAGAGCCCGATCCTAACCCGCTTCGATCCTTAAATCTTATAGTGCAAAATTTATAGCCCATTGTCAGTCCTATGTGCGACTGTGCGTATATTTTGCGTGACCGGATGCGGGATCTATTGGAAGTGTGAATAGTGAACCGTGGTAGCACAAAATGAGTATCCACAAACCACAGTGGGATACTCCCTCTATCCATATGATTTATTCGTTTTAGGTTTGTCGTAAGTCAATCACTATCAACTTTGACCGGTTATACCGGAGATTTTATAAGATTTTACAACACATCATAACTTAAACTACCGTAACATGTAGTTATGTTAATTTAAAATAATTTAGTCTATATATATAAAGTTAAAATAGATTGATTTAAGATAAATTTTAAAACGACTAAATCACGTAGATCACTAAGGGCTGATTTGGTGATCCGGGATCCCGGGAGGATCGGAGAGGATTGAGGGGGAAATTAGTTTATTTCTCCCTCGATCCCCTCCGATTCTCTCGGGATCCCCTTGTCACCAAATCAGCTCTAAGGGAGTACACAATAACGCAACCAGTTGAAGTCTGCCTTATCATTACTAGTTTATTTATTGTCCACTGCAATTTATGTGGCCTTGAACCTCACGCCCTGCCTCTACCGGATCGATTTCTCGGATCCTAATATTAGAATTTATATCTACTTTTAGTTTGACAAACACTTTTTTAAGAGATTTCTATTATTCTAAGAAAAGTTAGACTATTTTCTTGTGAGAAAATAAGAATCCTTTAGAAAATAGAGTTGTCCAACTAGCCCTTATTCTCTAATTTGGAAAAGGATTCAGCGATTGTAAGCGCAGCGCAGTCATATATTCTTTGACATTTTCCTATGTATTCTGAAACATACAACACCAGTTTATATTTTACTTTAAAACCCGGGACACCTTCCTGTATTTTACGATGGCACACCATACAACACTAATATGTTTTTATTTGAGATTACAAACGTTCTTTCTCTCATTAAAACCACCACAAAGTATATTAATAGATTACTTTCGGTGACAGGTTGAATATGACATTCTAGAATCTCTTGGCTCCGTTATAGCGCAGGCATTGGTTTAGGATAGTGGTGGAAGAGAGATCTAGGGATACAAGAGAAGGGCTTGAGTCTTTGGACTCATGTATCACTGCCGAAATCCAGTTCTTTACCGAGTGCTCTGTCACCGTCACCGTCACTTGACGCCGTGACGGTGACTTTTCTTTGCTGAGTATCAGGTGGCACTCGGCAAAATCTTTACCGAGTATCCAATAAAAAGTACTCGGTAAAAAAGTCATTGACGATATACAGTTCGTCGAGACTTCTTTGCCGAAAGTCACACTCGGCAAAAAGTTCGCCGAGTGTTTTCCAGGCTGAAGCACTCGGCAAAGCAGCGGTGTCTGGCAGTGTCTACCTTGGAGCTAGATTCTCCTTATTACTTTAGCATTGTAGTTGCTGATCTATTTTTCCATAGACCTCTCTTCATGTTTGAGTTTTGAGTTGTCACATGCCTCTTTGGTTGGCCGCACATTTTTTTTTTGCCAAGAAATCTTACTACCTAAACTCCTTTTAAAAAACCAATACCACAAACTTATTAGTCACGGCTAAGAAAATCTTGCCACAACCTCTAGTTTGACACTTGCACTGCCGTAATTCAACTCTTTGCCAGTGTCACAAATCTACTAGTTTATTTGTTGTCCAGTGCAATTTATGGGCCGGATCTATATGGGAGATATATAGTTTAGCATGACTATAACTAGTGTGGCTACAGCAAAACACATGCCTATGTGGATTTTTTGTGGCTAATCTTGGCATGCAACCAAATAGTCTGACATGACATGTGAGCTTGTTTGAAACCCCCTTTCTGAGTGGAAGAGCTCATAGATGCTGCCGCACACACCCTATGAAGTGTGGTTTTAAGCTACAGGTTCAGTCAACTAATACTAACGATAATACAACACAAATCTAACCTATACATGGCATGCACGCTCTGCATTTTTTTTATCTTAACTCACTGTAGTGTTTCCTACAATATTTTTATTTCAGAGCAAGAATGTACAGAGCAAGGAGATTACAGGGTTAATTTACAACGTTTGTAACTAGGTTCTAATGTCTTCGGCTATCTAATCTCTTATTTTATATATGATAAGGAGCAACTCCTTTTTAACATATCTTTGCATAACTGTATTGTTGGAAGGACACCCTCGAAGATCTAGTCATTCCTACACTTCCAGATACATGCACGCTCTGTATTGCATTGCATCCCAGGTAAAGTAAGAAGAATTTCGGTGCAGAACTTAGTCCCATTCTGATAACGAACCGCGATGACTTTATTAATCCTATGCTCCACCAACTTGATGATATTTTCGAAGCAAGCATATCCATCTCCACTCGTAGAATTTTATCTAGTTAATTATTCACTTTTTTCTGAGCGAAAATGTCAGAGCAAACTGTGGCGGCTCTTGTTTGATTATGAAAAAAATCTATATATATATATATTCACTTTCCTTTTTCTAAGAAAGTTCCCCTGTTCACTTTCCTTGATGCAAATTCAAGAAAATAAAAGATTCGGATTTGAGGGAATAAACCCTCACCCATTATTTAACCCGGCCATGGCCCAACCAGATGATGTCGACAACCAAGCAACTAGCCAACTAGTTTCTGTCGGGGGAAAAAAATATCTCCATTTCGAGATAAAGACAAATAAACTAGAATTAACAACTACCTGTAAGATATGGTTAGGACGTGTGCGGCATATTAGCCATGAGTCACCAGAGGCGTTGTTTCTCCCTGCCCTTCTATAAGTACCCTTTCCATTGCTGTGTTCTTGGAAACATAGTGCAGCAAGCAACTGCAAAGCAGCAAGCTCTACTCTTCTTCTGTACTGAACGTGTGACTAGATAACAATAAGCGTGAACCATGGCGGACGAGTACGGCCGCAGCGGCTACGGCAGGTCCGGCGCCGGCGACGACTACGACAGCGGCTACAACAGCAAGTCCGGCACTGATGACTACGGCCGTGGCGAAGGTGGCTACAACAAGTCGGGCGGCGATGACGACTACGGCCGCAGCGGCGGCGATGGGTACGGCAGGTCCGGCGGCGACGACTACGGCCGTGGCACCGGCGGCGGTGGCTACAACAAGTCCGGCGGCGGCGATGACTACGGCCGTAGCGGCGGCGACGACTACGGCCGTGGCACCGGCGGTGGCGGGTACAACAAGTCCGGAAACGACGGCTACGACAGCGGGTACAACAGATCGGGCACCACCAACGACGACGAATACGGCCGTGGCACCGGCGGCGGGTACGGCAGCAAGCCCTCTGGCGACGACGCGTACGCCGGCGGCGGCGGTGGCGGGTACGGCAAGCAGTCCGGTGGAGGCGCGGACGAGGGCGGAGAGTACGGCTCCTCCCGGGACGACTCGGAGAAGTACAGGAAGGAGGAGAAGGAGCACAAGCACAAGGAGCACCTCGGCGAGATGGGCGCCCTCGCCGCCGGCGCCTTCGCCCTGGTAACGAACCAACGTCCATCGTTTCCTTCCTTCCTTGCACACGCACGAACTGATGAACGAGCTGACGCCGTGCTTTGTGATTGTGACTGTCGCGCATGTTCTTCGTGTCACTGTGACAACTTTCGTGACGACCATGTGCATGCATGCATGATCGACCGGACCGACGCATGCAGTACGAGAGGCACGAGGCGAAGAAGGACCCGGAGCACGCGCAGCGGCACAAGATCGAGGAGGGCGTGGCGGCGGTGGCTGCCCTGGGCAGCGGCGGCTTCGCGTTCCACGAGCACCACGACAAGAAGGAGGCCAAAGACGCGGCGGAGGACGCCGGGGAGGAGGAGGAGTCCGGCCGCCGCGGCGAGGGGAAGAAGAAGCACCACTTCTTCGGCTGATCGGGCTGCTGCTCGATCGATCTACTTGCGTACGTAGGCTGCTCCCCAGGACCAGAAGGAGCATGCATGGAGGGCGAACGAAGTCACGGGGGTTTGATTGCCCGTCTATGTATATCATGTGTAGTTACTGATGATGTGTGTGCATGGTACTTCGTACGCGTGTTTGGTGATCGATGTGTGGTGTGTGTGTCTCTGCATGGACATTTTCCTACTCTGCGTTTTTTCTCTCTCTACTGATATAGTATATATGTGGTGTGTCTATATATGTGTGCACGTGGTTTTCGCTCGGCTTTTTATCAACGCTTTGAGAATAAAAGCTTTCTCTTCATCTGTATATTTTATTTTTAATGAAAGAAATAAACCACTATATATTTCGACACTCTTACATACGTGTGTGTATATATATATAAATAATGGTGAAGCCTGCGATTAGCGGATACCGGCCGAGCAGCTGGGAACGTGCGGTGCGAAGGCCACCGCCCCCCATGCATGGTCAAAGCCCGCGCGGCAGTGTGGCATATGATATGAGAAGGTAAATGCGGTATGCCTCGCCATGAAATGGTTCCAAATTAATTTCCAAGTGGCCGCCGATCGATCTTGCCTGGACGATATGGCACTGGCACGCCACCGGCCGACACCAACAACGCCCAACGGCCTCGATGCTCGGCGAGTTGGCACGTCGCCATTCGACTCCTCGATCGATCCCCCGCGCCTTCCCAGCTTGCTTGCTATATGCATCACAGTCACGGCCAGGCCAAGGCAATCCTTACCTCCTAACCAACCCAAAAGGTCCGGCCGTAGTAGCAGCACATGCATGTCGCCGTCGTCCGGCTGATGAGACGCGCGGCGACGACGTTCAACTGGTGCAGGGACCGACTCCATCGCCCATCTCAACAGCCACCGCTACTTGCGGATTAAAGCCATGTTTGGTTCGCCGGCTAATTTACCATACTTTGCCTAACTTTTCTATTTAAGTTTAGTTCTTTAATTCGAATGACTAACCTAGATAAAATATGACACAATTAGTCATGAACCAAACATGCCTTAAGTGCATGTAGCTCTTGCATGTGCTAGTACTAATAGACCTAACCCTAGCCACTGAATGATTAGGATGTTCTTTTCTCTCTTTTTTATGAGAGCGGGGGCCTTCCCTTCACTTCGCATGCGTGAGAGCAACTCCAAGAGTCGTCTAAAATTAACAGCCAAATCACATATTTTAGCCATTATGTAAAATAGAAAACTTCTTAAAAATGATTGGGGTATACAACAGCTTAGCTATTTTCCATCTTCTATATTGAAATCTTGCCACGACTCGTACTTGTCATGCAAATATGAGATGTTACTCCCTTCTAGATTCGCGCGTACTTGCCACGACGCGTCGACGCGGGCGGGAGGGCGCGGGGAACAGGAGGGTGGGAGAGCACGTGTGGGATATGGCGAGACAGAGCAGCTCGACAAATTTGGCTGGCGATGGGGAGCGATGCCGAGCGAGATGGCGAAAGCGCGGTTGAAGGCGACGTTATTGGATTCCATTGTGATGGGCTTTTTCTTATTTTTTTAGGCTGAGCAAAGGATGTTTAACCAGTCTGTTGGAGCTGCTTTAAAACTTGATCGGATAGTTGTCTCTTGGTGGTTGGAATACCGAGTGATGTTAGTTCTTGAGTCGATCTCTCTTTAGCCTTTTAATATCGTGTGGGCGTGAGGGGCCGCAACCAGGGCATCGGTAAACTAGATCAAGTATGGTAGGATAGACTAGGACCAAGTCAGTTTACCATATGCTAGAAACCAAATAGGCATATAAGATCAATCAAACATTCTCCCTCTTGATCTCATATTCATTTGCTTATACTTAAAACTTAGTTTCTTAATTGCTTACTTTCTTAGCTTCTGATTTCCACTTCTCAATAAACCAACATACCAAGACCAAGGTCTTACAACAACTTGTTAGACACTGTTGAACTCAATGATTATACTACATATTTCTATCTCAAAAGTCAAGAGATTAATACTTGTGGGAGATTGTTGCATTTTCATGACTCCTTAGTCCAGAATCACGGGTGCTCCATTGAACCCATGTCATATATGTGTATTCTGAACATGTTGGGTGGAAGCTCTTTGATGAGTGGATTCGACAGCATTTGCTCTGTATGTATATGCTCAAGGTCAATTGTTTGATCCTAGACTCTCTCCTTTATAATATAATACTTAATGTCAATGTGCTTGACAACAACACTTTACTTGTTGTAGGATTAACAAATTGTTGGTTCATTATTGCAGTATAGCTTCAATGGTTTTGATATGTTGTCTGCCTTTTTAAACTGGGTATAGATTTCTTAAGCCACGTAGCATGTTTCATCGCCTCATAACATGCAACAAACATAGCATACATTATGGATGATGTAGTGAGTGTTTGCTTTGAGATTTTCCATGATATAGCTCCTCCTGCGAGTGTGAATATATAACTTTGACGTGGACTTTCTACATTCTTCACACCCCACATAATATGAATCTAAGTATCCTATAATTTCAAGGCTATTTGAGTTTTTGTATGTTAACATGAGGTATCATTATAATCAATTCCTTCTCTTCAAGTGAAGCCTTTGCCATAAGCAATGCTTTAAATCTTTTTATATTCCCTTTTGAGTCACATTTAGTTATGTAGACCCATTTACAACCTACTTTTTTTTAACTCCTTTAGAAATTTCTACTAACCTTGACGTGGACTTTCTACATTCTTCACACCCCACATAATATGAATCTAAAGTGTCCTATAATTTCAAGCCTATTTGAGTTTCTGTATGTTAACATGAGGTTTTTGTTCCTTGCATATATCACAAGACTTTCTTAACAACTTTTAAGCGTTATTCTATACCTGGATTCTTTTGAAATCCGTCAAGCATCATGATTATGAATGCAAAATTAGGGCGACTGGGGGAGTACATATTTGTGCATACATTATGCTTCCGACAACTAAAGTGTATGGAATCGATTTCATTTGATCAATCTCATATTGGTTCCTAGGACATTGATCACTCCTAAACTTATCGCTCTTGACTCAAGAACATGTGTGTGGTTACATGCATGCATACTAAACTTCTTAAGAACATTATATATGTATGTCTTTTGCAACAAACCTAATGCCCCTTTTATTTCTATCTTGGTGAATCTCCATTCCTAAGACATAAGACGACTCTCCGAGATCTTTCGTATCAAAATGCAAGGACAAAAACTTTTAGTTTCTGACGACAAATTCTTATCACTGCTTGCCAATAGGATACCATCCACATATAATATGAGAAAGATGAATTTCCCATTCTTAAACCTTGCATAAATGCAATTGTCATCTATGTTTTCTTAAACCCAAAGTTACTAATCATCTTATCAAACTTAATATACCATTGCTTTGATGCTTTCTTTAATCCAAAAATGGATTCCTTCCAACGACATCCTAGATTTTCTTTATCCTTAATAAAAAAACCTTTGAATTGTATCATGTATATATTTTCAACTAAGTCACCTTTACATCCATCTGATGTAATTGTAAATCATAGTGTTTGACAAGTGCCATAATTATTCTAAAAGATTCTATTAACAAGACAGGTGAGAAGGTCTCATTATAATCAATTCCTTCTCTTTGAGTGAAGCCTTTGGCCATAAGCATTGTTTTAAATCTTTTTTATATTCCCTTTTGAGTCACATTTAGTTATGTAGGCCCATTTACAACCTACTGTTTTGACTCCTTTAGAAATTTCTACTAATCCGTAAACTCGGTTGGTATGATACTCGTTGACTTTATTTCATCCTACATGGCCTGAAGCCACTTGGATGAGTCAGCATTGCTCATGGCTTCCTCAAAAGAGGTAGGATTGCCCTCGGTGACTATATCCTCGCTCATATAAATCCTATAAACATTCAGAATAACTGACCTTCTATTCCTTTGAAATCTTCTAATAAGAGGTTTGTCACTTTTGACTTGATGTTGTTCCGATGCCTCATTTTTAGGGATAACGACCTAAAGTACCATTATTAGAGGCTTACAAACATTGACTATTATATTTGAAGGACCAACGACATGTGTCACAACAACAAGTGTTGCCGCTACAACAGGTACCAAGAAGAATGGCTCAAAAATCATCGAAATTAGGGACACACCCACTTCTCATCAAGGCCAATCTTTTGAGGTGCCATACTCCCTCTAATCATATCATCTTCTAAAAATATAGTGTGTCTTGTTTCTACAAACTTAGTATGTCTATCAAGATAGTATAAATGATATCCCTTTGATCTTTATGGATAGCCAACGAAATGGCAGCTTACTATCTTAGACTCTGGCTTTCCAATATTTGGGTTAAATATCTTAGCCTTCGCTGGACAACCCCACACATGCAAAAAAATTCATTGAGGGCTTTCTTCTAGTTTATATCTTATATGGTGTTTTAGGCACGAACTCACTAGGAACTCTATTAAGGATGTGAGCAGTGGTATTCAGTGTCTCCATCCATAAACTAATCAGCAAAGTGGAGTGAGTTATCATACTTGTTACCATATCCATCAAGGTGTGATTCTGCCTTTCAACCACTCTATTATGCTTAGGGTCACCTAACATTGAATACTAGGCAACTATGCCACTTTTCTATAGGAACCTTGCAAACGGCCTAGGAACTTGGCCATAAGGGTATGCTTCCTATAGTATTCACCACCATAATTTGATCTTACTATCTTAATCTTTAAATCAATTGATTCTCTACTTCATATTTGAATATCTTAAACTTATCTAATGCTTCTAAATGTTCCTTATTTGGATAAATATACCCATATCATGAAACATCATCAGTAAATATAATGAACGAATCAAAATCATCTACTATTTTTATAGGAAAAGGACAACAAATGTCCATGTGAATTATCTCTAAAAGTTTTGCACTTCTATTTGTGCATTTCT
Source organism: Zea mays (assembly GCF_902167145.1). Lineage (NCBI taxonomy): Eukaryota > Viridiplantae > Streptophyta > Magnoliopsida > Poales > Poaceae > Zea > Zea mays. Next base: position 55,811,361 of record NC_050097.1, read on the forward strand.
TAATGTGTTTCACATTTTCCCCTTAATGCATTGATTAGAACGTGACAAGTCTAATCAATGGAGGATTTCTTCTTTAATAATCATTCAATCTTCCTCCTCGAAATGTGGCCTAAATGACAATGCCACAATTTTGATGATGTTTCATTCTCATTTCGCTTATGCTTACTGTTTACATCACATACATTCAATAAAGAAGAGACATTTGACTCATTCACATGATCACAATTAGGAAGTAAATATATAATTGTGTCTGATGGCAAGACCAACATCATTATCATCATATTTAATCAGGGGTGGAGCCAAGGGGGCGCACAGGGGCCTTCCCCCCTTCCGTATTTAGCCCACTACTGTAGCCCATTAGGTCAAAGAAAAACAGAGAAACCAAGTACTCGTGTATCGTTGAAAGGGAAATGTGCCTTTGGGCCATTTCTAAGTATTTTGGTGATTGAGTGCCAACACAAGTGGTCATGTGTTAATCTATGCCAAATGATGGAAAGTGCAAATCAAGAGTAAAGGTATGTTTCTAAGACTTAGTACATTGTTTTGAAGACTAATGTATTGTGTCTAAGTGCTAGAAACAGGAAAAGACCAATTTGGAAAAGACTTGGCTGAGCAGCCAAGACTCTGCGCAGTCTGGGTGCACCGGACAGTGTCCGGTGGTGCACCGGACAGTGTCTGGTGCGCCAGGCTGGCTCTGGCGAACTGGCTGCTCTCGGGTTTCGTCGGCGGCGTACGACTATAAATCACCGGACTGTCCGGTGGTGCACCGGACTGTCCGGTGAGCCAACAGTCGGTCGGGCCAACGGTCGGCCGCGTAATCTGCGCGCGACGCGTGGCAGAGCCAACGGTCAGAAGGGGGCACCGGACAGTGTCCGGTGCGCCAACGGCTCTGAATCTCCAATGGTCGGCTTCGCCAAAGAAGGAAAGAAATCCGCATCGGACAGTGTTCGGTGCGCCAGGCGACAGAAGGCAAGAATTGCCTTCCTGGAATGCTCTCAATGGCTCCTAGCTGCCTTGGGGCTATAAAAGGGACCCCTAGGCGCATGGAGGAGAACACCAAGCATTCTCTAAGCATTTCTAAGCACCAAGACTCCAATTCCGCGCATTCGATTCTTTGTGATAGCAACTAGAGCTCCATTTGAGTAGAGAACTCTTTGAGTTGTGTTGAGAGCTCGTGTTGTGACTTGTGTGCGTGTTGTTGTTCTGATTTTGTGTCTTGTGTGCGTTGCTCATCCCATCCTTACTCCCATGCTTCTTTGTGAACATCAAATTGTAAGGGCGAGAGGCTCCAAGTTGTGGAGATTCCTCGCAAGCGGGATATAGTAAACAAAGCAAAACACCGTGGTATTCAAGTGGGTCTTTGGACCGCTTGAGAGGGGTTGAGTGCAACCCTCGTCCGTTGGGACGCCACAACGTGAAGTAGGCAAGTGTTGGACTTGGCCGAACCACGGGATAAACCACTGTGCCTATCTGTGTTGATCTTCTTGTGGTTATTGTGTTTTGCAAGAACTCCTCTCTAGCCATTTGGCTTTACTGTGCTAACTCCTAATCAAGCTTTGTGGATTAAGTTTCAAGTTTTTATAGGATCACCTATTCACCCCCCAAGTTCTCTCAATTGGTATCAGAGTCGTTCTCTTCACGTAAGGGACTAATCGCTCGAAGAGATGGATCCTAAGGGCAAGGGGATGGTGGTCAATGATAAGGAGAAGGAGTCCTTCGTCAATGATCCAAAGGATGACAAGCTTACTGACTCGGGCGCGAGTCACAAAAGAAAAGACGGAAAGAAGAAGAAAACGAGGCGCATCAAGGAGATCGTCTACTACGACGACAGCGACGAGTCCTCTTCTTCCCAAAAGCACGACGACAACGACTACGAGAAAAAGAAGACGGTTAATTCAAAATTTTCCTTTGATTATTCTCGTATTCCGCAAAGTTCCAATACTCATTTACTTTCCATTCTCCTCGGTAAACCCCCTCACCTTGATGGAGAGGACTACTGATTTTGGAGTCACAAAATGCGTAGCCACTTGTTCTCTCTCCATCCAAGTATATGGGAGATAGTAGAAAATGGAATGCATTTTGATAGTACGGATAGTCCCATGTTCATCAATGAACAAATCCATAAAAATGCACAAGCTACTACTGTCCTTTTAGCATCTTTATGCAGGGAAGAATACAATAAGGTGAGCGGCTTGGACAATGCCAAGCAGATCTGGGACACCCTCAAGATATCACATGAGGGAAATGACGTCACCATGCTCACCAAGATGGAGTTGGTGGAGGGCGAACTTGGGAGATTTGCCATGATCAGGGGAGAGGAGCCAACCCAAACGTACAACCGGCTCAAGACCCTCATCAACAAAATAAGGAGCTATGGAAGCACACGATGGATGGATCACGACGTCGTCTGCCTAATGCTAAGGTCTTTTACTATCCTTGATCCACATCTTGTAAACAATATTCGTGAGAATCCCAGGTACACCAAGATGTC